>NW_019392873.1:319250-641800 GCF_000648675.2 Cimex lectularius | reverse complement strand
ATTTCCAAGTAGCGGAATGCTACAGAGGTAAACAAACAATATCATTTGGAAGAGGATTAATAAGTGTTGACATTCATACAAATGAGTAATCCTGTAAACGTAAACAGAATATTTTATATAGATTTTTTTTAATGAAAACTTAAAATCCTGCATTATTTTCCGGACAACCCGATATATAAGCTTAAAAGGCACCACGGACAAATCGATTCGATAATTTCTATACTAAAAATAATGGACAATTAATATTTTGGCAGTAGGAAATAAACATGGGCCAAAAGGCTTGTTTATATTTCGATATATGGGTTATCTCTTCTTCATTCGCGTCGTAAAGCATGGCTAAAATTAGAAGCATTGGCTCCGTTGTCACTGCGATCCTCGCCAGCTGATCGCCTTGATCATAATCTTTGTTGTAATTAAGTCCTTAGAGAAAAGTCATGAGATTTACAATCTTAGAGGATCCACCGGGCAACAATACGCAACTTACCTGCCGTTGGTCACAATAAATGTGCGCGCTATCAAATATAAATATATTGCCAAGGACGCAGAGTGGGAGACATTAAAATAGAAACTGGTTGGATTTTTATCGAGATTTAGCTGTTTTAACAAGACCTTGTTTAATCCTTAAAAATGGATTACAGACTTACTTTGGCAGATTTAATAAAGAAATAATTTTAATAATGATTAATGGAGGAATTAAAGCCTACAAGATTTCAAGGTTTTTCGTACGTTAAAGTATTTCTGAGATATTTAAATAAAAATTAAAAATAAAACTGTACTTTTTTGAATACGACAAATTATCTAACTTCGAAAAAGGTTTGGGGACTGAGAAAAAGGTTTTTGATCCACTCTGTTTTACTTTAAAAGCAGATATCCCTCTTAAACTGTGTGAAATTTTTCTAAATGACAGAACTCAAATTACAAAAGTTGGAGCCTCATATAGCTCGAGTTACAATATTCTTTCAGACAAACCTCAGGGTACGTGCTGAACTCGGTCCTATTTTTTCCTTAATATTTATCAAAGATCTTTTAAAATCAATACAAAAGTTCGGATTTTTAGTTATACTGTCGACGTATCATTAATTTTTATTAATTATTAATAATTAATTTTTAACTTTTACAAAACTTTATAAACTTTTTTGTGTGGTGTTTAGTGACCGTTAGTTAATGATTATTTACAGATCGTGAGATGCGGTCTGGCGTGAGCTATCTCTCTGCTCAATCGTGATCTTCATCGTCTCAAACAATGGTCAAGAAATAACGGCATTCTTTTAAACCCGATTAATTTTCGCCCTAAAGTTAAAATGCTCTACGTTATTTTTAACTCGAAGTTTACATGGCATAACCATGTGAGCTTTGTTATTAAAAATGAAGCCTCCATTCTCTTCGACGCCTTAGCTTTTTCACACCACAGAAAATTAGAATTCTCCTTATTAAATCTCTAATAATTCCTTTATTCTCTTACTTTTTCGCTTTCCTTAGACTCTCAATCTGTTCATTGCCTTCAAATTTCTTCTCATTCCTGCATTATATACATGATCATATTTCTTCCTATTTATATCTTAATTAATATTTTATTAATATCTTCAGCAACATTAACATTCTAAGCGCTTATAAAGTTTTAAGCTTTTAAGAGTTTTAATTTATATATTTAAAATTAAATCAAATAAATGTCCTCAATATCTATCAACTTTTTTCTCATTCCTTATCCAAATGTATCAATAATAACCCAAGCCTTCAACACTCCTCTAAATCTAAAGCCCCTACTTCGGAATTGCAGGGTCAAGACTATGGAATTTGCTTCCCCGGGAAGTACGTTCTGCTTCCCCGCTGGCTTGTTTCAAGTCCATGGCATCTGAGTTGTTTAAAACTACGTGAATCATCTTTTTTCTTCCCTCTTCCTTTTCTTTTTCCCGTTTCTTTGTTTTCTCTTTCTGCTTTTCTTTCGTAATGTGGTTTCATCATTCGATTATAAATAATTAATATTTTAAAGAATATAGTATTGTATTTTCTTTTTTTTTAACGAGGGTTCGCAACAGCAGAGGTCATATAAACCCTCAGGGTGCCGGTGTTTTTGAAAAAAAGCCCATCTGTATGTATCGATGGATTCGAACCCGGAACCTTTACCTTCCAGTGTTGATCGCCGTGTCAACGCCTAAACCGTTGCGGCCACCGACGCCCTTTATTGCTGTTATTATTTTACTATGTTTGAAAAACTAAATTTATTTCTAATGTATGTAGATGTAAGGGGGCTTAAAGCCCTATTTGTACCATTAAAATAAATAAATATTAAATCAACTACATACAACGATTTGCACATAAGTTCTTCCAGATTGTCGGCTTTCCCAAAGATCTTTACGGAGAATACCGACCCCTGAGGGATTCGGTTTTCTTCTGCGCGTTTTTCTTATATTTCATTTTCTTTTCTTACAAGACAAACTCCTGTTCTTCAAGAAATATACAATGAATTTTAATATATTCCCCCTTAGTCTTTCTTTGTATGTGCCCATTATTAATCAATAGTTATTTGTATTTTATATATTTGATAATACTCTCTACACGTTTCGACACCTCACCAAGTGCCCTTTTCATCTCAAAAGTCTTACATAAGCGTGTTGTATAATGACTTTTCAGGTGAAGAGGACAAATGGTGAGGTTTTGAATCGACAAATAAAAATATTGGGTTGTCCGGAAAATAATGCAGGATTTTGGTATTAAACAAAAAAAAAGAAACTAGTTACTTTAAAGCAATGTTCTTTAATCAAAATAATTTCCNCATACAAATGAGTAATCCTGTAAACGTAAACAGAATATTTTATATAGATTTTTTTTAATGAAAACTTAAAATCCTGCATTATTTTCCGGACAACCCGATAATAAAATAGCTGAGAGTAGAAATAAAATACACATATCCCCTGATATGAATAATGAGAAAAAATTAGATTTTTTAGCGTTTCTAATTTAATTATTCTAGATTAGTAATTAATTTAAACCTAGCACAATGGCTTTACCCATTTCATCGATGATGCAGCATACATAACAAATAAGTAAGGGATTTTTGGACATAGCAATATCTAATATTTAGTAACATTGACTATTTTTAGGAGACACATTTTATTTAAATACTTACAAAATATTCATTTAGAATGTAAATTAATAACGATCTATTTTGATCTACTTCCTAGTTATCAAAGTCTTTGTATGATCCGTTGGGGAAAAGGAATATTATTTTTCTGTAAACGTGTAAACCCATTTTGGCCAGATCTCATTTTTTTAAAGAAGTATTTTTCACGTTTTAAATGTTTTTTTGTATCAATACTTCTATCATGTTTTCTTTTATTAATTAAGTATTTTCCACTAACTGATAAAGGCATCGTAAATTTATTTTTAATAAACTAGATGGTTTGAGGGTTTTTTAACACCAGAATTTTAGATTTGACAGTTTCTTGTTTATAATATAAATAATATAACAAATATCTAACTCATATATTCGTTCATATCTTTAAAAATCCTTAGTTTAATTGACTTATCTTCTGACTATTCAAGGGTTCGTATATTTAAAAGAACGCTGTCTGAAAATTATGTAACGTTTTAAACACGCAATTTAATTTTTTTATAATTTCAATATTCTTTCAAAACATTAGTTTTGAACTGTCGCATTTTCGAATAATCAATGCCAGATAAATTACATAAGTTTAACGTGTAATCATTAGTGACTAATTATTAATTATTTAGTATTATTATTTTTTAATTAATGAGGTCTTAAAAACCTCAGAATAAAGTTTTAAACATTCAGTAAGTGACAACACTGTAGTAAAGATTTATGTTTTAATTTTTATTTATTATTATTTGGAGGGGCATTCTCAACACGACAGACAAGAATGACACATCTACATGGAAAACAAACACTTTGAGCCCTGAAGATGATCTCAATAAAGATCGAAACGTTGGCACGATAAAGAAAATGTTTTTCTGAAACCTACATCACACCAGACCGCATCTCACGACCTCCACATAATAAAGTAACGGTCACTAAACACCACACACGTTATTTATTATATTATTACATAACAATCACTACCCTAAACCCATAATCAAGAGAATAATCAACAACTACAACTCAACACTAACACCATCTGCTGTTACCAATAATAGTACATCAAATCTATCAAGCCAACAAACATTTCGATGCAATTCATTCACGGCCTATCACATAAATTAAACACATTTCTCTCTTTTGATAACTTTAAAATAGCTTTCAAAAACTATAAAGCAATTCACACACTTTTTTCCAAAATTAATGATCTCACGCCAGTAACAAATAAGCCTGGCATAATTTAAATCATTTGTTTGAACTGTCTGCAACTTACATCAGAATTACATCCCAATATCTGGATAAGAGAGTAAAGCAATATATCTTACAGCACGGTCTACCCACCATTTTCAATTTCGACTTCAACAATCCAAAAATATTACACACAGAACAAAACAAACATAA
The DNA here is from genome assembly GCF_000648675.2 of Cimex lectularius. Lineage (NCBI taxonomy): Eukaryota > Metazoa > Arthropoda > Insecta > Hemiptera > Cimicidae > Cimex > Cimex lectularius. The sequence goes on along the minus strand of NW_019392873.1, from coordinate 637,305 downwards.
ACGTAACTTTTTAGAAATGGTATATATCAACAGAGATAAACGCAGCATCACGTAAAAGAAGCCAACTCCTCATATAAAAATGTTTTCTATCCCTACACCCTTTACAAAAGTACAAAGTACAAACATTGAGTCTACAATTTCTAGCATTGTGTTATAAATTCATTATTTCACATCCTACACGTATTTGTATAATTTAAACAATGTTTATAAATCTCAGGCCCTGAAGATGATCTCAATCAAGATCGAAACGTAGCACGATAAAGAAAATGTTTTTCTAAAACCTACGTCTCGCCAGACTGCATCTCAAGATTTTCAAATAATCATTATTGTTATTGTTATATCTATGTTATTAAATCTTATTTTTATTTTGTATTTTATCCATATTAATCCAAATTATTTAATCAAATTATTAGTTTGGTTTCTAGTGTACAGTAATCATTCGAATTGTGTAAGTGTCTAGGAATATGATTTGATTGATTGAAATACTTTTATTTTAAGAAAGACATCATATACTGTATGTGAATACATTATGAATGCATTAAGCTTGAAATGGTCGTTTGTATTTGTTTTAAAAAAAAAATATATAACGTTAATGGATACTAAGGATAAATTAAATTAACATCTCCATCATAAATTAAAAACTCAAGAAATATCAATTATTTTAAAATATAGAAGCGGATTTGAATGGATTAACGAGAAACATTTTCTTGATTTCCCACTTGATATCCGATCCTTTTTAACTTTCAGCCAAATTTCTGTTCAGCAAAATAAATAAATTCTTGACATTTTGAGAAAGGCCACGTAGCAAACAATAACTTGTAACATTTAAAAAAACTGCATGTATAATTATTGATATAGGCTTGAGTAGTTTGAAGAGTACGTTTTAGTTCGATAGATATTAAGTTATTTTCGAACTTATTTCGTAACCGTTCATGTAGGAGAATGAACAACAGCTAGAATTTGTCTAAATTTCGGTGATTTTATTAGGAGTAGGACTTGCGATATCCATCGATCCTCAGTACTGCGATATGATTAATATAATTAATCTATTTCCATGTAGAAATAAAGGTTTTTAAATAATTATTGTAACTGCTAATTACGGGATCAAAGGGGGCAAAGTGATATTTTCGATTGTTTTTTTTTTTACATTTTTAACATTCGAAATGGGATTTTTTGATCAAAAAAGGGACACTGTCCAAAACATGGTTTTCATTTGACGTGTGTTAAAAAGAATTTACAACGAGAAAAACATGGCGGACTTTGTGTTTTTTCCACTTGTTTTCTTTGCGTATTACTAATGGAAATGTGAAAATTTCGCCTTTTCACACCTCGGTACGAGGCGAGATCGATTTCGCCATAGTTTCTTGAAAGACAGGTGAGACGAAGATGGATCAAAGACTGGTTCTATTTTAAAAACAAGACCTACCCGGTCCAAAAATACAATATAATGCATTCTTAAGTGAGTTTATGTGTTTCATTTTACTTTATGTATATGTAAAAGGTTTTTTTGAAAATATATATTTTTAATCTTTTTATAAATAAGATTCTCTTACCTTTTTTTAGTGCTGAAGTATTTTCTTCCTCTATGAGTAAATTGCTTGTTATCCTTATTTTTACGGTATATCCGGATGTTAACTGAGAAAAAAAAGGTAAAAATTATGCCAAATAAACGGCAGTCGGACGAGACCGGGTCTTATCCAAGACTGGCCTGGTTGTGGCACTTGGTGTTCGTGCCTCGTCACATTTGAGCCGAGTGTCACCTTTTTGGCATCGTTCCCCAGAACAGTATGGCTGGTAGTTTTTAAAAGTCCACCGGTTACGTTCGCTCCGATCTTCGTCGTAACACCCTCGGGCAAACGGTGTATCGTCGGAACCCCGCCGAGAGACCCCCGACGACACGTGTCCCATCAGGAAGATCCACGGGGCGAGCACTTTAAATCGGGGCTCTCGGCCTAGTGCTGTATTTTTATACCGAATCCGTTGTCTCACGACCCCCTGGAGTAGATTAGTAACTTTTGTAAAAAAAAAAATTCCAAACAGAACTTTCAAATGCATACCTGCTTTCTTGAGCAGTACTCCAAACTTAAGCAATACCCACCCCAAAGAAAGTATACAAAACATAAAACGTGAATTTCAAACGCGTAAAAAAAATTTACAATCACTAATTTTTAATGGTTCTACCAATAAGACTGCAGCTAAACAAAAGTGCCCAGAGTTCTAAATATTTAAAATTTAAGCTGACCTTTCAATCTCCCAATTGTTACCAATTAATTTTATTAATTCATCTGCTATTGGGTCTTTCCATACCCACTGTACTCCTTGATCAGACGCATTTAAGTTTAAATATTCGAAAAACATTACAGTTGCAATGACAGTCGTGATTTTGAGAATCCTCCATGAAGATTACTTAGATTTAGATATAACATATTCAAAAAGTATTAAACTTCACCATCTTGATGCTTTGACATTCTCACGACGATTCAAATTTGAGATCTATAATCGTTTATTCCATCACCTTGACTTTTTTTCTTAGAATCCAAAGAATTGCTACCTTTTGCACTTCAACTTTCGTCTATTTCGTCCATCTTGACCCTCCTGTAAAGAAACATTGGAAAGTAGTAAGATTTTGAAATAAAACATTTAAAAATAGTTGCATTTAACCATCCTGAAACTTAAGTACTACCAAAAATCCTCATATTTGACATTTATAACTTTAACAAATAACCTGGACAATTTACATTGTCAGGTAAAATATATGAAAAATACACTGAGGGGCAAAAAAGTGGCCACAAAAAAGAAAATGTTTGATTCAAAACGGAGTATTTCCTTCTCTTGCATTGATCACCACATCGACCATTTTATTAGGATTTGAATGTAGTGTGGAATATTTTCATACCCCTCCAACAGCACCATTCTTAATTCCTGCAAATTCTCTTGCATCACTGGTTGACTTTTTATCCTCTTTAAAAACTCGTCCCAAAGGCGTTCGATATGGTTTAAATTGGGACTATGTGCTGACCACTCCAAACATGGAATTGAAGTAGTCACCAACAATCCTAGCAGTGCGGAGCCTTGCATTGACATGCATAAAAATAAAACCATCGCCAATTAGTGGCATATAAGGAACAACTTGTTCTGATACTACTTTATTAATGTATCCCACAGCTGTTATGGAACCTTCGATGAAGATCAAGTTTCAAATCATAACACCACCACCTCCTTAGCTTCTCTGGAATAAAAATATTGCAACAATATATCGCTTGCCTGTTCTTCTCCAAACCCTCTCTCGGCCATCAGAGGACCTCAAACAAAACCTTGACAAATCAACGTTTTAGTCCAATCTTGCTCAGATTAATTAATGTGATTTTTTACTTAACTGAGCTGTTCTGTGCCTTGTCAGAAGGTCTTGACCGGTGATAGGCCTTCTCGCATATAGCCCAGCTTCTGAAAGTCTTCGCCTTACAATGCTTAAACTGACATTAACATTTCTAACTTGTTCATTGCTTGATTTCCATAGCAGTAAAAATGTTGATTATGGAGTATGTTCAGAACAATGAAACAATTTTCTATTTGAGATGTGACACGATTGCAACCTGATCAATGCCGTTTTGAGTAACCTCTAGTATCTTAGCAAAGCTTTAGACTGTTGTTCTAGGAATGTGAAACACCCTAGCCAAATATGCTTGACTTCTTCCATCTTCCAATGTAGCCGAATCTATATTACTTAGAATCATCACTCAAGCAAATTTGAAACTGAAAAATCGTACAATCTAAAAAAATCAAACCACCAGAAGTTAGAAAGAAACTTTACACCAAAAAACCAAAAAAGAAGAGATTGTCTATTCAAAGATTAATTTACAAAATCCATTTGTAAACACAGGTTTCCCCCATATAGACTTTTATAGATATTTTGAGAAAACTATTTAAAAATTCGTTGAATTTTAACACCCTGGAAAATTTATTGATTGAAATAAGAGTATACAGTTTGAATATCACAATCAATATTGATAGTGGATACTCTTATTTCAACCAATAAATTATGTGTATTTATTCTTTGAACGAATTTTTTTTTTGTAAATTTTAATTGAAAAAATGTACAGAAGTAAATAAACTGGAGCACATCTTTCTGAAAGATTGTATCAATTTTTGAGTCACATATAGCAGTACAGGATTCAAATTTGTCCAAAAACCCTACTCGTAACTTATTATTTAATAAATAATGTTTTGTATTTTATCTCCTAAATTGTTTTCATAGGCAGATGAGCATGATTAAAGGACAATCGACAAAATCTACAAGAAGTAGATTCAAATTATGTTCATCACTTCAAAATTTATTCCTGCTTATGTTCATTCATGTCTTTCTCTCTCATCCATATTACAATCATAAATTAAGGCATTAGTAAAACAAAGTTTTTAGCATAGCAACAATATTTTTATAACATTTTAGCAGTTGTTTTTATTTATAACATTTCAAATTCTGCTTATTGCTTTTCAGGTTAAAATATTGTTTAAATTTGGTTGTTACTTATCATTTTGATCTGTCTTTCCTCTCTGCATTGGTCTGTCAGATATATTCAGTATCTCGCAAACTTCAGGTTTATCACTCTGCAGACATGGAGAAATCTCACAATAAAATATTTTGATTTAAATATTGAACATTTTAACATGAATTGAAATTATGACAAAAACATTGTTATAAATGTTAGGGTTAAATTGTTATAAATAAAAATAATTATAAAAAATGTATGTAAAAGATGTATAGTGAAAAATGAAAACCTAATTTGTAATTATTGTCACCCTTCCACCACAAAGTTCTACCAGTGGAGGTGGAAGAAGAGTGGCTAAATAAACAAGGGGGGAAAAGAAATATATGTAACACCATCTTTGGGTTAATATCTAAAAATTTAATAAATTCATCTATCAACAGACCTTCACCATAATAAAATACAATAAAAATATATAGGGATTTTTCTGCTTCCAGTTCTCACTACCTCACCAACTTGTACAAACTAATCTCTTGAGCACACCTGCCTTCGTCCTTACGCAGAAACCACCTCCGGAGGTCGTGGGGACCCCCTACTACTTGGGGATCCAAATTCAGAGTGACCGAGATTCAAACCTAGGACATTTACAGTGATGAATTGCCATGTCAACACTAACCATGCGGCCACTGAGGCCCCATTACAATAAACTCAACATATTCTACTGTTTTTTAATTAACAATATAATTCAAATAAAACAAATTCTAAAAAAGAATGTACAAAATTATCTGTAATTGGAAGGAGGAACAGGATTTCTTGGCAAGAGGAAAATGTAAATAAGAATTGAAAAATGTATTGTTAACAATATAATTAAATATTCATGTACAAAATTCTATAAAAACAAAAGACCTCTGGGTTTAGGACTTTTCTCCTTTTATTTTTACTAATTCTCCTAACTGTGAGACTAAAGTGTTTTGTGGTTGCGACAGCCTAGAGACAAATTCTGTCCCAGCCAAATTCAAAGTTGCGACAAGTTGTGCCCTGGCTTGATTTATGTCTTTGAACTGGGCATAGGACACAAGCTGGCTCATATTCAACATTTTCCCTTCAACTATTGCACCTGAAAAGAAATAGTAGCCAGCTAGTTAGTAAGTTATATGTTGTAACTAACATATAAAATACATGATACATACACAGTAAAACATACTGTGGTAGTTTTTTTGTAATTTTTAACAGTGTGTTCACTTTTGGTTCATCACAAAACGCCATCGCATTGTGGGCCATGAAAAGCTCAAGTACGCTTTCATAATTAGTGCCTTCGAAGGCTAATTTTGCAGTATACTTAGAATGTACTTCAACTTCCATTTGCTCTCTTCTAAATTTAATCTTTGCCTTTAATAACATTCAGATTAAATATAATACAGAACTAATAATTCATACAAAGATAACAAATGCATATATGTATAAATCATAAACATATTACTCACATTAAAATCGTCTAGACCACTAATTGGGTTTTTATGGAAGAAAGCAATTAATTGGGATTTTTCACATTTCTCAAATAATTCTTTTGCAAGAATTTTTTCCAGTGGGTTGTCCTGAAATGCGCAAACTTAAAATTGGAAATTTATTTAAAATTTATATTTTATGTATTTATTTTTTATTACATACGGGTCTTTTAATATACTGTTTAAGTTCCTGGAGTTTCCTACAAGTCACTGAAGGAGGCTCGTACAAGGTCTCCTCCTCAGCATACTGTGGCTTAAGCAATGCCAATACCCTCGCCCTGTCATAATGAGGAGCCCTGGGTCTCTGAACATTCACCCTCCTATTTCTGAACACGTGAAGAGAAGGTTGCCATCGAAAACTCAAAAGACCTAAACACATAATTGCAAGCGTGCATAAGATATAATAAGAATATGAAAAGTCCATTATTTCCTTAAAGTTAGGTCCACATAAATTTATTTTAACATTATGACAGATAGCCAAGCAGGCCTCAGAGCACTAAATGCAAACATTAATCTCTAATATAGTTCTGAATTGCAAAACAAATCTAAAAATCTTGTAAATGCAATATGAGGCACCCTCCATAGGGTTAATAGGCCCCTTTTTCCTTTTCAATTTCAAATGTATTCAGGTTTGTCCTGTAGTGACACTCTTCAATGCTACCCGTCAACTAGACACAGCATTTATTATACTTCCTAAATATCTAATTTAAATATCTAGTTTTATTTTGAACGTGTGTGGTGATTAGTGACCGTTAGTCTTTGATTATTCAGAAATCGTGAGATGCGGTCTGGTGTGATGTAGGTTTCTGAAAAATATTTTCTTTATCGTGCCAATGTTTCGATTTTTATTGAGATCATCTTCAGGGAACATTTCACATCATGTATTTGTTAAATTTAAACAATGTCCGTAAATCCCAGGCCCTGAAAATGATATCAATAAAGATTGAAACATTGGCACGATAAAGAAAATGTTTTTTCTGAAACCTACGTCACACCAGACCGCATCTCGCGATTTCCGAATAATCACTTATTTTGAACTGTAAAAAAAAAGATCTCTTAGTCAGTTAGGTTTACCATGGATCAGTGTAACTGCAAGGGACACCAACATTGGACAGAAACTGAAGGAATGTTATGTTTTCAGATGAGTCACAGTTTTCTCTCCATTCACCAGACAGACATGAGTTTCGAGCAGCCGTAGAGCCCCTAAAGCCAATGCAACATTGCTGGCAGAGGGTTGTTTGGAGGTGGTTCAGTTATGGTGTGGAGTGGAATTTGTTTGAAGGCAAAATGGGAGTTACCCATTTTTATTAGGTTGTTGATGAAGAAATTCTTGAGGAATATGTGGTGCCATTTGCTCCTTTTATTAGCGAGCCATTTTTGTCCATGCAAAAAAAAAATACAAGACTGTCGCCACCACTGTTATGCAGTACCTTTCAGATGCCTACATTTACACTTTAAGACGGCCAGTCCATATCCCTGATTTGAACCCCATTGAGTACTTTTGGGGCAAGCTCAGACATTAGGAAAAAAAGAAATAACCCTACTTAGCTGAGCTGAGTTTTACGTTAGTTGAGTTTTGGAATGAAATGAATGCAAATGAGTGGTTAAAGGCTTAATTATAAGCATGTTGAGAAGTTTACAGTGTGCAATAAGAGCAAGATGAGGTAATACATCCTATTGAAGATTTTTAAGTTGATTTTATAACGTTTTATGTTCATACACAAAAGTAATGTTGTTTAATTTTATTTTTTATTTATTTTTTTTTTTTTGAGAAAGGTATTTTATTTTCACACTAAACACTGATTTACAAAAAAATATCGATGTTAATATTACTGAAAATATAAGTACATAAAAAATATCAAATTTCAAAACACTGGACTTTTTTTGTGGACCAGTGTATTTACAATAATAATCAAGGAACATCATGATTATGTTATAGAAAATTCATATATAGATCAAGGATCAATATTTTTATTATTTCAATTAATTAATTATTCTTTTTATGTAAGGTCTTGGTTGAGATTAAAAAGTTAGTTTGACCAAGACCTTACATAAAAAGAATAATTAATTGAAATAAGTAATTTGGTCGATTAGACCACTAAACATAAATGGATTCTTATTATTATTGATTTTTTACCTTCTCTGACAAAACTAGCCATAGCTTAAAAATTTTACTGGTCGCCTTTTTTGTCTAATTACTTATAAAACGACTCTCATGGCATACTGTAACATAAAAACGATCTCGCAAAAACAATCATAAACGTGATGGGAGGTTCCTTAAGTGTTACAATGAAAAACACTTGCGGAGCTGAAATTGAAACTCAAAACTATTCTAAAACCTGTTCTACTTGTAAATTAAATCCTTATAATAAATTCAAATCTGAGTTTTATGTATAATTGATTTTGTTATTTACATAGATGATAATGTTTTTTTACAAAAATAAATCTGTTTCAGGCAGATAAAATTTAAAATATTGGCAAGACCCCTGAGGTAACCTTGTGAAACCTCAATGTTTGAAACTGAATACAAAAAGTCCAGGTTCGCGAGGGCTTTTATCATTTTTATGTTGCTCTCAGTTTTTATGTCGAACTTGAAGAGTTTTAAATTTTACACTGCCGATTCGTTAATTAATAATATCAAAACGATAAAATGACATCTTTAACTGATTACTTGCGACAGGTAACAATTTACTAAATTTGTTAAATTCCCCCAATGTTCGTTAATAATATTGATTTATTTAAAGATCGACATTTATTGGAGTAACAGGAATGGAAAACTGCTCGCTGTAAGTATAGTTCATGAATATTACTAAAAAATTCAGATCTTTTCCAAAAATTTATTCTTCTAAATCTTAAAAACTATAAGCACCAATGCAAAATTATTATAAAGATAAACTTAAGATAAATTATTATAAAGATAAACTTAAGATAAATTATTATAAAGATAAACTTAAGATAAATTATTATAAAGATAAACCTAATATAAATTATTATAAAGATAAACTTAAGATAAATTATTATAAAGATAAAACAACTGAAATTTTTGTTGTGCCTGATGCCCATGTTGTTTCGTACCCTCAACAAAACTTCAATGTGACAATGTTGTGAACATAAACATAATTGTTCATAGGTATATGTTGATAGTTTAGTTCGCTTCCAACATATACTTACAAAGTCATATTTACCAATTTTATCAAAATAGTTAATTTTTACCACACCACTCAATTTATTTAGTTTAAAAATAAATACATTATCTTTCTATAATATTAGTTACAGGTAATTAGAAACTATCATAAATAGTGATTAGTTTACTTACTTTATTTACTTTTGTACGGATTAATCTTATTGGCTGAAAAAGTAGCATTATGCCCTTCCATCCAGCTACTCCTCAAGATCGCTTTCAGTTAATCTTTTTCCTTCCTTGATTTCATTTGATATTCCTATTTTTAAACCGTTTTCAATCACTCCAGTCAGTCATTTGAATGAGTATGTCAGTGTCAGGCTCATAACATTATTAGAGAAAGGATGCAGGCAACACGGAGTCGCCAGGAGACTGAATGTAAATCTCTCGATGATAGGATGGGTTCTTCGGTGCGTCAGAAGAACACCGCTTCACACCTGTCAGACCAAAAAAGCAACGATAGGCAAACCAAAATTATCATTAAAAAAAAAAGCTAGTTAATTGCCTAGGCCAGATTTACAAAGAAATATTTATATGATTATATTTAATAATAAATATATACTTATAATAATATTTAAATGTATTTATTATTTTTTATGCAAAGTATGCTTGAGTTGAAAAATTTTTATAGTAGGGTTGTAACCCACTACCTTCAGATCAGTACGACACTTATAGCCCTTGAGCTATCATGACTTGATCTGGACGATCGAGTTCTGCTTGTGGCCCTAACTTTTCAACTAAACCACACTTTGCATAACAAATAATAAATCAATTTAAATAATTATATATTTGTAATGTTTATATTTAAATCATTTTAATTAATATTTATGTAATTTATAATATCAATTATCATATAATGTTATTTAGTCTTATTAATATAGATTTCTTTATAGGACTGGATGTCTCTTAGACATTATCATGCAAAGAATAAAAATCTCGCTTCCGAGAATCCTGAGATGACAGTTAATAATTATGTATATGATCCATTCAATGAACTTGTTTCCTCCCACCTCAAGTAAGTATAAACTTTATTCTTCACGTAGGACTTCTCAGCAATGATAATTTTCAATAATTCCTAGGTGCATCTACTGGTTGACAAAAGGGGATGTTGAGAGAGCGCACAACGAGCAAAATTTGCTCTTCCAAGGTTTTATCAGGCTGTTGCAGTACTACAAGGAAGAAAACTGGCTACTGCCTTTGATGCACACATTATGTCTGGATCTTCGGCTTCTTGCAAACAAGGTAGACCAGCAGGGTATCGGATCAGGAGAGGAAGGTGATGTTATACCAAGGGGCAACAACAGCTCTGTTGTCAAACCAAGAGAGGCGTTGGAAAAAGCTGCAGAAGCAATGATGACCTGCTTCAGGATTTGTTCCTCCGATAAGTCAGTAATTAAAACAGGCTAAGTGAATGTGCGTTGGTAACAAAATTTCAATTTACAGCCGGTCATCCGAACAAGACACCAAAAAATGGGGAATGCTATCTCTGGTGAATCAGCTCTTTAAACTGTATTTCCGAATTAATAAATTGCATTTGATGAAGCCACTTATAAGGGCAATCGATTCATCACCTTTCAAAGATAAATATCCTCTGAGCCAGCAGATAACATATAGATATTATGTTGGAAGAAAAGCGATGTTTGATAGTGATTATAAATTAGGTATTAAAACAGTATTGTACAAATTATTATAGGATTAAAATTCTATATTTAATGTTTTAAGAATATAGTTGAAAATAAAATTATCATAATTTCAGCTAATGAAAGTCTGACGTTTGCTTTTCAAAAGTGCCACAAACAATCAAAAAGGAATAAACATTTGATACTCATTTATTTAATCCCACTTAAAATACTTTTGGGTTTCTTACCGAAAAAGGAACTCTTGGAAAAATATGACTTGCTCCAGCTTTGGGAGGTGGGCGAGGCCGTTAGGTCTGGTAATGCTAGAAAGCTCAGCAAGGCCATAGAAACCCATCAGAACTTTTTCATTAAAAGTGGAATTTATTTGATACTCGAGCGTTTGAGACTTGTTACGTACCGAAACTTATTTAAAAAAGTGTAAGTAATGCAGTTTAAACTTTACTCGGATGTCGTTGATTGTATTTTATTCCTTTATAGGTATCTGATTGCAAACAATCCAGTTTTAACTTTAGAAGATCTACTGATTGCTCTGCGATTTTCTGAAGGAGGTGACATTGAGCTTGAGGAGGCGAATTGCATCCTTGCTAATTTAATACACCAGGGTAAAATTAAAGGATACATATCCCACACCCACCAGAAAGTCGTTCTAAGCAAAATGGACGCTTTTCCCAGGCTCAGTACTCTAGGACAATAAATTGTAAATAAATAAATTTTATACTTATTCATGAAGTAAAATTACTGTTGTTTTCTTGTTAATGCCAAATCAATAATGCACCCATTTTGAAAAATCCCATCTAATTTCAAACAAATTTATTGAACAAATGTAACAATCAAACAAACCCTATTCAATGTCACAATATTTTACTCAAATACATATGACAGACTATAAGAGTTTAACAATAATAAATTTAATATTAGTACAGTATTAAAACAATATAATCAGTTATCTAACTTATTTGTAAAAAAGAGGAAAGGAAACTCTAAGTTGACAATGATATTTTAAATTGTTTTCCTTGTGGCAAAAGGTGAAAGGTCAAATTTGTACTTAGGAAGAATAATTTTGAAACCAAGTTTTTATTTACATACTATTTCATAATTAGAACATTTTAAGTCTTTTGAAATGTTCAACTTGTCTTTTCTAAAATATTGTTCCTGGTGAATTAACCAAAAGATTTGGTGACATTTGGGAAGTTGCGTTGGTGATCTCTACAGGGAAGATCGGGGACTATTAATTGATAGGGCATGTAAAGGTATAACCTCAGGAAGTGTAAAGGAGTAGAATTATGGCATAGGTGTATTCAGTATTGCATTTTCTAATTGAGAATAAGGAAAATGAAAAACTCAACGATGTAAAACAAAGTTTTTTTTCGTAAATAACGACTTTTTATTTTTATTTTTTGCCTAATCTAGTATCTTCGGAAATAAAAAAGTATTTTAGAACGGTCTGTAAGTAGTAAATGTAAATTTTTCTTCTTTCTAAATTGACATGACCATTGAACAAATGTCGATATTTGCATTTTTAAATACGGATTATTAACCAGTTCCATATTACTCACGCTTACTTGAATAAAAAAACAAAATGTTTTCAGGGATGCAAGTAGTTATTTTTTAAATTAATTAATTGAAACAGTTAAAATAAACAATGGGAGTTGAAGGACAGCCCTTTTTAGTTCAGGCCATTTATTCTTTTAAAGGGCAGAATAATGATGAGGTATGTATTAAACAAGCAGGACAAATAATATCCTTAACAAAGAATTGAAAATGATATTTACTTAAAAACAAAATTCATATTTTTCATTTACAAAAGTAATTAAAACTGTACTGTCAGTACAAGTGTCATGGAATTTTTTTAATATGTTAATAAGGTTTAACTCAAACATAATTGTTTCAGCTATGTTTCAAGAAAGGCGATATAATAACAGTAACACAGGAAGAGGAGGGTGGATGGTGGGAAGGTACTTTGGGCGAAAAGACCGGCTGGTTTCCTTCAAATTACGTCAAGGAGTACATCGTTCAAAGTAACATTAGCTACAAGTCATACGCATAAAGTTGAATTGTCATTTCGTACGTTTGATTACAGCTGATAATTTAAGTCCTTTGAAAACATCGAATGATATAACTGTTCAACAAAGGGCATACAGGACAGTGGTGATTAAAGATTTGGTCGATTCGGAACGCTCATTTATAAGTGATTTGCAACAGTTAATTAGCTCAATTTTGTTTCCTCTAGAAAAAGCTCATGTGTAAGTGGTCTTTAAAATTAAATAGCATGTATCTAATAGCATTTTATTTATTTTTCTTTGAAATTTTTCTGAATGTTTGGAGTGACAAATTGTTCTGTGTCGATGTTGGAATTATTTTGTTTTATTTTACCAGGGTGAGTTCAAAGTCTGTGCAATTTTATTTTTATTGGTACAGTAAATGTTTATTTGTCCTTGGAACTTTAGTAATATTAAATACTTAATAGCCTTTCATTTATTCAGTTTTATTTTAAACAGAACAATTTTAAAAATGGGCGTTAGGAATTTAAATTTATATTATTAAATTTTTTTGAGCATTATTAAAATGCTGCTAAGTTGCACATGTACTCTGTGATGACAAGATAAAAATAGTGTCTACATTTGCCGCTCTAGTGGTTAAAAAAAATTAATAAATAAACAAAATAATAAAAAAAAATAAATTGATCAAGAACTGCTTCAATCTTTCTATTTATTTATGAATATCTGTGCATTTCAGGGCCTATCTTGCTTCCCTCTTCTAGCCTTCTGGGAGTCATAACATAATTCATGGCAGTAGTTCAGGCCAGATAGGCCCCAAAATGTATTGGCATTAATTAATAAATAAATAATCAGTATTTATGAAAGGTATTGGTTGTGATAAAAAAGTCGGTGTCACAAGCGGGATTTGAACCCATGACCTTCGGCTAAATACGCTGCTACTCTACCACTTGAGCTATCGTGACTTCGATCTTCTCGGACACTAACTTGCCATCTCAACCTCACCACTCGAATTTTCCCTCCTTTTTGCCATTTTTCAAATCGAATTCGAGTCCCGCTCATGACACCGACTTTTTATCTCAACCAATACCTTTCATAAATATTAATTAATTGAAAAATGTTAAATGGTCAATCAGACTACGAACTGTAATGGATAAATAATAAGGTTGAAGCAATTTCTTTATAAGTCCAAATGAATAACAATCAATTAAAAAAGGAGGAGCAGTATCAGTTTGTAGAATAATGTAATTCTTAATATCAAAAGTTGAATATGAATGAACCTCATTAATTCTTAATAGACACACAGTTATGACATCTGCAGTGTTTAGAAATATATTAAAGCTTCCTGGGAAAATATGTAGTACATGACTACTGTGTTACAATTATCTCAGTGTGTCATAAATTCAAAATCTGTAGAAGTGTGACACACAAATTGACAGTACAGCAATGGAGTTAAGGTAAAAAAAAAGTTTAAAAAAATCATCCTCATTATGTATCCTCTTTTTTTTTAAATATTATATAATCATAATGTTTAATAAATGTGAATGAAAAAGATATAATTGTGAAACTTGAGGAATTAACTCTATTGCTATAAAGTATGGGCCAAAAATTATCTTGTCAAGAGATCCCAAATTTTTTTCGACGGGAAAACCCAAGACACTTAATAATCATAATTAACAAAAAGATGGCCTCAACGTTTAAGGTGTTGACAAGGCTACTCATCACTGAAAGGGTCTGTAATGAACTTTTTTTAAAAACCTCAGCATTTGAGGGAGGGTTCATATAACCTCAGTTGAAATATCTTTTTAAAAAATAAATAAATATTAAATATTAAACATGAGCGTAATTACAGTCCAGACCTCACCATCAGCAATAAGCCCCCATACACCTACAATTAAATTGTGCAAACGTGCATTGTACAACAGACTGTTGTGCAAACAAGGTCCCCCATACACTATATACATTTTTTTTTTTGCAAACTCCGGTTGCTTTTGTCTTGTTTTAATTGAAACATGGCGTCTCGCTACGCAGCCTGTTTAACTATAATAATTTCTATTGCGTCGAATGTTGGTGTTAAAAAAAGAAAAAGGTACAAAGAGTCTGGATGAAAGAGTGGTTAAAGAAAAGATCTGTTTTTAGCCAAGTAAAACTTCACAAAGAACTTCAATTGAGTTCACCACTTGACTATAAAAATTATTTGCAAATGGACCCCATAACTTTTGGTAAATTACTAGAAATAACACCATTTATACGAAAAGAAGACACAAGAAACAACTGAAGTAATTGCACAATATGTCTCTAGAGCTCATACATGATGCGACAGTTGCGCAACACCACTCGTGCAATTAATTTCAAACAGTTTTGAATTTCTGCACTTAGTTGCACAGCACGTCAAACAACACCATACGCTGTACAATTGTTTGCACAACAGCCTCAGTTGTGCAATTTGTTCGTAGGTGTATGGGGGACTACAATCACTTTTTCAAGCCAATGACATTTTATCTAAGGCAAACAGTTTATGAATGGAAATGTTGAAGCTGTCTGTTGATTTTTATTCTTTCCCCTCAAAGAATCCTCTTCAAATAGAAGATAGTTTCCTAAATATAGGTTCAATTAATTGAAATCACTTTATCCTCCATAATTCCACTTGTCCTTCAGTCTATCGAGATGCAAAACCTATTCCTTACTTCAATTTGTAGTGCGCTATGTGTAATTATTGACTAACTAAATTGAAAAAAAAAACACTAACATCCATCAACAGATGATAATAATAAGGTGGAGGCTACTTGGAAACGTTATTTCTCAAGTATTCTTCTGGCTTATTCTACTTTTCCTAATTCCTTAGTTCAGTTAAATTGACTCCTTTTAAGGAAGGTATTGACTGTCATTGCTGCAATTCTTTTTCCAAGTGTTCTCAATCCTAAGTTACATCTTTTAAGTGGTTGCATCACATTTAATGGTATTTGGGTGGCAGTTTCTTCATTTCCATTGCATATACAGATGGGTTCATCGTTGAATGCCGTTAGAAGATATAGAACCTATTACTACTCTGAATTTTATTTATTATTATTGTTTATTTATTTATTTTTCTCACCCTCAGTCACACAATGGCACAAGCGGGATTCGAACCCATGATCTTTGGCTAGATACGCTGCTGCTCTACCACTTGAGCTATCGTGACCTCAATCCACTCGGACACCAAATTCCCATCTCAACCCCACCTTTTGAATTTTCCCTCCTTTTTGCCATTTTTCAAGTTGGCACGAAGATCGTGGGTTCGAATCCCGCTCGTGCCATTGACTTTTTATCTCAACTAAAAACCTTAATTAATTGTAACATAATTATATTTGTTTTTCTCCTGATTTCTTCTTCTCATTCATTTGTTGACTGTTAAAACTTAATAGGAACAACTTCAAATAGATAAGAGATAAATAAGTAAAAGATAAATAAATCAAAGTGAAAACACATACAATGCTCACCCTGGTATTATGTTAAAGTTATTAGATAGTAGTTTACTACATATTGTAAAATGGTCTGATCCCTTGTCCAACATGGTTGTAAAGCTTTTGTGAAGATTAGTAATTACTTAAATTTATGAACCTCATTTTACTTGTTTCTGAATTGCTTGTATATTGATTTGAAATGTTAAAGTTTTTGTTTTTGTACACCTTGAATATTTGGACATTCTCCTATCATGAATGAATTTTAAAAGAATTGATATTTATTACTTTCAATAAACTCTTAAACCAAATACTAAGTGTTATTAAATTGATTTATTAAATAAGAGTATTTATTAAAGTCAGTTTTGTGAGATATTTAAGGTGTCAGACCTATAATAATAGGTCTAATATTTGTACTTGATTTTATAAAAGAAAATTTTGAGTGAAATACCGGCAAATGATAAAGGCACAGATATAGATAATTTTTTTATTTTATTTATGTATCATTTTCAGTTTGTCAAAAGAAGAATTCAATGAAGTTATTGGTAATTTAAAAGAAGTAGTCAGCCTTCATGAAACACTGTTGTGCAATGTGGAAACAGCGTTGGTGAAATCTCCCAATGAACAACGTGTCGGAAAGGTGATGCTTTTGATGGCTCCCAGATTCAAACAGACCCACCAAACTTACTGTAATGGTCATCCATCAGCAGCTTTTGTTATAAATAAACACAAGTAATTATTTTATAAGTGTATATTCATTCCTAAAACTTATTCATATTTATTCCGTTTTTAGAGACAAGTTGAGTGCTTACTTGCAACAACTCGGAGAAAACGGCCAGCAATCAAGCATACTAGTTCTAACATCCGGGCTCAGCAAACCTTTCAGACGCCTCGAACGCTATAGCAATCACCTTCAGGAGTTAGAGAGACACTTGGAAGAGAGCCATCCTGACCGTGGTGATACTCAAAGGGCTGCAGCTGTCTTCAAAGAGATCGCTGTATGTTGCAATTTAATTTCGTTGCATTCATGATTTATTCAATTATTAATTTCAGGTTTCATGTTCTCTAATACGCCGACAAAAAGAAATGGAGCTGGATATAACAACAGGTGGAGTTAGAGGCTGGGAAGGGCAGGATATTGCAAAACTGGGTAGTATAATTCATATGGGATCAGTCGCTGTTGGTCCAGACCACAAAGATAGGTAATTTACAATTGTTATCTCTAGTATTGAGTTATGAGGTTTAAAAATATGAAACAATTTAAACAATGAAAATTGTTTATTTCACTTTTAATTCTTAAGAAATGATTTGTTTTCAACAACTAGTGTAATAAACAGTTCATTGCTTTCAGATATCTTGTACTGTGTTTATTTCACTTTTAAATCTTAAGAAATGATTTGTTTTCAACAACTAGTGTAATAAACAGTTCATTGCTTTCAGATATCTTGTACTGTTCCCAACAACTCTTTTGATGTTAAGTACAAGCCACAGAATGAGTGCGTTTATTTATGAAGTAAGAGCTTTAGATGTTTAACTTTTTCTTACCAATACAGGATTCAGTATCACAGTATTTTTATTTTCATTTTCAGGGAAAACTTCCGCTAACTGGCATAAAAGTAAACAAACTGGAAGATACGGAAAATTACAAAAACGCTTTCGAAATCGTTGGTAAGGGAGTGTCGGTCTTTGGTAATTATCAGCTTCGAGCTCATTGTTCCGCGTTTATATTCAAAGTTGTATTGATTTACAGGTTGTCTCATCGAAAGGATCCTTGCTATTTGCCAAACAAAAGAAGATCAGCAGAAATGGGTTGAGCTTATCACAAAACAGTGCGAGGTCATTGGTGCCAAATCGTCTCATATTCAACGAGTAAGAATCAATAATTTTTAGTTTTTCAATAAAAAATAAGTTTACGATTGTAACAAGGTTGATTTTATAAGAAATTATATTTTTTAATCGCAGCTTAGAACTCCAGCTACACATTAAAATGTTGGTGTATTTTAAAAGATATTTTCTTTATTTTTTAGCTCATTATTATTTTACAAAATTATAAAAATAATTCTGTCTGCACCTTAAATTAACGTTTCAGAACCAAATTATGTTTACAACTTTATTAAACAAATTTTTCAATAGGCTTCAGAGATTGTGGTCGATGCCAATTTGGAAGGTCCTTGGTCAATAAGTTGTCTTCGTCCATCTGCACCCTGTAGGTCCAGTCTTTTAAAAAGTGACAAACCTCCGCCTAAAAGTATGGCATAGCAACTTTTTTCACATTTTTTTTTGTATAGTTTAACTTTTTCTTTTGTCAAGGTGAAAAAAGTTTCGAGGAGGACGCAGAGATTCTAAGAGTCATAGAGTCTTATTGTACAACTGCTAATTCACGATTTACTCTCAATTCAGGTAAGCACTTAATTAGTAGGTTTGTATTGTTTAATTATTCAATTTATTAGTCAAAACTCGACTTTATTTTTTTTTGGTCTGGATAATTGAACAATACTACACATTATCGGTCAATCCAATCTCAAGTGTTTTAGCATGCCCCCTACTTTCTTTTTTGTGAAATAATTATTTTTTGCATGAGCATGTTCAGTGGAGAAATAATATTTTACTTACTACATTATTTTTTCCTGTTATTCAGTTGACATAACAAGGCTAACATGTATAATTTGCTAATAACAAGCAAAAAAATATGTATAGTTGTTATTAATTTAAAAGTTTTGTAATTTCTAAATGGATCTCTCATTTAAATGTTTCCTTGAATTGTAATTTGTAAATAAAGAAAAGAAAAAGCATGTTTATGTTAAACATTTATAAATTTTGTTAAAATCTGCTTTTAGAAATGCTTGTAAAGTGTTTTTTTTTTATGTTTAATTTTTTATTATTTTTATGTGCTTTATAGAAATTTACTAAAAAAATTGAGGTACAAGTTTTTAAAAACTTGAAACTAAGCTTTGTTGTATTTTTATCATTTCCAAAATAGTTGGTATACCGATTCGGAGTTTATACACAAAATTTCAATTCCAAGAAACGGAATACACAGAATTTCAACTTCATCTGTTAAAGATTTTTTTTACATTTTTATTTTTTTCTTTATTTTTATTTATTTATTTTTTTATATATATTTTTTTTAATTATGCTGTGAGTTGCAAAATGAGTTTCCCTGCACAGGGCTTGTCAGAAATGTTCTTTTTAAATGGACCAATATTTTCATCGTATTTTCACTTGAACAAATAAAAACATTTTCTTACAACAAACCATCAAGACAATTTATTCAATAACAATTCATGGGAATACAGATAAAATTGTACCTTTTATCAAAATTAGCAAGTGACAATGGCAAATATCCATATTTATGACCTGGGTTTAAATCAAGTGGTTAATATTTGCCACTAAAGGATGCATAGCTTGCTTTAATTAGACCTATTTCAAAAATAGTTGAGTACTTGATTTTCCTCTATCACATTTTAGACCTACCATATAAGTGATCTAAAAGTGATAGGGATACTCAATTCCATCATGGCCCTCTCACATGCATACTAACAAATATATTCACTCTCTCAAAAAATAAATACAAGAAGAAATATCTATCAAGATAAAATAACAATTTCCTCCAACACCAGACTCACATTGCAACCTCAGTGCATGGCCACCCTTGCTGTTCTTGGGCCTGTCTGTGAAGACAAGGCGAAAACTGGCATACCTTGATCTAAGTTCCAGAAATTTAGCTTCATAAAGGTATGGTAGGCCACCACTGAGCGTCCTGGTGTCCTGGATAAGTTTGACCAGAAGGACCCAGTGCAAAGTTTGCGTTGAACTTGCAATATAAATAAACTTGCATGGGTATTGAAATGACCTAGTCAATAGTGCTTCTGAGCCTAACTTAAGTAAAAATGAAAACCCTGGATTGTTGGCATCGTCGAAATAGGTGATTGTCAAGACCCTTTGGAGGAAAGAGGATGTCCTGTATTTTATTTGGTAAACATATATTATACGAGCTATTATTCAACTTTATTTCTCTGATACTAATTATCACAATTTGATAAAATTAGTTTATTAATGCAATTTTACTTTTTAACATATCAATTTGAAGAAAAGTTTTCAAAAATCTATGATCCCCACATTTATTTAGACATAATTTGAGAAGCCCTGCTATGGAAGACCCATTATTACTATAATCTAAATCATTTTATATTATAAATATACTCATACATTATAATGTGTGATTGTTAGTGACCATTAGCCAATGATTATTTGGAGATCGTGAGGTGCGGTCTGGTGTGACGGTGTAGGTTTTAGAAAAACATTTTCTTTATCGTGCCAACGTTTCGATCTTTATTGTGATCTTCTTCACAATGATTGTATAAACAATGTTTGTAAATTCCAGGCCCTGAAGATGATCTCAATGAA
The DNA here is from genome assembly GCF_000648675.2 of Cimex lectularius. Lineage (NCBI taxonomy): Eukaryota > Metazoa > Arthropoda > Insecta > Hemiptera > Cimicidae > Cimex > Cimex lectularius. The sequence continues at coordinate 616,651 of NW_019392873.1, read as the reverse complement.
GATCGAAACGTTGGCACGATAAAGAAAATGTTTTTTTAAAACCTCCATCACAACAGGCCGTATCTCACGATCCCCAAATAATACATAATATCATACCATATTACATAAAAACAGCTATTATATGATTTTCAAACATAACAAACAATTGTACTTTTTCTAGTGTTAATGGAAATCAGAATTTGCTTTACATTTTTATAAACTCAGCCAGGATTCATTTGTAAGCAATATACATTTTAAACGCCACATTTTTAAGGGGTTAGTAATTAGGGAAAGAAATCCTTATAAATTGAATTTTATTGTAATGTTTACTAATTACTTAAAAGAATCAGTACGTTAATAAATAGTAACTTAGATTTAAAAGCATTATCATTTTGGTGTAGAATTTAAATTTAAACAAACAAGCGCTGTGTATACAAGACTGGCATACGTTTTCAAACAGTAAAAATTAGATGTTGAAATTTTGTTTTATAGCATGTTATTATTATTGTAAAATAAGTATTGTATTTTTATTGCCAAGTAAGCTTGCATGACTTCACGATGTACTTTATTATTTTTGCTCTGGCACATTTGTAATGTTTAATTTTATTGACATTTTGTTATGAAATTTTTTTTACTACATTGTAAATAAATATTTTGGGCTGTAAATTTTTGAAGAGTAGTACAGACTGCCTTTAGATTTGTAATGATGTGATTATTTTGAAGTTTTTGTCATTCCTCCAGCTTGTCAGTGTGATCAAAAATGACAATTATCGCCACTTAATCTCTAATATTTAAAAAAATTGTATCTTTGTTTCTTTTGTGTGGAAATAGAAAGCAATGTAATAACTTGATTGTAAGCTTTTGAATGGGAATGACCCCCAGATACGTGTTCTGCACATTTTAATATTCAGTTGAATGAAAGTGAAGAAAATAAGATTTTGCGCGTTTGGTTTTTTCAAGTCATGGTCTGTGGTGTGATTTACAGTATCATTGCATTCCTCGAGGTTGAGACAGCATAAACCAAGAACTGGCATTCTATCATGGCTCATCGATTGAATCTCTTCCTTCGTTGTCATAAGTTTAGCAGGTTTAACTTCAGCATCACTATAATTAAAGGATTTGCACGCCTGGAAAGAAGTTATGCCATAGTATCGTTATAGATTAATTTTATATTTAAAAAGTGACATATTAAAAAAAAAAATTGTGCAGAAAAATCTGTTAACAGTAAATGGCATTAGTGTATTTTTGGTTGTAAACAAAATAACATATTGTGTACACTAGACATAACTTGTTTTTTAGGTGTGCATTTTACTAATATTAAACATTTGGATTTGGTTTTTGTTAAAAACTTAACTTTGAAAACTAAAAAATAACACATTTTAAATGCATTTGGATTAAAAATTGAAATTTAACCCGAGAGAGCTGGAAGAATAAATGTCAAGTTTATTACTTAGATGCACTTCGGAGACAGCTGGCTGCTTCAAGTGAAAACCAAGTTGCCCCCAAGAAGAAAACAAAGCCAAGAAGGGCGTCAACTTGGTGTTGTGCACATCTCTCTCCAGTTTTAAAAGCGATCACAAAGGCACACCTTGACTGATATTGTTTGTGATCTGATGCAATTTAATAATATTGCCTAAATGTAAGGAAATCGCTTAAAATTTGTTTGTGCCAAGAAACGATTTTCAGTTACCAACTTGTGCCATATTTTAATATTGTATAAATTTAAGTTTAAAAGTTCTTTGTTAAATTTAATTTAATATGACTTTTAAATTGAGAAAGTAATCGAATTATATTGGAAAAAAAATAATGGACAGATATAATTATTGATAATTAACAGCAAAATACATATTTATTTGTAATAATTTTGCACATTTATTATGTGCCGTTGACATTTGGTTTTTACAAAAAACTAGTAGGAATATTTTTTTTAATTTTATTTCATTTAATATACCTTCAGGTGACACTCATAGATACATTTTGTATCACATCATGTGATTTTGTTATATTGCTTAAATTTTATTTTCAATTTTACACAATTATTTTTATTTTTAATAAAATAAAAATGTAGCCAGTGTGATATATTTTGTTTGTGTTATGATTTCACATTTCAATTTATAAAAACGGTTTTAAAAAAATTCAGTAAATAAAAATGTTTGACTATAATTAAATAAATTTTGTGCTGTTTAAGTTTTGAATTTTTAATCGATTACTTTCTCTATGAAAATGCACAAATATAAAAGTTATAATTATAATACATTGCTGATCAAAATCTGCTTGTTAGTACAGTGAATCATTTAACTGTTTTAGTTCCTTTTTTTAAGAATGTAGTTAATTAAAAGTTGATATTAATTTATAAAACCAATGTGCCTGGTTTATTTACACATTTAAAATTATATATGTATGTATTAATATATAAAATAATATAATAATGTAATTATGCTTACAGAACAAATATATAATTTATACGTAGCATATTTAAAAATATAAAAGCTTCAAAATATTTTATATTATTGAAAATTGTTGCTGTTAGTTTTAATCTTAGAATTTTTAAACTTGTTTATTTTGTTTGTGAAAAATTTCAAAACTCCTTCACAAACTTTATTTTCTGTACCTGAATGTTTTGAATCTCCAAGAGATTTTTTAAAAATTAAAATCCAATTGAATTTATTGTTGAGGAATTAATGAACTGTGACAGTCGCATTTTTAAGTAAAAGTGGAACAAATAAAAGTACAATAATTTTATATTTACAAATTTGTGATTATTAATAAGCCTATATTTGGTGCCTTCAAATTTAATTTTTCTCAATATTATATTATACAATGTTATGTAAATAATAATTTTTCTACATTTAAAACGCACATGTAATACATAAGATATATTTATATAAAATATAATTACCTCAGCTCAGTCTTGAAGTAGAATTTAGTTTAAATTAATTTTTTTTTTAAATGAAGTGTATCAAGAGATAATGACTGTTTTTATGAATGATTATCATGGAATAATGCAAAAGGCTGAAAATATTCATGCAACTCTTAGTCGCTCATGTTTTGAAATGTTATAACTTTGTTGTAATACTCCACAATTGATTTTCCTTCTATGTTCATAGATTAACATTTTTTAAAAATTAATTTGAATAAAAGCGTGTGTATTACTTACATTTAATGTTAAGATTTTTTTTACTTTCATATATAAATTTTATGGTCATTTAGTAAATATAATTTCAAAACTATGATCATTTCATTTTTTTGTAAAGAAAGTAATCAAAGCCATTAAGACAGCTATGAAACTTTTTTATCAAGTACCAATTTTTTAAATATAAAACAAAAAATAACAGCAAAGACACAGGGAATACTTCAAGAACCTGTGGTGTTTATCGAAATAAGAAGTTGTAATTGTACATTAATGATATTGGTTTCATTAAAATGATGTATTTGTTATATAAGAAATAAAATTTTTAATTTAAAATCAAAATTCTTCTCTACCACTTAGCAAATTTTCTCCACTGAATTAGCAAATATATAACTACAACAAAATTAAAGGTTAATTATTTAAATAATCATAGCATTATATTGTTTTACATGAGATTGGGTTGGTGGTCTGCAGGCAGTTTTTTTGAGCCAGTCAACAGTACAATCATTTATTTATTTTTTTTAAATTGAGTAAATGATCAGTACGACCTGCTGATATTAAAGCGGAAAAATTTTGGCAGTAAGAAGATATTAAAAAGTTTAGTACAATTTGAAGTCAATTTAATTTTGTTTAAATATCTGGTTTACTCGTAATTTCGAACAACTGAAATTTGAGGTATGACTAGGAGTACTGCATCCAGCGATTATGTTGATGATCAAATTACATTTAGTTTTAAAACACCAAATCATATAAATGTTGAACATTTTAATTAAGTATTAAATTGAATTTTTTTAAATTGATTTATGGTCTCGTTAACACAAACAATTTTGGGACAATCTCGTATCAATTTCTCTAATAAAATTATTTCATTAATCCGATTTGTTTGCCTATTGGAAACAGTTTTACCTTTCCTTGTACTTATAATTCCACCAATTGATTTAATAAAAACATTATTTTAGACATTCTGGATGGAAATTTCAAACCGCTTGTCGAGAAGAACAACATGGGAAATTCAGAGTGAGTAATCCAACCCAAAATGTAATTTTTCAGTGTTTTAACGCTTAAAAGCTTTTCCAGGGATTTGTCTGGTACGGTTACTGAACTTCGAGAGCAGATACAACTCATTCAAAACGAGCTCCACACACTTCGTGGTGACGTTAGGGATGAGAAAAGTGCAAGGGAGCAACTACAGGCATTGCTCAACACCAAAGTCAACAGTGTTAAATCTGTAAACGAATTAGTTATTACAGAATAGTTGCTATTATACTGTTTAGTTTTTCATTATTACTTATTTTTAATTCAATTGACAGTATTTTTTAATATTTTCAGTTTTTTAACTAGCTTTGTATATGCTTATGTATAATTCGTACAATAATAGAATCATCAATCCTCAAAAAACAAAGTCTGATTTTCAAATGGTAATATTTCCGTCCAGTTTTTTTTTTTTTCTTTTTTTTCTATTGGAAACAGATTTACCTTTTCTTGGCCTTATAATTCCACTAACTGATTAAAATGTAAAAGTGATAATGCTGTGCCTTTTATATTTAAGTCATTCCATAAAAGCATTATGTTTTGAGACTGATTTAAAAAAATGTTAATTTTTTTTCTTCATAAACAATAATTTTATTTCAATGTTATCTAATAAGTATATGATTTATTATACATATATATTGAGAAAAAAAATGGGTTAATGATGTACACTAGGAAGCGGGGTTTGTGCTCCTCGGGTACTGCAGCCTTCTGGCTAAATGTACCTTAGAAAACAAGTTTAGATGTAAAAAAAAAGTTACTGTGTTTATGCTTAATAATTTTAAATATAAACAAAGCATCGGCTGAAAATTCAAGTATTATGTAAACAATTAAGGTTGATGTTAGCTAATAAAGCTTATCAAATGTTATATAAAGGACTAAGTTTAATTTTAAAATAATAAACAATTTCAATTTTCTTAACTTTTTTCCCCTAACACTGCAAACTTGTATACATAACTTTTAGTAAACCAACAGGTACTCCATCAATGAATTATGGTTAAGGCAAAACAATTTAATTTTTAAGAAACCCAATTTGTTATCGATTTATTTATTTATACTCAACTGTAGAAAATACTTGTTCAAACTCATTGGGACGAGGTGCGAATACTGCAATAATGCAGACGTAATCAGATTATTATATACCCGTGCTGTGCGTATGTTTTAAGAGCACTATTGCTAAGGCATGCAATTTTGACTTTTGTAGTAGTTCCTTTAGTTCTGTTTTATTGCTTTGGCCATCATATGTAAGTTGCATAGTGATCATGGGTCTTACGGAATGATCATTTAACCCACAAGTCTTGTATTCGCTGTCCTCTTTCGTCTGTTCTCTTTGTAACTACTTGGGAATGCTTTATTTTTTATTTTGCAGGTTTAACGCTATATAGGATTTATTTATACTGGTGATGATTGATGGCACGATTTAATCCATTCTGTATAAATTTGACCAGTGTCTGGTGATACTTTCTTCTGATTATTATGACTGTCATCTGCATACCCTTATTAGCTCAAGCAGGTTGTCCTCTTCAGTGACCATAAAATAGGTGATAATACTACTCCTTGGAGGCATTTCTCTCATAAATAACTGTATTTCATGTTGGCTTCGAGTTACAAATTTCTTACAATCCGAGAATTAAGAGTTTCTAATCAGCTTTTATAAATTGAATTATTTATTCCTCTTGTGGAGCTCCAAACCAAGGTTGATTTTTTTTTTTTTTTTGCCAGATTATAAGAAGGGTTCTACACTTGAGCAAGGTAAAGTTATAGATTCTGTTAATACATTATACCATTATTATCAGAAGTGAAAGATGGAATGAATCGTACAGTTTTCTCCAATTTCAATATAATCCTATAATCCGCCTAATCATTGAACCAATGTAACCAAATTAGTAATGTTAAGACACGTTCTACTACGCTCACAATGAAATTCAAATCAATATACAGAGGTTGGAGGTCAGAATACTGCTCAGGTAAAAATTTAAAATTCTCAATTAGAGAAATAATATCAGATGAGGTGTCACAAATGTCAATCACAGAACGCCCAACTCTTCTAATAGAAGAGAATTCATCTTTAATATCCCCTGGAAAATGACCATTCAAAACAATAAGGTTATCACAAAAATCTGTACCTTCTTTTCTCGCGCAGTGACACGATCATAATCAATGAAATTCTACGTTGATGCGATTAATGTTAGTTAAAAACATAACCAGATCCAAATATACATCTCATAATATATATTTTAACAGAATAATTTTGAGATGGAAGAAAACGGGCAACAATTTGACAATGCTGATGAAGTTATTGGATGACATGAATATAATGTTAGACCATTTTCCAACACAAATCACCAATAATTGTCATAACCAAAAAATAAAATAAAAGGATATAAAAAATTTAATCAGCAACCTTTTTGGAAATTTATTAAAACTTGTATGGATTTTTTAAATTTAAAACAGTATTTTTCACATGCCATAGTAAATATTTGATAGGGAAAATGTACAATTTGTATAAAAAATATATTAATTATTAATACATTAACTAATTAAAAATGAATACAAAGAGAATTTATCATTTTAGAAATCCAGTTTTTCTTTCAACGTCTTGCACAGTTCTTCCATTTGCGGCAACTTTGCTGTAGACTCCTGTAATGATTCCAAGCCACCTCTTAATTCGACAATATGCTGAAATTGTGCTTTGAGGCTGTTCATCAAGGTTTCTTCATTAAGAATGTTTTTCAAACATTGTCTCAACCTGCTCTCCAATACCACCAGCTTGAAAACAAAATTAGATCATTCTCTATACTCAATTCTTATTTATACAATTATTGAAAAGTACACCCACAGCCCTCAATTGGCATTTGCTGTTTTCAACTTCCTGTTCAACCTGTTTTTCATACTCTGGGGTATATTGGACTGATTGACACCTGTCCTGTTCCAATAAGATGTTGCTCTTTATGCCCAAAAATGTCTTGACAATTGACTGTAAAAACAATATATATAAATTAAAATAAAGAAGGGTTTATAATTGTTATGTATAGGGAAAATTTATAAAATAAATTACACAAATTAAATCTTTGTACATTTTTAATAGGATTGCAGTGGCGAGTGGTTAGTGTCCAGCTTGTATTTGCCATGCTAGTACTTTTGGGTTCATATCCTAGTATAACCCATGGCTTGATTAAAAAATGAATAAAGTATTGTAAAGTGGTTTGACCCCTCTTCCAAGATGCCCAACCAATGTTAAGCCCTTGTATATGACAGGAATTACTTTACTTTAAAACTTTTAATAAGTAGCTAACTTCCAGAGTTACAAATGTCATATAAAAAGGTAACCCATATTTGCTTAGCGGTCATAGTTATTCAGATATCGTGAGATGCGGTCGGGTGTGATTAGGTTTCAGAAAAACATTTTCTTTATCGTGCCAATGTTTCGACCTTTTATTGAGATCATCTTCAGGGCCTGGGATTTACAAACTATGTTCACATTTAACATTCGATGGATTCGAACCCACGACCTTCGGCTTGATACGCCAGCCACTGCTCTACCACCTGAGCTATCGTGACCTCGATCCACTCGGACATTAACTCCCCATCTCAACCCCACCTTATGAGTTTTCCCTCCTTTTGCCATTTTTCAAATGTCGTGTAATCGGTTTGGAGTGTACTTCATTTTAATTAATTAAATTCACTATTTTCGTGGTCCGCTTGACCAATTAATACTTTACAATTAATTAAGGTTTTTAGTTGAGATGAATAAAAGCTAATGGCACGAGAGGGATTCGGAAAAAAAAATTGAAAAATGGCAAAAGGAGGGAAAACTCATAAGGTGGGGTTGAGATGGGGAGTTGATGTCCGAGTGGATCGAGGTCACGATAGCTCAGGTGGTAGAGCAGCGGTGTATCAAGCCGAAGGTCGTGGGTTCGAATCCCTCTCGTGGCATTAGCTTTTTTTCATCTCAACTAAAAACCTTAATTAATTGTAAAGTATTAATTGGTCAAGCAGACCACGAAAATAGTGAAGTTAAATAAATTATTCAATTGATAAATAGAGAATACAGCAGCTCTTAAAGGTAGCAAAAAATCCAAATTATGTTTACACTCTAACATCAAATCTGCCTACCAGTGCACATTAACAAAAGATAAAACACCATCAAATCAAGTTCGCTACCTTGGGCTTTACTTAGATAGCAGACTTACATGGAACTCATGTACAAGATTAAAATGACAACAACTCACCACTCAGACACCATTACTATACTCAGACCACCCTGGGACCAAAATCAACATTAAGCATACATAAACTAACCGCTCACAGTGGACTTACAGTGCCAAACTGTGGAGCTCAGCCAAATCATCGAACAAACGTTTCATTGAAAAAAAGTCCAACAAATTCAATCTAAAGTTCTCCGCTGTATCCTTAATGCTCCCTTTTACATCACCAATCAAATGATCCATAAATATCTTAAAATCCCATTCGTGAAAGAACTTATCCAAACACACTTCCTCAATTTCCACTCTAAACTATCACTCCGCCCTCACGCACTAGCCCTAACTCTTTCCTCAATGTCCCACCCTTACAATCCTCCATGCTGTTTAAACCGACGGTGGCTTTCTGACCTTCTATCTTAACCTACCTAAGTTAAAAAGAGTTCCAGCATTGGTTGGTTTTTCTCCTAACTGCCTCTTGGTCGGACTGATCTGTCAGATTTGTATATAACTATACTATATATTTTATACAGAGAAGAACAAACAATTAGCAATCACTCACCCTGAGTTGGGCCTGGTGCTGTACAAGCGATTCGTTGTAAGAGGCAAGAAATGATCTCTTGGCACTTTCAATTTCCTCCTGTGTCATAATGTTAGTCAGCTTATTCGAAATGCTCTTTATCAGTCCTGCCATGATAACATCCATTGAGTTTGTAACTAAAAAAAAATACATATACGTAAATAAATAAACGTATATTTATGAACAAAAAAGTTGAATTTTTTGTAAATTTACTTCGTGTGACAACGTCGCTGGTTGAAAAACAATAAAATTGACATTCATACTCTTCCTCCCTGTCTTCCAGTTCCATTCTCGAAAGATGAGAAATCAGTTAAAATTCAGTTGAACAATAAAAACTTGTTTAACATAAGAAACACCGATTTAACAGTTACAGCAAGAAGGGTTTAATTTAATACTGAAAAGTTCAAATTTCAAATTAGAAAACCTCCTGTTCTTTAAATGATGCATTCACTAATTCAGGTTTTGTCCCGCCTTCAAGGGCCGTTGGTAGGGATGGCCGACTGTTGCCAACTATCGTCCCACGATTTCCCCTTCAAACCTACATAAATTGAAACCACATTTATTTACTATCAATTAAATTGTTGAATCTGATCGCATAAAAATGAAAAGAATGGGATGCTAGGGATGAGGAACCACAAATTTTAATGAAACTTTTTTGCTGATACTAAATTAAAAAATGCCTATAAGCAGGTGGGGAAAACATTTTCAAAATGTTTCAAATTTCAACTACTTTAAGTAATTTTTTTAAAAATACGTTTTTCTACTTTTGTTATTCATGTATATTCCATTAAAGTTAATAAATATCAATAGACTTGTTTTTGCTTTTTCATACCTAGGATAAGGAAGTATTATGCAGGATTGTATTAAAAGAGATCAAATACATCTTACAAATATGTTATAGCGTAGATGTTTCTTTTTTCCTCAATATTTCTTTGGTCAATAAGATAAAATTATAAAGATGCAGCGGAGCTGAGCACTGGGAAAGAACCCTATTTCCATACCCTCTTCATTCTGACCATTGCACCGTCAACATCTCCTCAGTCCTATTATTTTTTATTTTCTTAAATTTGTACTATTTAGATAATAAAATTTGCTTTAAATTTGGATTTTCTTGCGTGTTGTTCGTAACTTATATAAAAAGTACAAAAACCGAAATATGTTTCCAATAAAGTAGGTCAAAAATATTTTTGTGGGGGAAAAAGATGATTCTTTTAAAGCACACTTTAAAAGAAAAAAGTTATTATGCTGGCAAACTGCATTGGTCAGAGCCATCCCTTTCTTCCTTAGCTTTACATTTTTTTATCTTTCTCACATTTTAATCCTGTTAATTTTTTTTCTGTTTCTCCAGCTAAGTTTACATTTATGATAGTTTATGGTGCAATGGTTACCAACTCTCTCTTTTCTTTGACCTATTGATAGCCTCTCTATACCTCAGGGCCTCGTCAATTGTGGATAAAAATAAGACAAATAACAAACACAAATACATAGAAATAAAATAAAAAACATGATATTCTGGTTAGCAAACACATTACCAAAGAGAACTCAATATTCCTCAAGGCAATTGGGAGTAAACTCTTTCATTCACACTAAATTATATATATAAATAGTATAAATCATTCACGCTACCCATAAAGTCATCAATATTCCTTAGGGCATTTGAGCGATAAGCCCCCCCCCCCTAAATGGGGAATCACGTAAATAAATACATTCGTTCTAATAAAAAACATATATGCATGGATATATTTTGTGAAAAACAAAATATTATTTTTCTTCAAAATTTTTGATTTCCATGTCTAATTTTTTGTGAATAAATTATTAACTACTACCGACTTTACAAGGGTTTAGATCCTTATAAACTACACATAACAGCATAAATAAAATAAAATTATCTAAGTGTGTTAAACCAAACAGGGTATAATGTATTTTGGGGACTGCTAGGACTAGCGGCCAAATACAATTTTGATGGAGTGGCAGAGTGTTGTATTATCAGCAGACAAATTATTTATTAAGTTGACTTGAAGAAGACTAAATCAAACAATTTTCAAGTGGGTTTCAATTTCCTGAAGTTGGCCAATGGACCAAAATGTATAAACAGTAAAAAAAATCACTATAGATTTTTGTAAAATAACTTTCATTTAAAAGAATATAAGAAGTTGAATTCCCTATCTACAACACGACTTGTGGTGTACATACATCAGGTCATTGTGCAGAAGTTTGGAAAATTCATAAATTTAATATGTAACAAATGCTTATCAAAATCTTAAAATGAATGAATTATCGATAATAAGAAAAATAGGTACATTATACACTCTGTGCTTATGAAATGCCATGTGTACAAATTATCACAAAGAACTAAAAACAAACAAAAAAGAAATAAAAAAGAAATATATATGTATATATATAGATTCATCTGTGAGAATATTTATTGAGCAGTAATGTGAGAGAGTTGAATCGACAAATTCCTTCTTTTTTGTAAATTGAGTCCCTGTTGATTTGGTTGCTAAGTGGTTCTTGTAGCTCGTGGAACCATTACATGTAGTATTGTATATTTATTGTTGAAACGGAAACGATACTAGCTTCAATATGACTCATTCAATATCCTCTGAAAAGCATGGTAAGTGTTTCTTCATGAATTCTCCTATATTGCCAAATAGAATTATAATAAAACCCTTAAGAATTGTCCAATATCACCGAGTCCCACTCACATATTTTGTTCAGTAAATGCTTTATTTAAACATATGGTTAATAACAAATCTGTAAAATTTTGTCTTTTATTAAATAATGAACGAATATTACTAAAGTATTCACTTTTTATATTATATTATCTATGCATGATTTTGTATCATAACACTGTGGGTACAAATGAGGAAAAAAGACATGATCGTTAAGGTAGAAGTAATAAATTTTAAGATTTTTGTCAAAAAAATGTTTGTTTTTGAAGATAATTTTGTATTAATGTAACACTAACAATCTTTAATAAAAAGAAGATTCGATTTTACGATAACAGCCCAGTTGGACTTCACGTTTGCCTGTCAAATGCTTTTGTTATAATAAAATATTTTGAGTGGGTTGTTTAAAACTTCTATCATACATCCTCTTTTTAAAAATGGAGATCCAAATTTAACTAATAACTACAGAAGTATTTAATGTAAAAATATTCTGGGCAAACTTTACATAGATCTATTACTGAATTATCTTTGTGGCCAGGTTTCTCATGAAAATGTCTTAAAACCGATTTTTGTAGGAATTACTCAAAATAAAATAAAGTTCTTGAGTGTGCCAACAATTAGATGTTACTTGCAGCAGACCCCTAATATTTATAGGGAGTGATTCATTGCACATTGTAATTTCTAGAATTTAAAAATAAACCTTTAAAAATTGAAAACTGTGGTCTTCAAAAATGGTGGAAGACCCGATATTTAGATGGTGAACGGATTGGAAAAGTGAATGCCGGTTGATGACTTGATGACTTCGAGTCCACACTCTCTAACTTCCTTAAGTTTGGTAGTTTCCATCCATCATTTTTTCCTGTTATGAAGTCTAGTTTGTAGATGTGTCATTGGTTCCAAAAATAATTTTTTGTTTCATTGTTTTCTTATATAAAATACACTCAAATTTCGTTAAGTGAGAGATCCGCATTTTTTATTTTGGATTTCAAAACTCGATCATTTACAAAAGATTTCACATACTGGTCTGTTTTGAAATCTTAATTTTTATGAAGTTAGCAAAATGAGAGTTTTACAGGGTATTAACACTTTCATGTACCATAAACACCATTCTAGGAAACTTGAGTTACCTATTTAGTGAATAATGGCAATTTTATGGAAAAAAATATGGATGTGGGTAAAAGAAATGGTAGAAAAACAGACTGCTAGTCTTAAAGTAAATGGTTGAATCATTTCCCCTTCATTTTCAATAGATTTTTCATATCGTTTTTCAATTTCAATGTCTCTTGATTCTGAATTGTAGTTATAATTCTTTGCTTCAGATCACCAATGCCAACTAAAGGAGTTTCGTAGACTACAGATTTTAAATGGCCCCAAAATAAAAAGTCTAGTGGTGTTAAGTCCTGAACTTAGTTTTAAGAGAAGATGGATTTGAACATGGCCCTGTACAGTGGCCTCTGAGGTCACCAGACATTGAAATTTTGAAGTTACTGTTTTTACTTTCTTTTGCTAGTAAAACTTGTTGAGTTTTAATTGCAATACAAAAAATCTCACATTTAGAACATTTAATACCAATGCTTGGGTTTTAACGTTAATGGCATATAATTTTACATTTAAAAATAATACACCTTTTTGACTACTTAATTTTATGTGGAAGCAATGCAGCTCAAAAGTAATTTATAATAATTTTCTCTTTTAAGGCTGAATCACATACAAACACAATACTGTATTTAATATTTTTAAAATTGTTTGGTTTTTCAAGTTTGAGTGTTATTGTGTTGCTAATTTAATCCTCCTTTTTTTAAAACAGTTGATCTCTATAAATTTGTCATGATGAGAGAGTCAAGGGTTTTAGTAATATATATAACAAAATTTGGTTTACAATAATTACTTAATTAATTTTATTTTGTTCAAGAGCGCAAATTGGTTAAAACGACAATCAACTGTGAATGCCAGACTCTTTTCAGAGACTCAGAGACACAAACACATGTATGGACACCAGGATATGTTGTCAAGTCTGGAGATCCAGAAGTCCTCCAACTCACAGACTTTTATTATGGTTGTTACATACACCATTAAGTGTCAATAAAATAAAATAAATCGGTAAAATTGTAGGGAAAAATTTACCTGCTGGACGACATGAAGTTGAGATTATAGAAAGAATGCGAAAAAGAAAAGCATGGGACAGATATTTATCAGTAATATACACAGACGACAATCAAGACCTACGCTCCAAAATCATATCTGACATTGAGATGAATGAAAACATGTTCAGAGAAAGGGTTAGATTATGTATATGTACACATAATTTTTTTTTAATACAATTTTAAGCAATATGAGCAAAAACTTATACTTTTTGCCTTCATTCAGGAGTTTGAATTAGGAAGCGTACATAGGTTGACCCACGCGTATGATATGATAAAGGAATTTCAGGACAATATGGAAGAAAGGAATGAAGAAAGGCTGAAGTTGGTAATGGAGAAAAATGAAGAATTGAAAAATAAAACAGCCAAAAAGCTCCATTGTCAAAAATCACGAAGTATATACAACAAAGACATATTTTATACATTTCTCAGAGATCGATACATCTGTTTTTCAGTTTATAGGAAAATACACAAAAAATTGCTTGGCATTAACATGAAGTACCATAAGACATCAATTTTTGAAGAAATTTGTGATGAAACATCCGATCTATATGTCAATATAATGAGATTTGGTGCTAACCCAAGATATCGACATGAAAATCTTGTGCCAGAAGCAACCAAAGCAATCCTAGAAAGTAAATTATGATTGAAATGGATAGCAGTATAAATTTATAAATGGTTTACTTTTATAGTCCCAGAAAAAAAACATACGGCGTCTAAACCGAGAAAGAAAATTGAAGTTAAAAGTCATAACTGCCAACAGAAATTGATGGTGGTAGGCAAAGAAGAATTTATAGCTATGAGTGAGTTTTGTTTTTATATTACACGATTTTTCTCCTGTCACAACTAAGTATTTTTCAGAGCCGACATTGGACATCAGCAAAAAAGGAATGGGTGGTAAATCTCCAGTTACTGGAATCACTTCATTCAAAACAACGCAAGATACTGATATAGGAATTGTTCCCGAAAGGCCATTTTTGGAAAAAGTTTATCAAGCAACTGTACTTTTCCAAAGACTTATTCGAGGGAGAGCTATACAAGCACTTGTAATTTTTCCTGAAATTTTTCTTTCTAGATTATTCTATTTTCGGATATTTTGTATAATGCTTAGATTGCTAACATACACAGCTTATTAAAATTAAAGTACATTCAAAATATTGTTGCTTAAAAAAACAAATTTCTTTTTGCAGATGCAAATAGGGGTTGAGAGAAATCGAGATTTGATTGACGAACTTAAAGGTAGTTTTGGATTTACACCATCAGATGAAGAAGAAATTAATTCCCAACGATATTTGAAAATGAGCGCTTTCCGAGATTATTACTGGCTGCTTAGAAAGGTAAAAGATTATGTTATTTCCTAAACAACAATAGACTAACAATAAATATTTCTTTTCAGTTTGGGATGGTGGCCACTGTTATGAAAAAACTTACTGGAGCGACTATAAATTCATTAGCAGACTTTGCTAACAAAGAATTAATGAGGATTCAAGATGAGAGACGAGCTTATAAGATTGTACAAGTAGCTGAAAGAGCAAGATGGAGAAGAGAAGCGGCAGAAAGTGGGAGAAGGCAGAAAGAAATAAGGCGGCGTCGTCAGCATGATGAAATGTACAGACAGGTAATTCCTTTTTTAACTCCTCTTTTAAACACTGAAATAATACTCACACTAATAATAAAACATATTTAAATGTTTAACAGGTTATGAGAAGCAATGAAATTACGACAGACTTCTATTTGAAACTTCTCACAGACAGTGCGATTCGCACTGTGAGCAGAGAACAGGCGCATGAAAAGATGATAGAATATGCAGATGAATTGGATAAAGAAGACAAAAGACAGGCCCAAGAAGATAAAACACAAATTGAAAGAGAACAAATGGCAGCTGAGATCGTACACAGTTTTCTCCTTCCTGAATCAGAAAAGGAAATTGTACGGAAGCGTATTGCACAACAACAAGAAAAAGCAAAAGATTTTGCAAGACGAGTTCTATACGGAAAATGTATGTTATTTATAAAACTCAATATTTTTATACCATTAAGATAACTGTTATGCTTAGTGGAAGGAAGAAAATTCTCCACTAAAAAGGAAACAACACTACTTGAAGATTTATCTGGTAATATCGAAACTTTAGAAGAAGATGATGATGAACAGCTCATGGTCCAAACAGTACCAGAAGAACCAGAAGCCCCTGAAGAAACGCCCAGCAGTGAATCATTTACTGAAAGTGATGAAGCAGATCTCGTTCCTCTTCCGAAAGGAGTGAGAATCAAAGAGGTGACTATGTTTTAACCCAGTCTTTTTTCTCTTTATACAAAAAATCACGTTTGCAGTTTGATGAACTCAGCATTGGCAGCTATGGTTCTTTACTAAAACAATTTAAAGAAACATCTTCAAGTGACATAGCCGCCGAAGGGAAGCCCTATTTTGGAAGTGATGACAGCAGCGTTGGAAGTCGGGAAACTCCCCCAGTTAGCTGCTCACTTTTGCCACCTATTTCAATTTCAGTACCAGCTGGTGATACGATGAAGGACATGACCCAAGGAAATCCAACTAAAGCATACCAAAAAAATTTAGAAGAAATAAAAGGTAATATTCTTACAGATAAAATTAATGAAGTTTTCAGGAGAATGATGCTTACAATCTTACTTTTAGGATTAACTTTGGAAAGCTCTGATTCTGATATTAGTTCTTAGTTTTCTAATAGTTGTAGATTTTTATAAAAATTTGAAAAGTCATCAGTAGTATATATTGAAAAAGAAATTGGTCTTATTTTACCTAAATGTCTTTTGTTAAAAAAAAAAAGTATAATGATTTTTAATATTGATACTACAAGCATATAATAAAATAAGAATTTTTATGTAATATTGATAAAGTGCACTTTTAATTTTCAGCACGTATTTTGAAGTCAGGGTTGGCATTCAATGTTACTAGAGATGGTACAAATTTTCATACAAAATAAAACTCATTAATTATTAACGAGCAAACAGTTGTATTATTTGTGCGTATTACTTTTTAATTATTTTAATTAAGTGCTTTGGCAAGTTCTTTCAATCAATTAGATATCAGATGGTCCGGTGGAGAAAAGAAAACCAATTGTTCCCTGTTGTAAAAATCTTTTATTTGTTTTGGACAATTTGGGCTCATGGCCCATTTTCAGCCCCACACTAATGACACACCAACACAACAGAAATAAACAGCTATTTATATATATTTATAAGCGCTAATTTAACGCTAAGTTAATTTAATTTAATTAGCTGATAACACTTGATTTTCCTTTCTCCACCAACCATCTAAATTAGAAAACTGGAAGATACAACATAAGAATTTTAAATTTTCTATTCAAATTATATGAAATCCCTTCATCACTTAGTAGAAAGTGGTATATTTAGTCCATTGGTAGTAGGTGGTAAGTTTATTGACATGTATTGTACTCTGGTAGATGGATTTTAATCCATGCTTACTTATTTTGTAAATATCCATTTGTAATAGACTTCTTTTTGTGAATAAAGTATTTATTTGTCTATTAATAAATAGAAATATTTAAACATTAAAATATTTATGGAGGGTTATTTTGGTATTCCATTACTTAATATTTTCAAATTTGTAACATTTCTAAGTCTTTATAAATTAATCTTTTTAATTTAAAACATTTCGAAGACAATTTGACTTTAAAAAAACTGAAGTCAAAATGAATTAATTTCCACTGAGTTGATTTTGCTTTATTTATTTCTATTTTGGACTGACCAACTTGATAATAAACACAAAAAGGCAATTATGTAATTTATATAAACAAAATTTTTCACTTTTATTTTAAAATTAGCATAACAATATTAATTAAAATACAATTGTTTACACCCATAAAAATCTTATTAACAAATGTAAAATGTCTTTTTATTTTTAAAATAAAGACTTACAACAAACTTATGTTTTGATCAATATCACAGTTATTACTGTTTTTGAAATTCCATAAAGCAAAATGTGTTTAGAAAATGGAATTTTTCAAGTATTCAAAATACAAAACATTTACAATGTGAAAAATGTGCATTGATTAAAATGTCCCAAGTTTATTTTTACTTCACATTCTGTTCTCAAATTAGTACAACTGCAAATTGTTTACAATAATTTATATCTAATATTTAAAATTAGTTGTACACTTATTGAAAACTATTTATGTTATAAACAAAGGTTAAAAATAAGAGAAAGTGTTTTAATAGATTAAAAAAAAAATAATAATAGGGGATCACAGAACAGCATGAATAAAAACATGGTTAAAAGACTTTTTACACATCGGGACAGTACTGTATAAGTGCATAGTTTCCACTCGTCCACCAATTTGGATCATTTTCATCCAATTCCTCGGCTTTTTGTTCGTTCATGCCACAGACGGTGGCTGCCTTTAGAGTTCGTAATGTGACGAGCGGTGCTGGGCGGAAACAATCAAGCACTTTTTCAAAGGGTGTGGAGGGCTCCCAGTTTATGTCTCGAACAAGTTTCCTGTAGTTAAGATCTCCTTTGAATATAATCAGAGATGATCTTGAAAGCTTTTTGTACAATGATGGATCAGTCTCTTCCATCAACTGATATGGCAGGCCAAGGCACCAATAAGTATCTGCATGCAACTTCCAAACGCCTGTTTAATTTATACAAAATTTGAATAATTATTTAAAACAAATGTACAATATATTCTTCTTCTTGTAAAAGAATAATTATGAAGGTCTCTTCCAAAATTCACATAAGGATGAGAAACTTACAATCACATAAACATAAAAAAGTGTATTGGCGGGATTACCTTTATCCAAATAATGTTGCCATCTTAATCCAATATTTTTGAAATGTTTCCGTTCCGATTTTGCAATCGACTCAACACCTTGCATGAAATCTCTAATTATGACATCAGAAACAAACCAGGGAATTGGTTTAACGTGGAAATTTACCAAATCGACACCACACTTTGATATTAAAAAGTCTGCCAGAGTCATGTCACAAAGCATTTCCAATCCTGCATTGTCCATAACTATGTCTACACAAAAATTAAGCCCGTTAACTTATTATTACAACACATTAACATTATGCAATCTGATAGGATCAAAATACTCACCCACTACTTTTTTGTACCCTGGTTCAATGCAACACAAACCAACTTTTTCAGAATTATCAATGACAATTTTGTTGTCCCATTGATCTATTTTAAGAAAAGCATCTGCTATGTTACCGCCTTCCTGTAGATCTGGCTTGAAAGACAGATCTATTTTGTTTGCCCATAAACACCACTAAAAACAGTTGAAAATTATATGCATATTTTCCATAAAACATTACTTTGTTATATGAATTTCAAATAGCATTTGTTAAGTGAAAGAATAACTGTATTTTGAACGTATAAACATTGAAGGAGATTTTGAATGCTGATTAGGGGGCAAACTACTATACATTTATTTTTCAAAAGAAACATGTTAGTTCTATTCTTTTTCAAAAGGAAAACTAGCAAGATCTTTCAAAATAACAACCTTTTTAATTAAAAAGAACAAAAAACCTGTTTAAAGATTTTATTTCAATATTTTATCAAACTGAATTCTGTTAGGTCATGCAATTATTTATCTTTTAACGAGGAATAAAAAAAAAGCAAAAAAAAAATAAATAGGGGAAATAAAAGAGACTTTGTTTTAACTGTTTTTAAGTTTTGAAAAATGAATATAATTGGCGCAAAGTTTAATAATTCAAACTAATATTTAAGTTTCTTATTTGTTATTAAACATCCTTACCTTCAGCAACCGAACGCACTCATTTACTAGATCATCTTTTGGAAGAACGGTTTGTTTGTCCATCAGTTTTGATTGGTACAAATAACAAAACATTGGTTCCATAATATCCAAAGCGCTGTCCAAAACTTGGGTCTTTTGAACCGAAAAAGGATCAATCGAGCAAATCAGCTTCCTAGAAAATGTTGTAATTAGGAAAAACAAGCCTTCCCGAAATATGTAACAAACAAACTTTGTGGCAAATGATTCTCTGATTCTCCTGTACAGGTAACATTCTGCAAAAAGCCAGTCCGATTCGTAGTAATTGTTTACTTCATTATGAAGCTCCCTAGCTTCGAGGTGCTGGTTCCAGGTCGTCGTGTCTGGGTCCTTTGAAATAAAATTTTCAAAAGGTTTGGACGTCTGTAAATGGTTTTTCAACTGTGACAACTCTCCAATAGCACACTTCACCTCTTCAATGGCACCCTACGATTTTGACAAACATAGCAGATTAAATATATAAAAATTGTTATAAAATAGTAATGTTTAGGCAAAATTCAAGTAAACTTAGTGTACTAACTTGTTTGATACACAGTAGTGTAGGGAATAAATTATTAAATCGGACTTTTTTTTTAATATTTAAAATTAAATAAAGATCAAACAAGACAAATACTTGATGTTTTCATCATTTTTAAATTAAAAAGTTAAGCAACATAGGAATCGCAATATAAATTTATCTGTTCTATTTACAAATTTTAAATGTTTAATGCAAGATAAGACTTACTGGTCCATAAGTCTTTTCAATGCCCCGTTTGTCCCTGACTAAATAGTCAATCACTTTTGTCAGAGCTAGTGGAGCTCTATCTTTCATTGACAGATAGGCAAAACTCCTGAAAAAAATTACAAATATATATATGTCAATTACTGCTAAAAATACATATGTTCATTTGATAAGCATCAAGAAGAAAAATAAAATCAATCACATAAGAAGAGAAGGATTTATTCAGAACTTTACTTTTAACTAGTGTATACCCATTACCTTATTTTGTTTAAATAAAACTTGGTCTAAAAATATCTCTTTCTTCCACCACCTTAATCTTTAACATTATTTACATGAATTGTTGGAGCAACAACCGTTTTGGGTAGTGGAAATTAATAATTTAGGGCATAAATATCAATAAAATGAAAAAACTTAAACACTTAAAAATGTTAACCAATGGAATTATATTCTTAATCAGATTATTACAGGTTGTCTACAAGTAGAATGCGAAGATTTCAAGAGAAATCAAGCAGAGCTTCATTATCTAAAAAGCAATTTATGGTGATGATGATGGATGGAAGATACTAGGAAGCGGTGTTTGTTCTCCCCGGGCACTGCAGCCTTCTGGCTTATTGAACGTTCCTAGTTCCCTAATTCAGCGCAATCGACTTAATCCTTCTTCTCAGAAGTATTAGGTCATTGACTGTCACTGCTACAATTTCATTCCCTAGGTTTTTTTGTGCTAGGTTATGACTCCATTGAGCCATTGCTTTGCATTCGAAGATGACATGGGTGGCTGTTTCTTCCTCCTCGATACATCATCTGCAAATGGGATCATCATTATATATACCCATGTAGATGTTTTCTCAGATGCTAGTGACCAGTTAATAGTCCCATCACTCCTCTGAGTCTGGCCACCCACAACAGCAGCAGAGAGTTTGCCAGTCTTGGTAAGGGTTGTTTTAGCACAAGTTTACTGTGTTTAGCGCCCCTAGAGTTCATCCACTTCTCCCTTTGTTTTATTTGAACAGAGGATTCTGTATTTATTTTTGTTATTCCATGTGTAGGTTCAGAGCCTATGTATGGTCTTGAGGATCCTCCGCTGGCCAGTATGTCTGCTTGTTCGTTACCCAAAATCCCTTTGTGTCCTGGCACCCAACATATCATCAGATTGTTTCCCAGGTAATTTTTTTAGACGCTAATGCCTTAATAGCTGATTTTAAGAGGATTTTTTTGCCAGTGTAAACTCTTTTAAGATTTTCTAGGGCACAAGCATTGATGGCATGTATTTCTGTTTGAAAGACCGAAGTGCACTTCCCTGATGAGTTCTTTGCTCATATTTTGGGCTTGTACAAAAAAACACCCGATCCGGTTCCTTCGTTTGTATTCGAACCATATTTATATCGTATCTGATGTTCTCCTGAGTTAAAAAATTAACAAGTTTTTCAGTGTATTGATTGATTACCAGTTGTATTTGGAAAACTAATATATTTATAAAGGATCAATTTTGGAACAAACATTGAAGCTTTATGTAGCAATGATTTGATAAAAATGACACCTTATATTTATTCTAATTTCGTAGGGATTGTTAAAACTAACATTTACCTCTTGTATTTCGCTGATAGCCGGGTGTTTAGGGGCGTTTCTGAATCTATTAGGAGCTTCATTAACCACTCTTTCTCCAACTGCAAATCAATCATTTTTGTTATTATGCAGGATTGGCATATCGACGTAGGTAATTTTGATTTTTAAAAAAAGGATCATTGCATAAAAAAAAGATAAGCGGTTGGATAATCTTTCTGACCGACCTCAGAAAATAAATAGTTGTAAATAGTTGTAGATTTGTTGTCAGGGCTTATAACCTTATTCTCTTTACGAAGGTTACTTCTGGTTCTGACACTACGAACTGTTGCAACTGGCCAACTTTTCAGCTGTGTCTCAGGTCAAAAGTCAAAAGACCTTTTTTCGTCATTTAAACTTTTTTACAGTTAATTGTAAAGATTAATAATAAACAGTCATGCTGAGCAGGTACGGGATGTTTTTGAAATCATCATCGAGGCTACTTCTCAATGCTGGTAATTAAAAAAAATATTTTTTTTTTCTTTCGTGTCAGAACAATCCCTTTTTAGTTCACACCAACAGAAATAGTAGATTTTGTAAGAAATGGCAGAATTGCATAAATAATACTTTTAACAGCAACATATTTAGACAGCATCAATATGATTGTGCTGAGTGGAAATTTATAAATAAAAACCTAAGTTCATGGACAGGAAAGTGGTACCACATTAAAATGCAGCCTTGACTATTATTATTATGTATTATTTTTTTACGGGGTATGCGACAGCAGAGGTCATGCATCTCCTGGCCAGTGTTTTCGCAACACTGGCATGGGTCCCTGGGCATTCGGGAGATAGAGGCAAGAAGAAAGTGGTCTTGTTGGCCACAAAGGGAGTGAATATAAATTCTCTTGGTCCCGAACCCCCCATAAAAAAGGACATGAGGGATGCGAAGATTTAATAGAATAGCCATCTGCAAGAATTAAAGGATTATAAAGGAATTACTGTGAAAGGCAACCATTTACCGCACCAGAATCAGGATTCTGGTTGGTCTGCTGACTTGCTGCTGCCATGAAGGCACATTCACTGGATAGTACTGACAGAAGAAATACTTTGCAGATACTGCCAGGAAGAAGAGGACAATGTACAACACATTTTATGTTTTTGTGAGGTTCTATGTAGGTGCAGATTCTTGCAATTAAGAGAGGAAAACCGTAAGCAAGATCGTACACTAACTTGCTGCTGTCAAGGCTTTGAAGGTTGATAAACAACCTGAAGCTGGCCAGTGAGGTATAAAAAATAGAAGATCACAACAGATCTCAGGTCAAGGTGCGGAAGGCCTTGTGGCCATCTCATTTATCGCTATCCCTATCCCCTACATGGCATATTGAGTTCTTTAAACAATTTATTCACACAAAGCAGGAAGTGGTTTTGTATCAAAGTTCACTTCAGGTAGTTAATAAATGTATAAAATTACATTTTTTATTTTAGCACAGGCAAACAAGATGTCAACTGCAACCGATTATACAACGCTCAAAATCTCTTCACCTAAGCCTTTTGTCTACCATGTTGAGCTAAACAGACCAGATAAACTAAATGCAATGAGCCATGAAATGTGGTTGTATGTAAAAAATGGACGGAAATGGATTAAAACAGTTTGTAAATAATTTTTCTTTTTCTACTTAGAGAAATTGGACAGTGTTTCAATTCTCTAAATAATGATGAAGACTGCAGAGTCGTACTTTTGTCTGCTGCTGGGAAGGTTTTCACCGCAGGTAAGCTTTCTAAATTACTTTTTTTATAATGAAATGATTGAATACTTGTAATTATTACCATAAAACATGGATCACAGCCCAGTGCTTTGTTTATTGACATCATCCAAGATAGTTTCCCTAAAACAAGGTTTTTCAAAATGGTTAATTTCATTTAATTCAAAAATTTTCATGCTACTCTAATATAATTTGTATTGGTTCTAAGGTCTTGATTTCAATTCAATGACCCAAATCGCTCCTAAATTGGCTGAATTTGAAGATGTGGCCCGAAGGTGCAAAATCTTAAAGGAAATGATTGTCACATATCAAAATAGCATCACCTCACTTGAAAAGGTAAGCAAGGAACGTAGATTTTGTAAAAACGATTCTAAATTTTTTAGAAATTTAACTAGCTAGGGATACATTGATAAAAAATATTATCAGCCTGCTCCTTGTTAAAAATACCAAGCTAAAATATTCTGAAATTGATAAAATACCAATCTTTCACAATGTCGGTTTTCTTGTCTTGGCCTTGCTCATTATGATTACCTATTTTGAGTAATACATCACCTTAAGGAAAGTGTTTTGTATGTTGGAAAGAAACATTTTTCATAATTAAATTCACTAGTTTGGTGGTCCGCTTGACCAATAATTAAGGTTTTTTATCTCAACTAAAAACCTTAATTAATTGTATGATATTTTTCATAATTGAAATTCAAGATGGTATTGCCAGGGCATTGAACAGATTGACTGTTATAATATAACAATTAACAATTGAGTACCATTAATTATATAAAGATAAATTTACTTTGTCTGATATATTAATACTTACGTATTTTCCACATTTCTATTTATTTTAACTTCTTAAAATCTTTCTTGTTTTATTTAATTTACACTCTTCTCTTTTCTTGCTTGCTTGGTGTTTTTCAAAATGCTTCTAAAACAATTCATTAATTGAAACAAAATTAATAATTAAAAAAATAATCATTGCACGGGGTTAATTTAAAATACCCATCAGGACATTTTAAATACATACAAGTGGATAAACCACTTTACAATACTTGCTCAATTCAAATTAGCAAATAAATCAAAATAAAAAATAAAAAAATTCAAAAAGCAATGCCAGAAATTTAACTCTTTCATACATAAGTGACTCCTAACAATTTTGTCACAACAATTCCCTTCAATCACAGAATCATTGTTAATCATAATTCAATTAATTATTCTTTTTATGTATTGAGATAAAAAAGTTAGTGTCACGAGCAGGATTCGAACCCAGCCAAAGGTCACCTCAACCAAGACCTTACATAAAAAGAATAATTAATTGAAAGAAGTAAATTGGTCAATTGACCACTAAAGGGTAAATGGTTTAATGATAATAAAAAATTAGAATTGTCTGTCCTTTAAGTCTTACAATTTTTTTTTTTCAAAAACACCCGAGGGGTCTTATAACCTCGTAGTTGAAATACCCTCGTTAAAAAAAAAGTGTGATATACCAAATTTTATTTACTTTTTTTTTTTGTCGCTGAATGAATGCTAATTAATTACACTTGGGAATTTTGTGCTTTTGTGCGATAAAAATTATAGTAAAAAACTTACTTATACAGCCATTGTGTTGGTTTGTACTTTTTATATTTCAGTGTTTAAAACCAGTCATCAGCCTTGTCCACAGTGCTTGCATTGGAGGCGGAGTTGATCTCATAACAGCAGCTGATATCCGGTACTGCACTGAGGATGCCATATTCCAAGTCAAAGAAGTTGACATAGGTGACCCATGGTTCTTTTCTGTGTATTTGTGTGTGTGTGTGTGTGTGTGTGTAATGAATTTGTGTATCAGTTTTGTAAACAAGCCATATGTGTATTCAGATGGTTTACAAAATAATTATGAAAATAAGGGTTATAGTACTATTTATTGTTTTTACAAGGCATGGCTGCTGATGTCGGGACATTGCAAAGGCTGCCGAAAGTAACCGGCAATACCAGCCTTGTTAATGAATTGGCCTTCACTGCTAGGAAACTAGAGGCACAAGAGGCCAAAGAATTTGGTTTGGTCAGTCGAGTTTTTAAAGACAAAGAAAGGTACTTTAATGTAATTATAATCATTAAAAAGAAACAAAAAAAAACTATAATAATGCTTTTGTCAGCATGATGCAGTTTGGAGTTCAATTAGCAGATGAGATTGCCCAAAAGAGCCCCCTTGCAGTGCAGGGCACTAAAAGGAGTCTTGTTTATTCTCGTGATCACTCTGTCCAAGAAGGACTAGACCACATTGTAGGTTAATTTAAAATTTATTTTCTTGTTTACTTGAAATGTATTTTATTTTAAATGTTTTTAAGGCTGACTGGAATCAGACAATGCTTCAGAGTGAAGATTTTATGAACGCTAGTGTCGCACAAGCGACAAGAAGCTCACCGCCAGTGTTTGCAAAATTGTGAAACTTATCAGGAATTGGTCCAATATTGAAATATTATTGCATTGTATATCAGAGAGGTTATTTTTTTAAGCATAAATTTGTTTGTTTTCTAGTAGTATAGTAATATATTGTAATATTTTATACCTGGTATATCAAAATAAATCTTAATTTAAAATTTCTGTTTCTTAACTGCATTGGGACCTTAGAACTAGCTATTATTTGTTCTCTCATTCCCTTCTGTCTGTAATATTAAATTAACAATAAATTTAAATTAATAATGAAAGAATCCAACGTGTTTAAACTTCTAAGGCACATGGTTATAGGGGGACTGCGGTAGCCGAGCAGTTATCCTTTCCCTAATATGCATACACATAATAATTGATTCAAACTTTGCTTAATATGCGCAGATCATAAATCCTTTAAAATAAAGAAACAAAAAATGATACAATACCTGAAGCCGATAAACGTATATGGTCTATTATTAATTATATTAACGATGTTTTCTTATATTTTGACCTCAACAGTTAATCTTATGATTCTTCCTTCTTGAAATTGAAAAAAAAAACAACCGGTTTTTTGAGATGACCTATTATCCCACCTTCAAGAAGGAAGAATCATAAGATTAATTATATTTTATATAAATATATCTTATGTATTACACGTGTGTTTTAAATGTAGAAAAATTATTATTTACATAACATTGTATAATATAATATTGAGAAAAATTAAGTTTGAAGGCACCAAATATAGGCTTATTAATAATCACAAATTTGTAGATATAAAATTATTGTACTTTTATTTGATCCCTTTTACTTAAAAATGCGACTGTCACAGTTCATTAATTCCTCAACAATAAATTCAATTGGATTTTTAATTTTAAAAATCTCTCTTGGAGATTCAAACCATTCAGGTACAGAAAATAAAGTTTGTGAAGGAGTTTTGAAATTTTTCACAAACAAAATAAACATGTTTAAAAATTCTAAGATTAAAACTAACAGCAACAATTTTCAATAATATAAAATATTTTGAAGCTTTTATATAGCCCTGATACATATGTTATAATAATATCCTTATTTTGAGAGAATGTGTTTATTAGCATTGGGGGGGGGGTCACTGGTGGTAATATCAAATAACCCTGGTGACTTACAAATAGCCAGTAGTATAGAATACCCACAGATATTTCAAACCAATCAGGATAGTGAATGCATAATTTTTACTGTATGAATGTATTTATTAGCATGAATGAAAGAGGATATCAAGGTGAAAATCATTCCCAACTGCTGGTTTAGGCTATAGATAAATAGCGTAGTTGTAAGAGGGGGTCTCAGCAGTGTATCAAGAACTCTTGAGATCTGCCAAACTTAGGTTAGATAATCTTTTAAAAAGCATGAATATGTAATTTAATTGATTTAGGACAATTTAATCATGTTAAACATCCAAGATAGAGGTAATAGAACAAATGTGAGATAAAAATAAATAATAAAACAAAATGTTTGCCAAGTGGGTGGGCAGTATAGCTTCTCACATTTTGGGCATGCGCAACCACATATGTTTGGAAAAAAAAATCATAGTAGATCATTTAGAAAGCTATGAGCATAATCCCAGAAAATTGCATAAGAATCCAACAAATGGTTTCTGAGATATAGATGTGTACGTATGTTTGTGCATACACAGGCGATATTGTTGGTATCGGTTGATTGCAATGAAATTAATAGGGAACTATCTGGAAACCAACTTGCATAAACCCTGCAAATTTCATCAAAATCTGTGTATAGTTTTCTAGATATAGCTGTGTACGGGATTTTACATTTGTGCATGTTCTGGCAATACTGTTGAAATTCATATAGGACCATCTAGAAACCAACCCGCATAATCTCTTAAAATTTCATAAAAATTGGTCTCGTGGTTTCAAAGTTTTGCTGTTAAAGGGATTGACCAAAGACAGACATTTACAGAAAAAAATTTGTTCAGAAAGGTCTGAAACAAAAAATGTGAGTGGAAACTTCGATTTTGGAGGGGAAAAATTATTTCGACTTCCGCACAAATACAAGGCTTCCCTAACTCTGGTAGTTCATAAGCCAAAACTGAGATCGCCTTATGATTTTAATTAATTTGAACAGTTGTAGGTTGAGAAGGGGAGTTGGTGTCCGAGGGAATCAAAATCATGATAGCACATGTGGTTAGAGCAGCGGCGTATTTAGCCGAAGGTTGTGGGTTCGAATCCCACTCGTGTCACTAATTTTTCATCTCAGTCAAAAAACCTGAGATAAAAAGAATAATTAATTGGGATGATTTTAATAAATGTATTAGTTTTACTAGTATATTTATAATAAGGCTACATCCTATTTTTAAAATTAGATTCAGGAAGAATAAAAAATAATACAATTAAAATATACTTATATTATTTGTGGAATGGGTGAATTACAATATTTTTTGCCAAATAATTGTAATGATTTTTCACTTAATTTAGTAGTGTGATATAATAAAGGTTTAAATTATAAAACTTCGTTTGCCAAAGTTACAATTTTTCCATTAAGCAATTAATCTCTTAACAAACTCTAACAGTAATTAAATTGAAAAAACAAAACAAAAACATTTCTTTTTAAACTTTTAATTATTTACAAATCTGATATTTACATATAAAGATTAAAAACAAATTACTTTAAACCTAATTTACTTTTATTTTAATTTAAAAGAAATTTAAATTGGACTAAACTCGAAATGCTGGTTTGTGCCTTTGCTTGAAATAGACGTTAGTGGCCCTGTGTGAATAGCTTTGTTGGTCAAGGGGAAGTGGCGTCGAGCACTTTTCCATACTCGGGTTTATATTAGAGCACTTGCAGCTCAAGTTTATTCTGTAAACTGTCAATTGGCCATCGACACCATCATAGTCCTCCTTCTCTTCAAACTCATCGTCTGACAATCCAAGACACTCTTTTTGAGCAATTTCTTTAATTTCATTGAAGACTTTTAAATTATCTAAAAGAATACAGGCAGTTTAATTATTCAAGATGTAAATTGTAATGCTAAAAATTGCAAGATATTTATTAAGATTTATAAGGTGACGTAATTGTGCTACATGTAATTATGTATTAGCTGTACTACATTTTCTAACAGCAATAACATTTTATTTTTTATAATTAAAAAAGGATCAGACTTGTTAAGCAATACAAAGTTTGGTCTTGTGCATGTTAGGCCCTCCATATGTGGGTTGATGCACGCTCGATGCAACTTTTGTCACTACACTACTTCCTGTGCAAGTAGGCAGGCAGCCACTTATGGGTCTCTTAGTGCTCTACGAAAATCGAGCTAGTTGTGTGTTATGGGTTAGTGTCCCATGGAGGCGTCAAACATAAAATTTGTTCAAGAGGTGAAAAAGCCTCCTGAATTGTACAATTACACCCTCCCTGCTTAGTCCATCAAGGACACAAGTGTGAAGGTGTGGAATGAGGTTTTTTATGAGTTTCATGAATTATTACAACCTTCTGTACCTGATAGAACCTTCTGTATGAATAAAAAAGTAAATAACGATAATACATAGTATGCGTATATTTACATACATATACACGTAATATACATCCATAATTAAGTAAGGAGGTACATAATAAAATTCAACTAGCTAGGTACATTACGGTGTAGACATTTAAAAATTAAAAACAATCAATTAAGGTTATTAGTTGAGATAAAAAAGTCAGTGTCACGAGCAGGATTCGAACCCGGATTTTTTTAAAATTAAAAAATGGCAAAAAGGTGGGAAGATTCAAAAGGTAAGGTTGAGATGGGAAGTTCGTGTCCGAATGGATCGAAGTCACGATAGCTCAAGTGGTAGAATAGCGGTGTATCTAGTCGAATGTTGTGGGTTCGAATCCCGCTCGTGACACTTGCTTTTAATATCTCAACTAAAACCTTAATTAATTGAAAGATATTAATTGGTCAAATGGACCACGAAAACTAGTGAATTTAATAAGATAAAATGAAGTATATCTTCACTAAAGCTCTCCGTGGCCATTTCATTTGTCGCCGAGAATCAAATAGATTACACGACATTTGAAAAATGGCAAAAAGGAGGGAAAATTCAAAAGGTGGGGTTGAGATGGGAAGTTAGTGTCCGAGTGGATCGAGGTCACGATAGCTCAAGTGGTAGAGCAGCGGCGTATCTAGCCGAAGGTCGTGGGTTCGAATCCCGCTCGTGACACTGACTTTTTTATCTCAACTAAAAACCTTAATTAATTGAAAGATATTAATTGGTCAAGCGGACCACGAAAACTAGTGAATTTAATAAGTTAAAATGAAGTATATCTTCACTAAAGCTCTCCGTGGCCATTTCATTTGTCGCCGAGAATCAAATAGATTACACGACATTTGAAAAATGGCAAAAAGGAGGGAAAATTCAAAAGGTGGGGTTGAGATGGGAAGTTAGTGTCCAAGTGGATCGAAGTCTCGATAGCTCTAATGGTAGAGTAGCGGCGTATCAAGCCGAAGATCGTTGGTTCAAATCCCGCTCATGATACTTGCTTTTATCTCAACTAAAAACCTTAATTAATTGAAAGATATTAATTGGTCAAGCGGACCACGAAAACTAATGAATTAACAACAATAGTTAAATTTAATATTAAACAATTAATTTAAAATTTAGCCATTTAAAAACAGCAGTGTCCAGGTAGTAATGCTATTGGAGTTACAAAATAATGGGATAATGTTCTCTATAAGAATTTACTTTGGATTAGCATTTATTTATGCATGTTGGCACAAAATCACTCGGGTAAATGTAACCAGTGACACGGGGATTTCGTTCCAACATTTGTGGAGTCTATTGTGAGCCATTTTTTTTTTCTAACTTAGAACATAGAAGAATACAAACTACTCTAATTATGCCATTGATCTTATTCAGGTCTTGGCATCATACTGGATTACTGAGTACTTAAACTTTTTCTGCCGACTTGCCAAAAGTCCATACAGTTGTTTTTCTTCCATGACTTAATCAATAATTGATTGTACGGATTATTCTTTTCTTCGCCTCCTTTTCATTTGACGGTACCAGAAGAATATGACAATGTCCATCCTCCTCATCACTTGAACTACTCATTACACAACCTTTAAAAAACTGTATATGTATGAGAACCCTCCTGGCAAGACACAAGTAGATTCAACAAAAATAGATTCATGTATGGATATCCACACATTTAGGTTGAGCATAGGTTGCAGTGCAGTCTCATCGTATTCAAGTATACCAGTGTATGGAGGGCCTTAGAGAAAGGGACCACATTTTCTCTTCTTTTTTTATTATTTATTTATTTTTAACTTAAAAAGTGAGAAACACGTTTATTTTAAAGAGATTTAACAACTTACTCGATTGTTTCTTAGATGTTTTTTTCTTTATACACCTATCATCTTTTTCAGACAGTATCACTACATTTGAAGCCGGCATTATCCAATGTGTTGCAAAGATGATATCAATTCCATTTCCATCAATAGGGTTAGCCAAAGCAGCTACAAGCAAGGCAATTGTTTGATCCATAATTATTAGGTTTGTTTAATTTTTTAACCAACCTGTTGTAGTCGCCCGTGGAATACCATCTTTGTGATCTTTTGTTTCTCTCTTTTCCCGATTTTCTTCCTGGTTTTTATCGTTTTGTAAAATTTTGTCCATCTCCAAATTCCGGTTTAAAAAATCAGCCCTTTCATCCCTACCGTCATATACCTCTCCATGCCTTTGGTTCGTCCTGGAGAACAAAGGATCCTCAGGGTCCAGGTCTTGTGAATATACATCATAGTCGAGACTAATTGGTGGGCTGAAATCAAGTGAATTGTTATGACGAAATAGTTTGGAATAACAGATTAAACAGCCTTACAGATTATTGGTTAATAAATCTTTAGCTTCTGAAGCAATTGACTCAGGAAATCTTGGTAAAGCATTTAATAAATTTCTATCTTCATCAACTGAAAAAATAAATCATTAATGTGTTAATAAAACAACCAAAATAATCCTGTATGTGTATTTTCTTTATTCTGTCTTCCTACTAATTTTACAACTATGTAGAGACAAAAGTGTATTAAATGGAAATGTTTGTTTCTTTTTAATTTCTGACCCCAGGTAAGAAATATAATAATAGAACATCACTTGTAACTTCTTAACATTTTTAAAACATTACCTGTTTCATACAAAGGATAATTCTTTGGAATTGCTTGATATATTTTATCCACTTGTTGTTTTCTCAGCTTTTCCAGTTTATCCATTCCTCCATGGTCCCGAGTCAGATGTTTGGGTGGTTCTGGCAGTACTTTTTTATTTATCTTATGCTCTGTTACATTATGCTCAATTTCCCATTTAAATTCTATAAAATATTAATATGATCAGACAGTCTCACAAAAGTGCTCAATTTCAAATACATACTTGAGGAGTAAAGAAGAACTCCAGGGGGTTTAATATGCTGGTTGAGAACATACATTTGGATCTCAAGAGATTTGTTGAATCGAAGACGACACAGATCTGCTCTTGCATTTTTATGAATCTCTGATTCTAAAATCAAAGTTGATCACAATAATAAAACATTTGGACGGCTAGTTAGACTTGCCTTTTAAAAACTGGAAACTTTTTTTTTGGTTGGCAATGCTATTGCATGTAGTCATCCAAAAAAGGTACATGTCATTGCCAATTCCTGTGAAGCTAATTGCAACTCCAGGGGCAGTCACTTCGCTCCCACCGAGTATTGGCTCTTCTAGGAGTCCAACACCGTCTTTTCCATTTGCAACCCATGTCTGGAATTTTTGTTTTTGTTCTATTAATTTCCTAAACATGATTGCGAAAAAGGGTAAAAAGTAAGAAATAAATTACCTGTGAGTAAAAAATTGCAGGAAAAGAAGAACCGACCATGTGTGTAACGAGGAGATCAGGTATAAGATCATCATCAAAATAAGCAGGAGTTGGGCCACTAAACAAATTGATCATAAACAGTATTATTATTATATACTGAATGACTTTTTAAGAAAATCTTATTATCCCTTAATGCATCTTCTCATCTTTTATGATTGTGGTAAATTTACCATGATTAATGATATATAGAAAGAAGTAATAGAAGAATAATTAAAGAAATAATTAAATCCATTTTAACTTTTAATTATTGTAACCTAAATAAACCCAATGCTGATGATTTTATTGCCATGCTAGTTTGGTTAAATAAATAAAATAAAATAAATTACTAAAAACTTACATTAAAATTTGTCTTTGATTCTTATCAAAACCATTTAAAGAAACATTCCATAAAGGGTTGTAATCATTTCCATCAAGGACGGACAAAGTATCACCACTTGTCAGTATAACATCCTCCGTTCCATCTCTATTCATATCTGCCAAAACGATCCCGGAAGTGATGCCAACATCGCTTTTCCAAACATTTGAGTAGTGCTTCGGCCCGGCAATTAATATGTCAGAAAGTAAAGTTGCAAACAAAGTCCCTGAAGTCTCAGAAGAGCCAGTTGCAAAAAGCACAACGTCTGAACCATCCCTGGACACGGTCACTCTTGGCACCGTGAATATGCCTTCATCATCGGGTGTGTCCAAATGGCCGAGAGTTATTCCTGTCTTACCACTCAACACGGCTAACTGACCTATTTCAAGATTTTCAAAGTTACTTGCTCGTTTAAAAATAAAAGAAAAAAATCCGTTTTGTTATGAGTAGTATTTATGTAGTTACAAACAGACAATTTATCAATGAGGTAAATGATAATGTGGAATGCATTATATGTACCACTGAATATTTAAAAAGGACAGAAATTTTCAACAGGGTAAGAAATATACTTAAATTAAGTTACACTTATTCACAAGCAAACAAAGATAAATGGTGCATGAAAAAAGAACCTAATTCCAGTCTTTGTTCTTCCAAAAATCAAATTTAAATGACACAAAAATTGTGGAAAAACAAATAAAATGAGGAAGAACTGGTAAACAATTAATTCTTTTACATCAACATTACATTTCACATTAATTTACATATATGATAATTGATATAATGAATTTATACCTGAATTTGAAAGTGTATGGGATACTAGAACATCAGGATATTTGTCACCATCTATATCAGAAATAAACTGTGCTGTATACAAATCTATCAATTTAGATTCTTTTGGTGGACTTTTTCCCCATATAAATTTTCCAGTTTTCCCATCAGTTGCTGTCAAAACCTTAAAATAAAAAATAAATTAAACTGCCAAATAAAATTGTAATTAAAAGACTTACTCCTCCCTTTCCAGAAATGAGGCAATCTTTTATTTTATCCGAACTTATATCTGCAGAACAGTCAACAAATAGAACATCTTTGTGGGTCCAATGTTGCCATAAAGTATCTCCTGTTTTTCCATCTAGGGCTAGAACCCCACCACCACAAACATCTTTAGCGTTTGGAAACTCAACACACGATCCCGGGTGTTGATCTAAATAAAGACAATTGCATAATTTTAAAACATAATGTTATAATATTAACAATAATTTAGCTTTATTAATGAGCGCTGAATGCAACTTACCATATTAAGTGTTTTTGTAAACAAAATGGAAAAAAGAAATAAATGGCAACAAAGGGAATAAAAAAAAGCATGTCTGAAAAAATATACAGAAAACACACATAAACAAGTAAATACACACAAAGGATTCAAAATAAAATAAAAACTTACACATAAAATAAAACAAAAATATATAAAGAAATCATGTTGATACTAATTATTAGGAACTGAATTTATATGTAAAATAAAATATAGTGAACTAAAAGTACATTTTTACATTTTCATAATTATATTTTATTATACTGCTAAAGAAAAACTGTAAAATCAAAATCATTTTTTATTAGCCATGCATTTTTCAAATGATTAAAGAATTATATGAGGATAATTGTATTATGTATTTGAAACATGTAAAACTTTTTTTTAAGTTTTAACATTTTTAATAGCAGAGGTCATATCAACCCTTGGGGTGTCTGTGTTTTATTAATCTTCAAAATTATTTGGAATAATGTACATTTTTAATTTTTATTATGTGACTTTTTAATCGAAAGAAAGAAAAATTATAATTATTTATCAATCTGGTGTGATTCCCAATAGGCATATCTTAATGCGAGGATGGACAGGTGTTTCTGGAAATTTTTTGTTTCTGCCTTGAAACCTTTAATCCCCTAAATCTTGCTTCCATTTTTCCCATTTTTTTGTCTGGTTTTTAATTTCAAATAAATATTTTGTTTATTCTGTTGAACATGGACCAAAATATGTAAATTATGGTAAAATATGTAATTACAACATATAAAATCATCCAACTATGTAATAATATAATAGTCATAATATGTAATAATAAATGCAAAGTAAAATACTATTTACATAATTTGCTTCTAAATTGCATGAAACAAAATAAAAGTACAAAAAACCGTATATGAGGCTTAGGAAAAAAATATAAATCCAGTTCCTACTAATTATGATCATGAATACAGAACAAATAGATATAAATAATGGTATTTGTTAAGAATAGTAGTGCAAACTTTGCGGAAAAATTTCAAAAAACTCATAAAATGTTGCTTTATTTTAGTTAACTAATTAAGATAATCTAAAAGTCTTAAACTAATACTGATTTGAAAAAGTGTTTTTAAAAATTAAAAACAAATGAACATGAACTTGCATTACAGAAAATTGTTATGGGGCAATTATGACAAAAAAAGTTATAATAGTGAGTGTATTAATTGTATAGCTGAAAAACATATCTCTAGTCACAAACTAGTTTTGCAGTTAAATGAAAATAAAATTATAATTTTGTACTATTTTAACCATTATAATTTATAATGAATATTATTTATAAGTATTCCTTTTTGAATTGGAGTATAAGTACAATTATGTATACTACCACTACTAAATATAATATAAATTAAATGATTATTCTATATGAATGCTAATTAATTTGGTCTTAAAAAAATTCACATGGGAAAAAATTTAGAAATAAGCTGCAATTATAACCGAAACAGCAGATAGACTTTTTCAAGGCTCATTTGTATTTCCTATAAATTATTTTTCTAAAGAATATTTGATATGTTTACATTAATAAACTACATTATCTATTTATCTATCACTATCCGAAAGCAAAATCTCTCATGCATCATATTTAATAAGAAACTATTTTTCTTAAGCAGAATATTCAACTACTGTTTTAAAAAAATATAAAATAATACATTTCCAAATTATACATTACTTGTCGAATAACCGATTATAACATCATCAATCCCATCTTGGTTTACATCGACCATTACAAGAGCTGCTTCAGATTTCATCCAGGGAAATGTTTTGTACCAGATGTCCTTCCCAGTAAAATCAGAACATGGAATTATGTTAAGCTGTGCCTTGGGAGCTTTCAAGGACCAGAGTCTAAAATTGTATAATGGAGATGGGAACAGGTTCAGGAACAGTGTAGCCCCCATAACGAATCCTAGAAATAAAATAAAATTTATGGCTTTATAAAAAAATTTCATTTATATAAATACCATTGACATGTTTTCATAATATTTTGTTAATTGGTATTGAATTTATAATGTTATAGGTTGAAATAATACCTATTGGATAATATTCTTCTGAATTTAAACAAATTGCAAAACATTACTCTAAACAAATAAATTATACAGACTAGATCTGTTAAATTTAATTATATACCTTTGGCCATAATGGAGGCCTTTCCTCCTTTCCATATTTAGAGATATATGCGAATAAAGAAAGCTATAAAGTCTGAAAACACTTATGACCATGATTTTACAACCTCTGTACAAATGAAAACTATTATAGTGAGGTTCGGCTAGTCTGAAGTAATTTGAACTTATTAGTTTAATAACTGCAATTAGTCAGAAAGCAAGCAGCAACAGTCCAGGGTTTATTCCATACATAGACAATTACGCTGGAAATTTTCAAAAAGCTGGAAAAAGGTGAAAGTTTCCTCATTCACCATCTTTTTGGACAGTCTATTCTCTCTGATTTTAGTAATGATTTTTTTTAAACCTCCATTGAAGATTTCAGTTGGGACACATTTCACAGATCATAACAACAATGATAGATAGACTTCAAATTTTTTTTAGGAATTTAAGGGTGCAATGAAATAGAATCTTTATACAGTCAGCAAGGCGACAGCAAATGACCATTAATACTGTTTAAATTGATCTTTGTACATGCAGATTCCTGCAACTAAGAGAGGAAAAGCCGCAAGCAAGGTCCTACACTAAGGAGCCCACTATCAAGGCTATAGAGGTTGATTAACAACCTGAAGTTGGACAGTGAGTTATAAAAAACCGAGGAGCACAATAGATCTACTCAGGTTGAGGTGCAGAAGGCCCTGTGGGCACTTGTTTTATCCCTACCATTTAAATTTAACTGGAAAATGCAAACACTTATACTTTGTGCACAAAACAATTCCGTTCGTCTCTACCAACTGTACTCAAATGAGTGAGTTGGAAATAAAGAAAAAATATTAGACAAGAAGAATAAATAGTTAGTAAAAAGTGGATCAATAATCATGGAATATGAGGATGACACATAGACACTTACTATTGGGCTATAGCCCACATATATGTTCGGCTTGTAGAGAAAGGTTGTTTGGTATGTCCCACCTGATTAAAGAAAATAGTACAATTCAGAGAGCACACTGGAATGCTACTCGATTGAGAATTGTGCTTGAGAACAGCAGTGAATATTTGGGTCCCCTCTTCCGATTCTTGGAGTAAACGGGGCTGTTCTATTGTATGTAGTAATAACAGCTGTGTATACCTAGCTCGTGTTGTCGAATATCGAGTACTCCATCATCCCTCAATCATATTAGATGTATAGTATGTGTAAAGGATGATGGAGGAATATCAAGCACTCCATTACCCTAATTGAATGAATGGTATGTAAATAGGAGAGAATGTTTTTAAGAATGAACGTGGTCTGGAACTGCATGCGTTGGGTGCTGAATTGACCTAACTGTTGACAGCACCCCCCCCCAGCCAAACTTCGGTGGCTGGATGGTTAAGAATGAGGCCTGCCCCAGGACTGCCAACACCTGGGGGTGGGTGATTCTCAAGTCTGCCGGCAATTGTAAATAGCAAAAGCTGGAATTGCCGGTGGACTGGGAGGTGTGAATAGGCTCAACTCGGCACATGTTTGTATGTTGATATGTACATGTGCGGATATGAGACTATATAAATCCAAATGCTAATCATGGAATATAAATTCAAATCAAGCTATTCTGACATTTATGATCGGAGTTGTAGTATCTTTGTTGGGTTGATGTTAAATAAAGAATGTACTAGCATGAATTGGATCTGTTAAAATTGTGCTAGAAGTGAGAAAACATGCACAGTGTGCCATGGAGTAAAAGTCACCTATGATGAGTGCGACGGCAATCATTCCATAACAATATGGTACACAGAATCTTTTGTAGAAGGGCCTTTTGATAATTTCCGGGTGAAAAGTGCTCTTGTACTTCCTCCTGGGTGCCATCAACGGCCTTTTTACACCCATTTCCTCGTCCAGTTTGAATCCGTTCCTCCCATCCCGGATGAACACTTCGTCCTCGACGTCGTCGCTGGCCTCATCTTCGTCGAAACTGTCTTTGACGGCCACCTTAGAAGACGGGTAGCCGGTCATCATTTTGGAAAATTCCCCTTTACCGATGTCGTCTAAATTTTAAATAAAGTATTTCAGATAAAGTAATAAAATTAATATTGACAATATGATAACTGATAAGTCGACTTATTTCGAAGGTAATCTTTTTGTTACAGTCTGAAAAGATGAGACATCTACCGTCAAGACAAAACCTTGCTTGCGGGCTTTACGAAACATTAATTAAAAATTAAACGTACGATTATAATCTAACGAAACTACAAAAAAGAATAAGAGTTTCATCTATTGAAACTGATAAAAACCACATATATTGATTTCATGTAAAAGTATAAAATAACTACTGATTGAGTAACAGAACAAACATGCGAGACTGGGCGGACCCAGGGAGGATAATGTGAGTAGGATTGTTACTAAAGTTAAACTCATTCACCCAATCCACCACCAACTTTTAGACAAGCATCCTTTTCTGGATAAGTTCACAAACTGACTGTGAAACCAAACTGTTTTTTATAATTTGATAGTTATCTAGCTGATGATAGCGATGATCAAATGTATAGATACCCACAGACCACAGGGGAAATTTCACAAACTGTTTTTGCTCTTTTAATGATAATTTTAAAGACTATTTTTACTATTCATGTTGATGAAAAACTTCATTAGTCCTATCTTAAAGGTTATTTAACATTTAAAGATAGTGGGTAGAATGTTATTGTGATTTTATCACTTTTTTACCAAGGCAAAACGATTTTCTTAAAATATCAAATTTTATAAGTGCACATATCAATGATTGATTGCTTCCCATTAAGATACTTATTCTAAAGTACTTTGTTTTTCTCCCAGATTAAAAAGTTTTTGCTTTATGTAAAAGTGAAAAATTAAAATAAGTAAAAAAGGTACCAAGGCATAAAAATAAAAAGTAAATATTACCATACTATCTGACACACACATATATATATATATATATATATTTAATAGTTATTATTATTATTATTATTAATTTTTAAGGGCGTTTATTATTATATTATTATTTTAACCAAGCAACAACAGAGGTCATATCAACCCTCGGGGTGTCGGTGTTTTTGAAAAAAGCCCATTTGTAAGTATGTTGGATTCTAATGCAGGGCCACTGGATTCGAACTTGGTACCCTTACCTTACAGTGATGAGCGCCGTGTCAACACCCAAATTGAATTTATTAAAATTATCATTAGTTCCACTATAAACCTTTCAAACTTTCAATTTAACAATTCAATTTTACCTGAAATGAATATCAAGTTAATGTTTTTAAATTATACAGTTTTGTTCTCCATAAGGAACACTAGAGATGGAACACCAAATTCTCCTGACAAAAATGTTCAACTGGCAACATTTTTACAAGAAAACAATTTAACTATAAGAATAAGAATTTACAAATAAATACAAATATGTACAAAAGGGTGATATAGATGTCTCAGGCTCCCTGCCTATATATACTATCAACTAATAAGTTGTAAAAAGAACTATTTATTTGTAAAGAAAAAAATAAAATAAAAAAACCTTAACATTTAATTTAAGAGTTACCTTAAATGCTTTTTTTATACTTTAAATGCTTATATTTATATCTTTTGTACTATAGTGAGCTTAAATTATAGTTTACAATACTAGAAATGTTTTTCTGAAACCTACATCACACCAGACCGCATCTCATGATTTCTGAATAATTAAGTTTACAATACTTTTAATATGTGGGTGACTATTATTTACACAGGAGGAAACAAAATATTTAGTAATATTGACTTGTGTTGATACACGGGCAAGGTTTAATATGGAATATAAATAATCTATTGGAGTCCACCTAAGAAAGGAACCAATCAACCTAAGACACTTGTTTTGGACTATTTGTAACTTAGAATAATATTACATGTTTGGCCTTGCCGGAGCTGCGTGCAGTAATACTGATCTAATGTAAAGATAATAAATAAATTTTTTATTTGTTGTGCTAAGCTTTGAGTTCTTGTTTAAGAGAGAGAATAACTTCAGATTATGTGCAATGCCTTGAAACCCACTTTATTAACATACTTAGTGAATGTTAATTTTGAATCCAAAATTACCTGTAGATATTTTATTTCTTTTTTCCAAGGGAGTATTCTGCCGTTTACAACAAATCTATAACATTTAGTAAACAATATAACTTTGGTTTCATTTTCATTGGGTCTAATCCGCCATTTGTGAAAATATTTGAAGCATTTTTTTAGAACTATGGAGAGATGATTGGCAATGGTATCTATTTTATATGACGAGATAAAGAATACTGTATCACCTGCGTACAATGCATAACTACATTTAGTTTTTGTTTTAGTTATATCATTGATGAATATTTTAAATAAAATAGGTCCCAGAACGGATCCCTGGGTACCCCAGCTGAGATAGATCTTAATGATTTCCAGCCACAACATGGAATTTTATATTCTCTAAGTAGCTTTCTGTAAAGTAAACTAGATACTTTGGAAAATTCTCCTGAATTAATTTGAAAAAAAAAGACCCCTGTGCAGAC
The DNA here is from genome assembly GCF_000648675.2 of Cimex lectularius. Lineage (NCBI taxonomy): Eukaryota > Metazoa > Arthropoda > Insecta > Hemiptera > Cimicidae > Cimex > Cimex lectularius. The sequence continues at coordinate 575,563 of NW_019392873.1, read as the reverse complement.
ACAGGTCAAATTTAACTGTTGTTGGCTCTGCCTGGATAAGTTTTTATGCAATTCTAGAGGGACAAACGGTCGTTTTATAAAACAAAACAATTTGGGTAGTAAATTTGAACTTATTGGTAACAATGTACCGTTTATATTTTACAGAAATATATTTAAAGAAGTATATGACAATATATATAGACGGATAAGGATGAACAAGAAAAAAAGTAACTAATAACTTTAAACTTAGTATATGAAAAAACACAAATTAAAATTAAGTTTTTGTGGTGGAGTGTAATCACAAGTTTCACTATTCTCTTTTGAATTCAAGCGCACTGACTGCACAGCCTTGTGCCCAATAAAACAAACAATGGAATTTATGAAAAAAGATTCTTTTTTTTATCATTTTTAATTAATGGGATTAAAGAGTTAACTGACGAAAAGTTTGTTTAGGATAGAAGTGAATTCGAAATAGTACGGTCGCAACGAACTTGGTCGGGAATCGAGTCTTCACACCTGACTGAAGGTTTTCGTTCTTTACCACGCAGACCGAGTTCAGGAATGAAAATTATTTTTTGCTTGAATCCCTCTTAGCTTTGGATGCGACTGATAGAAAAGAACCGGGTCTGATATGGCGTTTTCCGTTAGTTTTTTAATAGTTTTAGGCCTGATATGTCGAAACGTCGGCCTCACTTACTCCAAATCGCAACTGATCCGGCTGGACGAAGACAACTGGAGCGATATGCTCACCGGAGAATGGTTGGTCGAATTGTGAGTAAACTCCGTTTTAAAAAATCTGCGTATTATTTCCCTTAGTTTGGACCAATTTTACTGTTAACGTTTTTATTTTTAGCTACGCGCCTTGGTGCCCGGCTTGTAAAGCGCTTCAACCACTCTGGGAAGAATTTTCCACCTGGAGTAAAGATCTGGGTGTCTCCGTCGCCCAAGTCGACATTACCAACTCCCCTGGACTTAGCGGAAGATTTATGGTAACTGCGCTTCCGACGATATTCCAGTAAGTTAGCCCTTTCCGTTTTTATTCCTTCAAAAATGTCAGTATGCCCTTTGTTCCTTTGTTTTGCCCTCAACGGCTCAGAATTCCATTAAAAAAAAAGTTCCACACTGTTTTTCATGATTTCTAATTGTGCGTTGATTTAACCAAATTCCAAAAGTTTTTGATGTTATGCGTATTTAAACATCAAATTTCTACTCACAACATGACCATACTGCCGCAGCATAATTATTGACAGGCTTGCTTCCTCCTTTAGTTGCACATAAGCCACCTTTGGCCTGATATAAATAATTACAAATATGATCATTGTGATTACTGGCTTGCTTTAAATAAAAGTATGACACATGAGTACATGAAGTATGAAGTCACATCCATTTTTTTCTATACTGATTCGACAAAAATTAAAAGTCATGCATCTTTTTTTTCTGATTCTGACATGTAAACATTGTCATTAGCAGCCAGTAATTTGTTCTACAAGACTGCATTTAATATGTCAACACAGAACATACATAGAACCTTTATCAAATTTCATTTTTCAATCGAATGTCTCAAACATCGTATCACCATCATTTTCATCCAATGAATTGATATACATGCTGTGTCTTTTTTCATTGAAACCTATGATGGGATTTTGGAGCTAAGAGAAAAACCAATTGGATTCGGTGTAGACTGCAGTTTAACAAAGCATAGTGTGTTATTTACAATTCTAAGAATTTTATTTTGGAATTGTTTTATTTTTTGTTTTTGTTTTGCATTCCCGAATATGCTATAATGTCTATTGACTGTAATGCCCAAATTGCCAAGGTGTTTTTCATCATCCAAAATAAATTTTTAATGCAGATTGCTTGTTCATTGTGCACTGAATGAACCAATGCCATGATCATTGAGCCATGACAAATATATGTATATAAAAATATATTTTTGAATATTTGAATTTCTGAAGTTTGAAGTTGAACTGCTTCAGACAAAGCAGTTTCGGCATGATAAATTTTGACAGGCCAGGGTGTGATTGAATTAGACAGCAGTAAAAAATAAAATTGCACTCATATTAAGTAAACATTGCAGTCTTCTTTTAAACAATAAAGTAGACCTTATGAAACTTCAAATTTTACTTGGCATGGTAATTGTTATTTTATATTTTATGTTTGACATTGAACCCTTCAGTTTTTTAACAATGTTATCATCCAATTCTATCATGTCATTTATATTCAAAAGTCAACCATCCGTATTTAAATAGTCCGAGTTTTAATGAAGTACTCATACGTTACAACTATTACTGTTTGAATTGTGCCATTTAAAATAGTCTTTTGTAGTGTTTGCTTCTGAAAAACAAATATTTATTCTACAGTTAAAGTTTAACAATGTTATCATCCAGTGATGTCATGAGTTATTATTATTGTTAGGTATTTGAGAGGTTCCCCTTCACTGACATTAAATTTTTTCTGTTAGTAAATTAACATTATATTGTTTACTTGTAATAATTTTCAGACAGAGGTGATGGGAGCAGTCTATTTGTAGGAACTCAAATTACTGATTCCCTGTATAACAACTTTATTGTTTCCATTTAAGATTTCAGTAATTTTTCCCCACTCAGTCATTCTGCCATTTGGTAAACGATATTTTTTAATTCTCTTGTAACATAATTCCTTTATCTCTGTTTTTTTATTTATTTATTATTTTTTTAATTAATTTCTGTTTATCACTGAAAGGGAAAATCCAACCTGGTAGAAGAAGTTCCATTTTTTTAGGTTTTACTAGATTGAATATATGAAATTGTCTATACTGTTTATGTTCAATTGAGGTCTAATTCCACAACCCGACCACTTTAGAAAAATAATATTCAGGAAACACAAAAACTACACCTACAAGTTTTGGAAATAGGGGCCACAAAAAAAGATGCCAATTATTTCATGAGAATTCTATTGTGTCAGTTTACATCATTGAACTGGAAAGTTAACCGAAATCTGAATTAAATTTTAGTCTTGCATTTTTTCTTTTATGTTCTTATTTGCCTAATTTATTTTTATCTTTTTAAGAATTGAATTTTTTTTTTCAAATTTTCAGTATTCTTCAAATATGCCAAAATATGCAGAACAAAATTTGAACCATTGTACCACAGAGGCTAATTTTGGATAAATATCTGATCCAAGATTTTAACTAAAAGATTTCTCAACATTTCTCAGTATTTTAATTTAATTTGCATAAACACAAAATTTTAAAAGAAATAATTGATGTGGGATGAATATGTTGATTCATTATTTTACAAATCCTTTACAAAAAGTGGAATTTTGATGTTTTAACCTTGTTCACATTAAAGTGAGATTGCCAATTGCACAAAATTCAGAAATAGTAACAGTTTTAATGATCAGAACAATCCTGTTCGTTAATTTTCGGGAAATCATGTTTAAATCTCTTTCAAGAATTAAGTAGTAGATGATTATTTGGAAATCGTGAGATGCGGTCATTTTCTTTATCGTGCCAACGTTTCGATCTTTATTGAGATCATCTTCAAGGCTCAAAGTGTTTGTTTTTTTGCGTAATTGTGCCATTCTTGTGTGACGTGTTGAGAGTGCCCAGACACACAAGAATGGCACAATTACACAGAAAACAAACACTTTGAGCCCTGAAGATGATCTCATTAAAGATCGAAACGTTAGCACGATAAAGAAAATATTTTTCTGAAACCTACATCACACCAGACCACATCTCACGATTTCCGAATACTCTTTGACTAACGGTCACTAATCACCACACATTAAGTAGTAGATAAAATTTCCCACAAATGTAATTTTCTGATTAAAAAGTTATCATTCTGAAGTGATTGTTATTTTTCCATGCATTTAACTTTATTTTCACCATTTTCAACTTAAACCACATTTCATTGCACCCACAAAATATCTGCAATAAAAAGTGGATTTTCTGATGCAAAAATTGAGACCATGGATAACCAGAGATCAGCATGCTGTGTCAGCAAAAATAAGGCTATATTTTTTTGTTCTAGATGGGTGTTTTGTTAATTCTAATTTTTATTTGGTACAGCTGTATGTATGTATAAGTTATACAAGCAATACTTAATTGCCCTCTTCTGGCTAAAAAAAAATAAAAACTCTTAAAGGAAATTTTTTTCAAAACTGCCTGCAAATGGTGTATTGTCTGAGCATTAATGAGAATTACAGTCAAGTATGATGGACTTATAGGTTTTGTGTTTGGAACTGACTTTTTTGTTTTTTGCTTTACATTTTTGATATTTAAAAATAATTTGTACCGTTTTTGAAAACTAATTTTTCATTTGTTCATGTTTACGTTTCTAAAATTTTATTATTCTAAAATAAAATATTGTTTTGTGGTTTATAAAAGACATGTATTTAAAATATATTTAAATATTTTCTTATATATTAATATAATATATATTAATATTTAAAAAAATTGTTTCTAGTGTAATTAATGGAGAATTCAGGCGTTATACAGGCAGTAGAGATCGAGAGTCATTTATGTCTTTTGTCGAAGACCAAAAATGGAAAACGGTTGAGCCGATTTCAAATTGGAAGTACCCTTCTTCTGTTCAAATGTCAATAGTCGCTTATTTCTTCAAATTATCTCAAGGTCTAAGAGTAAGTATGACATGTGCAAAATATAAATAGAATTATCTATATTGTATACAATTTTCAGTTGATACACAATACACTAACTATAGAATACGGTTTACCGCAATGGGGCTCATACTTGATTTTTGCATTAGTGACAATTTTTCTGGGCGCTCTTCTCGGCATGGTAAGTGTTATTTTAAATTTTTGGGAAAGATCCTTTTAGAATCCAGAAGGAAGTTTGTATTGCATGTTGTGCTTGGTTTCGGAGTTTCTTTTTTTTCAACAATTTTTCGCTTCAGGTGTGGTTCGCTGCTATTATGTCTCTCTTCTTACACCCGATGAGTTCTTTTCTAATGCCGGTCTTAGTGCTTCTGATGCTAGTCATCTTGCTCTACACTACATGCTTCATGTTTATGATGATACTCTTGCTTATATTGACGTCGTTCATTATTTTTGTGGTGACATTCTTCATTATCTTCCTTCTGGTATTCGAAAAGGCCTTAATGTTATTTTAGCTGTATTGTAAGTTGTAGTTTCTGTTTTTGTGACGGATTTGTTTTTAACTCTGTATATTTCCTTAGATTATGGTTTGTTTAATTGATTACATATGGCCTCCAAAATTACCGCAAAAGTCACCAAAAGGTAAATCTGAAAAAGGCGGCGGTGACGATGTGGCTGAGGAATCGGTAATGATTTATTATTTAGGCTAATTAATTATTGCCAAATAATCGATAATTCTTGGTTTTTAGGATGAAGCCGATGAAGAGATCCCAGAAGAAGATCTCATCGATGAACAAGCGACTGAAACTAACGCTATTAGGAAGCGTAAAGCAAGAAAAGCAGATTAACTCAACAAAATAAACAAATTATATCCATTAAAAAATTTAGCATTCCAGTAAGTGGTAAAAGGAGCGAATATTACAATAAATTTTCATATTTCATCAGCCAATTTGTGGCTTATGTACTTTAAATGTGAAATATTTGAAATGTGTGTTTTTCTTTCAACAAAGTTTTTATTTTGTTTCCATGTCTTGCAGGTACTCATTTACCTCTCCTTGTAAGTAATAACACCAACTGATAAATAATTAAGAGTGTATAAATATAAAATAGGTTATAACTAAAGAGCGATTATGAAAATATTAAACTCGTGGAATCTTGTGTTTTAAAGTTTGCATTTAAAACATTCGTTTGTCTATAAGAAGATTGTATGCTTAGATGTATATTGAGGCTAATTTGAACAAACTGTGAGCTAGAGAAAATCTGCTCTGTTTTATTGCGTATAATTTTTATTTACAAAGAAAAAAAAAGAAGGCTTTATGTGTGCTTTTATATTAATTTTTTATACATAACTTTGTTGTGCTATTATTTATAAAACATTTTCCTCTTATCTGAGTGAGAGATTCATTTAGTTTATTAGGTTAGAATGAAATAGTAACATTAATAGAAATTGTATAAAGGGCAGTTCGAACAATAAGCATAGTGTTACAATAAACTAAACTATAATTTTATACACAAAATATAAAATAATTATTTATTCACAATTATGTTTGTACAAAGTCCAATGTTCATACATTGTAACAAATAAACTTTTTGAGCACTAGTTTATGAAAAATCCACTTCCCATGTATATTGACTTAATCCTCTTTCCTAGACAAACCTACAGTATGGCTACCAAGGATATGTTTTCTAGATTTACAAAAGTATTTGTGGTGGTAATGGGTGTTTCTTCAGAATACTGCTGTTTTTTAACCTCAGCTCCTGTGGATTGTTTAATATCATTTGCCGTTAGTCAAGCAAAGGACACACCCGATGCAATGCAACACGACGACCCATTGTGGGGTGTGCACATTTGTTCAAAACAACCACATGCCACATGACAAACAATACGGTGTATATCACAGTAGTATTAACAAAATAGATAGCTTTGAGGAAGACATGGAAATAGCAATCTGCTAGCTTGCAACGGCGAACAGAAAAATGTGGGATTATGCAGTGTCATACGGTGATTCCCTCAGACTGGGGAACTTCAGTGTATCGCGTAGCGTACAGTGGCATTACATCATGTTAGGTAAATGTGCACAGAAGTAATTTAATCTTACGGAAAATTGTATATCAGATGGGTGTTGGGACATGTCGCGTTGTATTGGTTAAGCTCCAAAGACTATAGTATTTTTAGTGACAGAATCACGTTAATATTAAAACCAAACAAGGCCCCCGTGTTGTGACTGAGTTGATTATAAAATAATAATATATAAAATGGGGTAATACTACTATTAGGCTTAATGGTGATCATAACAATTCACATGTTTATTTTGGCACATGGCTCATTATTTTGTTGGTTGATTCTGCAAAACCTTCAACACAGCAAAATACCAAACATTGTAGTAACTATAAAATGATATATTTGGTGAAAAGAACATGGTGCTAATTGAAACCTGTTTTGATTTTTAAAATTTCTTAATAATTAAAGTACTATTGCTCAATTTTAACCTGTCTTACAAAAAGTTATTTGAAGTTTTTTTTTTTTAATATTGAAAATTAATGGAAAATAAACCTTTTTTTAACAAACACCTACAACTAAAATATGGTGTACAAAAAATTCTTAAATTTGAATCAACTTTGCACAACAAATTGCAAGAAATATTGTATTATTTGGGTATTATATATAAATTAAAATTATCTTTTATCATGTTGGATTCTTAAGGCTAAAATATCAGCAGAAGCTTTTGTCCTTCAATTATCTTAAAATCATGGGTTGGTGAGAGGGAGTTACATATTTAGCTCTGAGATAGTCAATGGCAAAAAATAATTTGAAAAAAAAAATTATGTATATATATACATAATTATTCAGAAATCGTGAGATACTGTCTGGTGTGATGTAGGTTTCAGAAAAAAATTTCTTTATCGTGCCAACGTTTCGATCTTTATTGAGATCATCTTCAGGGCCTGGGATTGGCACCTCACGATTTCTGAATAATTATCGATTAACGGTCACTAATCACCACACAAATTATATATAAAATATTATTTATATAAAATATATTTATATATTAGTAAGTCCACTGGATAGACAATTGTAAATTAACTCTGATGACATGTTATGGGGATGAAAAGGTTTTGTTAAAAAACAAAATTCCATGCTGCAGTACATGTTCTACCATACATATATTACATTATTATACACTTGCAGTTTGAACATTTGGTTTTGTTTTCCTCTTTTTCAATTTCGTTTCCCTTAACTTTTTCAAAATGTTGTCCTGTATCTCTGGATCTTTTCCATCCATTATCATTTGTTTCCTTTTATTTATGGCTTTTCTTTCATAAAAATCTGACTGATCGAGTCTTATTTCACATTCTCTTTTTGTGACGGATATTTGTGTAAATATCTTTGCAACTTCTTTACTGTCAATTTTATACTCTTCCAGTTTGATGTTGATTTCCGTTTCAATTTCCTGAAGAAGTTTGATATCGTTAGGAGTCAGCACAGTAATGGCGACCCCAGATCTTCCAGCCCTGGCTGTTCTTCCGACACGATGGATATAGTCTTTTGACGTATTTGGAAGTGTGTAGTTAATAACCAATTCAACAATTGGGATGTCGAGCCCTCTTGAAGCGACATCGGTTGCGACAAGAATCGGCACCTGGTTAGATTTAAATTTTGATAACGCTCTCAGACGATCCTTTTGCCCTAACATTTTATGGATTGAGACATTTTCAAACCCGATGATACGGAGGACCATGGACAACAGCTGGCAATTACGACAAGTGTCGGTGAAAATAATCATGGACACTTCACCGTGCTTTGCAAGGTACCTCCTCAAAGTTTCGACAAGATAACCATCCCGAACGTACTGTGGACAAAGAACGTAATACTGTTTCAACTGGTCAACAGTTTTCACAGTTGCTGGCTCAATCCACATAAACATTTCTTTCTTTGAAATTGCTTTCACTTTGTCAATCGTATCTGTCATAGTTGCACTGAACATAAGTGTCTGCCTCCTTTCAGGTAGAGCAGCAAATATTCCAAGCATTTCTTCATCAAATTGACCTGAAATACAAACAACCAATTAGTCAAACAACAACAAAGAACATGTAATTGCATAAGAGTTTAATATAATGACTATGAAATGAGTATTATGCCCTTCCAGTAGAAGGCCAGTGCAGGGGCTACATCTACAGACCAGAGAAACATTCATCATCATCAGGTTCTACAAAACCGCAGCATTAAGGAAAATGAGATAAGAAATCTGATGACAATAAGAAATGTTTCAATTTCATCCAGGGATGTAAGAAGAAAGAAAATCATCTAAGCCTGGGACCAGGGTCGCAGACCTTTCTTACCATAGCTCACAAAATGACCAGGCTTCAATTTGCACAGGTGACTTGGACATTGGAAGATTGGGGACAAGTTCTATTTACAGATGAGGTGAAAGTTGGCCTCAAATCTTCAAATGGGATTAATTTCATATACTCAGGAGAAAGGGATGCCCTATGCTGTATTGTTCCTCAGGAGGCATTCCACTGTGGATCATTGATGTTCTGGGGTGGTGTTTCCTTGGATGCCTGCACCGAATTGGTTGTTGTGTGAGGAAGATCTCTAACTTTATAGTTACTTACAAGACATAATTGAAGGCCGTGTAGTGTCATTTGCCCCCCACATCAGTGAGAGATTCTTGCTAATGCAGGATAATGACAGGCTTACAGAGCATCTATTGTGGATGATTACTTGAATGAGGTTGGAGCTGGGTGCTTGGTGTAGCCACCTTGAAGTCCAGATTTGAACCCGATCGATCACATTTGGGCCCCCAGGTCCTAACACCCTAGAAGAGTAGATATAGCTCTTCTTGATGAATGGAAAATAATTCCTCAGGATTTTATCAGAAATCTTTTCCAAGGAATGTGGATTTTAACGGCTGTGATTTGTGCCAGAGGTGGAAATACTTGGTATTAAAAAGGACATAAAGTTTGTTTTTGAATTTTTTTCTTTACTCAATAATTTTTTTAAAATTAAGTAATAAAAATTTTCTTGTTAAATGCCTTATTTTTACAACCAAACCTATATTTGGTATGCAAAAGATGAATAAACCTAAGTACAATTAAAATTTAAGAGTGGTGCGTTAATTTTCTCCATCAGCGTATAAACATAACTATAAAAATTCACTTTTACATATGTATTTTATTAAGCATATAACTGTTTTAAAAATTATTACCATCTGTATAACTATATGCATTATGTAATTTGGTACAATATTTATCCTGAGGGGAGCTAACAACCATTGTTGCTCACCCAGCATTATGAATAGTTATTTATGAACAATTCTTAAGGAGGCCCCGGGGCCAACTGCTCTTCATACTGGATTGTAGGACTAATGTGTCAGGAAATGAGGGTAGTTTTTCATGGAATGTGAAAATTGGTAGGGGGTTAATTTATTTATAAAAGGAATTTTGAAGTCGGTGTGGAGGGTGGTATTGGAGAGACATACTAAGGAGCATTGATTATGATTCCGAAGACGTTGGATTGGAAGGACTGAATTTGTTGGATTTTGGTATGTTTAGTGGTGCCCTACAGTTCTAGTCCGTATGTACAAATCAGTTTCAGTAATGTTTTGTAGTGTCGGTTTTTTTTTTTATCGACATGTTAGATTTCCATCTGAGTAGTTTGTAGAGAAGTCCGAAGCATCTGTTAGGCTTTTTGTTTGTATGTGTGGGTTCCAGGTTAAGTGTGTACACAGTCAGTTTTACGGATAGTAATGTTGCTGAGGAATATTGTGTGAGGGGTTTTGCTTCTGAGGGTAAATGTAACATGGGTGATTTTTTCCTCCAAAGTTTGCTTCATTCGGCTATTTGTCAGACGTATGCCTGGAGCTCTTCTAAGGCGATTGCAGGATCGGGATCAAAGGAAAGCATGGGCATGTCATCTGCAAAGGATGCAAGGAGGGTAGAGGGTAAAGTTGGGATGTCTTTTATAACTACCAAGGAAGAAATACATATAATGGAAGGTAAGTATGTAATAAAGTTCATTTAGGGGGGCATCGGTGGCCGCAACAGTTTAGGCATTGACACGGCGCTCATCACTGTAAGGTAAAGGTCCCGGGTTTGAATCCAGCGGCCCTGCATTCGAACCCGACATACTTACAAATGGGCTTTTTTTCAAAAACACCGGCACCCCGAGGGTTGATATAACCTCTGCTGTTGCGAACCCTCGTTTAAAAAAAAAAAAAAAAAAAAAACAGTAATGTTATCATTTATTGCCAAATGTATTTTTACACAGTTTTGAATGCAATAACTGTGTTTAAAATGCCTCATGCAAGCTCAGTTTAACTGATGAAGAAACCGTACAGTTTTAACTAGCAAAATGTCTGATGTTTGGTATGACCTCCGAGACCTCAGTTCCCCACGGTTATCTGACAGTTGACACTGTGTGGAAAATGCAGTCTCCCTACATACATTATAAGAACTTACAGAATTCTGTACTGTAAAATTCTTGAAGCAGGTTTAAATAAGTTCTTTTTTCAACCAAATATTAATTCATAATCTTAATTTCTTCTGCGCTGGCTCTCATTTTCCTCCTCTTCAAAATTTGATGCAATTACCCCAGTATCTATGAAAACTCACAACATAAAGGAAAAAATTGGAAAAAAAAACTGGATGAAAAACTGATCTGCGGCCACACAGTCAGTTCAGTTTATTTAGATCTGAATTTAGGCAAACTGACAGTTGAAAGTCTTCGGGACTATCAGTTTACAAGATAAAATAAGATAAATAGATGGCTTTTGGTGCTTACCTCCGAGTAGTTTGTCAGCCTCGTCCAAAACGAGGTACTTCATTTTTTTAAAGTGGAAAGTGTCGCAGCTATTTAGGTGGTCGAAAAGCCGCCCAGGAGTGGCGATGGCAATGTGCGGCTTACGGGCCAGCTCCTGGCTCTGCTCCATCATCATCATACCACCGACGACGACAACCAGCCGCAGTTTAATGCACTTGCCGATGGCCAAGAATGAGTCTCTGATCTGAAAGGCGAGCTCCCTCGTCGGAGTCATGACGACCGCGTAAATCCCGTACGGATCCTCGGCCAGCGTCTGCAGGATGGGCAGGGCGAAAGCGAGCGTCTTACCGCTCCCCGTCTTCGCCACGCCGATCACGTCCTCGCCTCGGAGGACGTGCGGGATGCACTCCTTCTGGATCGGAGTTGGCGATTTTATACCGACGGCGTTCAGCTGTCGCGAGATCCATGGGCTTAACTCTAAGTCTTCGAATGTTGTCATCTTGACATGTCTTTTACAAATATAAACAAAAATTGTCACAAGCACGTTTATTTTTAATGAAGGAAGAGGTTATTCCAGGTTTTCATTGCGATTGTCCAAATTCCATTCGTGGCAAGTTCAGCGTATTCTAGCGACGCCTTCTCTAATCTTGACAACAGGGTGAACTTGACGCATCTCTGTTAGTAAACAGAAAAGCTTAACAACAAAAAATTTACGATAAAAGATATAGAAAATGATCTTGATTTTAGTTAATAATTTTGTTGTTGTTGTTTGTAATGGGCATGTTTCAATAATCTGAAAACGTTGACTGTTATTATTCAGAAATCGAGAGATGCGGTCTGGTGTACTGTAGGTTTCAGAAAAACATTTTCTTTGTCGTGCCAACGTTCCGATCTTTATTGAGATCATCTTCTGGCACTCTCAACACGACACGCAAGAATGGCACAATTACACAGAAGACAAACACTTTGAGTGAGTAGAAATACTTTGATTGAATATATAAAAAATATATTTTGCATTGTATAAATTCACTTTTCCACATCCAAAATGTAATTGTTATATGTAAACAATGTTTGTAAATCCCAGGCCTTGAAGATGATCTCAATAAAGATCGAAACGTTGGCACGATAAAGAAAATGTTTTTCTGAAACCTACATCACAGCAGACCGTATCTCACGATTTCTAAATAAATTCCCTTCAGTCCTCACCTCTCCGCACCGAGACCAACTAGTTTTGTTTAGATTTGTCGGACCCGGATCGGTGAGCTCCAGTGGAGAGTTTATTTTTTGTTAATTTTTTTAAATATTCCGTTTATATATCTATTCTCTATTATGTTTTTATAATCTTAGTACAATTTTATATAAAAAAGTTTCTAATTTTATATAAACTTTGTCTCATCGTACTTTAGATGTGGAAGGAGCGAGTAAAATTTCCCTTCAACACATCTTTTTTTACGCGTTGTGAATCGTCATTCTTCTCCTTCTGCGATGATTTCTTTCCAAATTAGCATCTTCTTCCTCTAATGCAAGTGCTATCATCCCTAGTTCACTATTTTTAAAACTTTTTTTTTTTTCAACGAAACGATGATTACTTCGACGATGAGGTTCAACGGTTGTCAAACATGATATGGACAAGTGAGGTCCTCCGTCACCGTCACCGCAAGTCGGCCGACAAACGGATGCCACGCGGCGCTGGCACGGTGCGTCATGTGGGGTTCACATTTTACAAGGAAATACTTCTTATACTAAAAATAAATAATATGAAATGAAAATGATTAATGGTTATTTCTTACAATGAAATAAAAAATAAAAGAGAATAATTCTTTTATATTTATAGTTGAGTTTGATTAACTACTCGTAAGACTAATGTTTTTTGAAGTACAGTGGATATCGATGGAACGTACAACCGGTTAAAGAATACAAAATCTCCGACACCGTGAAATGGTATAGCAGAAATTACAATAACACCGTTTACAACGTACACACTTTTAGAGCACACACTTTTCTGGATCGGGGGGGGGGGCAGAAATATCGGATGCAGTATACAACGCACAGGTAGGTCATCTACACTTCGCACTGTTTATATACAATGTACGTTACTCGGAGCTGAGACAAACCGTCTCTGTCATCAATGCTAATTGAGTTTCTTGAGGTGGTCAGGGATGTCGTGATATGTGAGGAATTGTCTCACGAAATCCAGAACTCCCAGGTCATTGAAGAGCAACCCTCGGCATTCATACCCAATATAGAAGACGACGAGGGCGATTCCGGTAAAATTCTATCGACTGCTGAAGCGTATGCAGCGTGCTCGACACTAAGGTCTTACCAACTCACCAACGAGACCTCTCAGGCCGTCAGAGAAGCGTGTTCCATCGTGTCGTCAACAATCGAGAAGGTCTTTTGTGCAGAATGTAAAAATAAACCTCAGAAGAAAATCACTGAATTCTTTGCAAATGTAGAAAATATGCAAAAAATTATTATAATATACCCTACTTAAGCGGAAGAATGTGAATGTCGATGGAATTTTGTATGCATTAAAGGAGATTTTTTGTTGCATTCAGTACATACATGCATTTACGTACATTCTGTTTGGGTTATTATCCCCCCATCTTCTACCACACATCCACTCGTATTACTACATATCGGATACAGCATGCATGTATGTTATAAACGATGTATTGGACACAGCGGACATCGGTTACAATGTACAAAAACCTGCGGTACCTTCATGTAAACGATATCCACTGTATCCTTTTCTTCAACACAATATATAATAATTAAAAAAAACTTTTTTTTAATGTGCGCCAACCGTTGAAAACTCCAGCACAGGAAATTTCCAGTCTTTGAACACGTTACACACTTTTTGTTCTTTTTTTAATAACAGAAACGAGACTGTCCGAGCAACTCAAATCAAGCCCCAGTTACACCTTCTCATGGACCTCTTCCGGTGTGGACGGCCTTTTCGAAAATCACTGTCATACGTTTTTAAATAACCAAACCATTATTGAACCCTGCGTGGATTTCCGAAAGTTCTGAACATAGAACAAAGTTACGATTCCAATAAAAAATAATAAATGTAAACCTCATTTTTTGATTTAGAAATCTTCTGAAACAAGTTATTCTTTTCCGAGGTTCGTTGCACTTTTTTGTTGGAACCCCATTATCAGATTGAATTTAAAGGAAGTCTTTAGTTTATTAATTTATTTGTTATATAATATTATAAATTATTTTTTATATGGTATATAATAACAAAAACCCAGAGTACATCAACATGTCACACTAACTTTATCATTTCAACCAAAACCTTACATAAAATGATGAAGTAATTTAGTCAATAGACCACTAAATATAATGGATTTAAAATTTAAATTTAACCACATTTTCACAATAATTTATTTTACTTTATTTTTATTATTATTATTATTAATTTTTAAGGGCGTTTTAACGGCTAAGGTCATTTCACGCCCTAACATCCAAACCTTCTATCTTAGGTTAGCTATATCTCTTCTGAGTGCTATAAAGCTCTGACTCCAAACATTCACTCGTAATTTATTTTTATTTATTTTATTTTTATTATTTTTTAAAATTTATTCATTTTATTTATTTTATATTTTTTTTACGAGCAACTGCAGTGGTTTGTACAAAAGCCCATTTGTAAGTATGTCGGGTTCGAATGCGGGGCCGCTGGATTCGAACTCCGGGACCTTTACCTTACAGTATTGAGCGCCGTGTCAACGCCTAAACCGTTGCGGCCACCGACGCCCCCACTGATTTACTATTCAAGTAATTATTAGAATTGAAAGGCGAGTTCTTTATAAAGCAAATATTTCTGATTATTACTTATCATGTTTTTAAATTATTGACTGTTGACAAAAACAGGTTTAAACTGTGTCTGGGTAAATCTCTTTCGCAACAAGCTTGTAACTTATGAAACCAAACTAAAAGTTTATAACAGTGTCCTGCGCACAGTGGTATGTTACGACGCTCAAGTATGGGGTTTCCAGTCATACGAGGTTGTGGAAAAATTTCAACGTTTTTTTGTTAAAAAACTTTTCAACTTACCATATTTCTCCCCAAATTACATGCTAACGCTAGGATCCTGTTTGGTTCCACTATTCTCGTATACCTTTTCCCTCCACCTAAAATATATGTCAAAGATACTGAGCCTCTCAGATGATCGACTGCCTAAAATAATCGCTCTATAGATAATTAGAAAGAATATCTCCTGGTATAATCAATGGGCTTCTCTAGCCCAGAAATACTCATGCTCCTGGCATAACTCCGGTGTTCGGGAGAATCTCTCGGACCTTTTAGTGCTTCCTTACAAAATAATCGAAGTTCATCGAGAAGAAGCTGTGAATAAGGCGAAAAGCACAGAGAGGTTCTACTCGTATAAGGAACTGTTCAATGAACACCTACTCTCATATAATCCGAGCCTTTCCCAGGACCTTAATATTAGAGATTCTTGTTGGCTATTCAAACTAAGAGGAGAATTGTTATACTTGAAATTCAAACCCTGGGTTTTGAATGATCCTCAAGATGAAACTTGTCCACTTTGTAACAGCCTCGCCAGGGAAGATTCATATCATTTTTTGGGAGTCTGCTCTCTTCTCTCAGAATTGCGGGTATCTTACTTGGGTAAGACAGTCATCTCCAGAGTTGAAATACTGGAATATCTTTCTAACCAAGTATCCCCTTTACCGCTAATTTCCTTTGCTCGGCACGCCTGGAGAGTGAGATACGAGTGGCTTTCAGATATGCAATAATTGTCGTCCCTGTACATATACTTTTACTTTTACTGCTTTGTTTTTTAGTACTCTATCAGTTCTCAAAAGGTAATTTGTTCTTATTTAATTCTTTTTGTTTTCTTCTTTTTTCTCATATTTCCATCTATTTTAATTCGTACACCTGCTATATGTAAATTTTCTCTTCGAATTTCTTTTGTTTTAATATTTCTGTATTTGTAAGCTTTATTATGCAGTAAACCCAGCAGACGGCTACTAGCCATGCTTATTATACTTTGTATCAGTGTTTCTATTTTTTGTTTGTATCAATTCTAATAAAGTATTTGGTATTGTATTGTAAGACAATATTTTTATCTTTTTTGAAGTAGTTACATTCTAAATAAAACTTTTAACTTTTTTGTCTAAAAAAAATTATTGTTGATAAAGAATGGGCAAGTTAAGTTATTAAGTTAATTAAAAAAAGACATTTCTTTATGAAATAGTATCGTTTTGAATCAACAAGATTGATATTAAATCAACAGATAAACAATAAAAGAATCAATTCAATGCTCTAACATTATACAGGTGAAAGGAACTAGAAAGGTAAGTTATTCGAAACCAGCGTAAAAAAACCGACAATATACATTTATAATAAATAGTTCAACAGTCATATTCTAAAATATAAACTAATTGTAAGTTGATTAAATTATTTAAATCAATGTTGTTGCTCTGCAAACAAATTATGCATATTTATTTCTATCGTATATACAAATTAGGGCAATGAAATAAGAAATGAGGAAGATTATTTAAGTCGGTTGTCTGGGAGTCGTTGAATATTCATCCACAACTTGATCTTACTCTATCATTCTGGCCGCTTATTTCTGCTGTCTGTTTGATCAGACTTTTCTTTTGGTCTTTTTAAATTTCTACATAATTCAACCATTTGTAGTAGTTGGGTTTACTCAGTAAAAAGTGTTTCGTTAATTAATTTTAAACTTGAAGTAGGAATTTTTTCACTTATTCGACGTTGTTAAAAAATATATCTCATAAATCGAAACAATGTATTAAAAAATACGTTTGTAATATGTACAGCCAAATGCCAAGAATACATCTTTTATGTAGATTTTTTCTGATAGAAAATCGTTATTTTTGCCGAATAGATCGTTACTTTTTTCTGTTTAGACTCGAAAGTGTCTCTGGTCAAAAGTGAATATAATAAAAACAATAAAATATTTCTTAATCGATTACAACCAGAATGTAAATTGGAAAGTTAAAACGTATGAATGCTAAAATGCTTTGTACGATACGTTACTCCTATTTAAAGTAAACTTCCTTAAGTTCAGTGATCATTTTATTCAACATAAGAAAAATATAAAGATCCGTAGAAAGATTCAAATTTTACTTTTTGATGCATTACACAAAATGAACGTTTATAAAGTAACTGCTGGTGTATGTTCATGTCTATTAAAAAAAATGTATGATATCTTTTGTCAGTTCTTAAAAAAAAATATTAATATAAAATAAATGCAATCCGATTCTAATTTTCCCTAAATAATTGTTTTTGTTAAAAACTGACCAATAAATTATATAACCAAATAGTGTTATATCACCAAATATAATTTAAAAATAATAATTGCAAGGTGGTATATTATGTTCAGAAATAAACTAATTATCTTCATAAACAGCCCAAGGGTTGTTAGATATTGCTAAATGAGCAGTCAACATGACAACAAGATAATAAACTCGTATTTAATTAATAGATAATATACTTCGAATCTTGAATCAATAACAGACCAATTAGTATTTACAAGTCTAGATTTTTGTATTGATTGCATTCTAAAAATATATAGCAAAACGATTTTTATATTAATAAAATATCTGTTAATAGGTCGATGGAAAATTTTCTAATTTTCTAGTTTTTGAACTGATTTAACAAAAAAAAAAAAAAAAACAAACAAAACAAAACCTGAAACTCGTAACAATAAATAAATGGAATAAAAATAATGCAGTGTAAGGAATATACAATTTTCAAAGATATGGAGTAGATGTGAAAATGTCGGAAATCTTGAATTAAAAAGAAAAAACTTATTGCAAAAATGAACTGTGTTCAGGATAAGAAAATAATAGAAAATAATTAATAATATTAGTAAAATTAAACTGTATTTATTACCTATCTAATAATTAATTACTTAATTACAAATGTAATTAATTATTGTCTATCTACTGATTAATATAAAATAAATATATATTCTACGTTGTTAATTTGGAAGAATCTTGTCTCGTAAAATTGGGACATTACATTGTTAACTTAAAATACAATAAAAGTAAGACAGAAATTCGAATCGGAAGGACGCTCTTTTGACCAGCACTTTATTTAGCAGGAAATTGTTCGATTTTACGTTTTACTGCACAAAATTGCATTTTTTCCAATTTTGTAATAATAATTATTGTTTTATAAATGAACACATTGTGGAAGTACATATCTTTAATGGGTTTGCAATATGGGTAAAAGGGGGTTTTGTCGAAGTTTTCAACTTTTTTAGTATTTTCCAATGAATTGTATTGTACTCGTCAATGACCCACCAGTTCCATATTTCTCATTTCTCACATAATCATCGTTATTTCTCAGAATTTCTTAAAGTAGTGAGGAGCGGGCTTCTTGGGAAAACAACATTTCATTTTTTTGCCGACGTTTTGGACTTTATTTGGGTCATCTTCAGGGCCTAGGCCCTAGATCATGACAATGAAAACCATACGTTGATTTGTACATAATTAAAATAATTAAAAATTCTATTTTTATTAAATCTTGGCGCATACTTAAAATTATATTGTATTCTGATATTTAAAAAAATTAAAAAATACATAAAAAATCCATTAGTTTAAATTTTGGCGCAAAAGGTTAAAATAATATTAAGACGTAAAAGAACTTTCTTTGGTGTAAACTAAAAATTATAAAACATCTTAATTAAATAAAAAATATTTTAAAAAATGTTGATTATAACAAATAGTATAAATAACACCAAAAATTTAGATATATAAATAAAATATTTTTCAACATAATGAGCAATTAAGGGGGGGGGGACTTCCATTCTTGGCCATGCGTCTTGTCGGCAAGTCACTTTTATTTGTTAAAATTTTTGTAAATGTAAATAATACTAAATTTAAAATAAATAAATTTAAATTACAGATGCAAAATGGTCATAAATTAACAAAAAAATGTATAATATAAAATTAAAATTAAAATACATAAGGTAAGCTTTATAATAAAATGCTGTAAAATACTCATTGAAAGAATAGATTAAAGAAAGGAAACATAATTTATGCAAACTATTGTTATTTCTATCCCTAAAAAAACTTATTAAGGCACTTGCAGCATATAGTACATTACATTCGACGACTTCTAACCTCCTTGTAAAATACTATTATCCTTTGTTACACTTCTTTTTTGGTTTGTAAATAAAATATTGTATCTGCAGAAAGATTAATTCAACAATAAAAAAAATCATTTATAAAAATATAGTAAATCAAAATGAACTATCCGAGATAATTAATTAATACGACTATGAACAATCAATATGAAAGGACGAAAATTTTTTAACTCGTTATAAAGAAAAAAAAGTTGACATTTCAATTTTAATATCCATTCGTACGCAAATGAAAAGACTACTTTCACTCACAAAGGCTTTACCAAAATCCTCCCACATCTTTTATATAACACCATACCAAGACAGTGTACTTAAAAGGACCAGTGTAATTTTGCTTCGCCTCCAGCACCCTTTAATCCAAAGAGGGTAAATAAAGTCTGTCTCCCACAGAGAAATTCCATGCAATATATATTAATAACATTTTCCTTTTATATTTTACAAACTTTAATTTTTCCCTTGGAAGTATATTTAAAATGAGTTGGTCGGTTTTTTGTATAAAGTTTCACAGATATTGGTCATAAGATCTACCCAATTTTGCAACTGGATTGACATTATTGTCTGTTTTTGTTAACAGTTTTTCAATTATTTATTAAACATATTAATAGTGAACTGACAATTCACGATCACTTGAATATGGCATATTTACTTTTCCATTGAACCTATGACATTTTTAAAATTAAAATCATTCAATTAATTAAGGATTTTAGTTGAGATAAAAAAGTCAGTGTCACGAGCGGGATTCGAACCCACGACCTTCGGCTAGATACGCCATTACTCTCTCTCTCTCTCTCTCGACTTCGATCCACTCAGACACTAACTTTCCATCTCAACCCCACCTTTTGAATTTTCCCTCCTTTTTGCCATTTTTCAAATGCCGTGTAATCTATTTGATTCTCGGAGACAAATGAAATGGCCACGGAGAGCTTTAGTGAAGATATACTTCATTTTAACTTATTAAATTCACTAATTTTCGTGGTCCGCTTGACCAACTAATATCTTTCAATTAATTAAGGAGTTTAGTTGAGATAGCTCAAATAGTAGAGTAGCGGCGTATCTAGCCGAAGGTCATGCGTTCGAATCCCGCTCGTGACACTGACTTTTTTAACTCAACTAAAATCCTTAATTAATTGAAAGATATTAATTGGTCAAGCGGACCACGAAAATTAGTGAATTTAAAATTAAAATTGTACTTGTGTATATGTACATAGACTAACAGGCTATCACCGGCTCTCTTCCCAATACGGTGTATACCGTTCGAATGTTGCAAACGAATTCCAGTTTTTTGAATGAATGGTGTATAAATTTTGAATAATTTGAATGGTTTTAATAACCGATTAAACTTATGGATCAATCATCACGATGATTGTAATCAAAAGCGGGGAATAGAACAATTCAAGGAATCATTTTTAAGAAATTGAATATATACGCAATAGACAAAATTTTGGTGTATCGTTGAACAGGGAAGCAAACATTATCTGGATGTAAATTAAATTAGTTGTTTAAAAGGTTGCGACACTCCTAAAATTTTGAAGACACAGAGTGCAAGGAGGAGTTCTTGACAAACCTGACTCCACGGTAAACGACATTATAGAAATGATTAATGAAGATGACGCTAAAACTTCGGAAGACTCCATATTACAAGCGAACCGTTCGAAATGTCTGAATTACTAGCTGCGATTCCGAATTAAAATAATACAGCTCCAAGAATCGATGGTATAAGCTAAATCAGTCGTCCTAATACTGCAATACTAAATAAAGTTTAACTCACAGGAATGACTATCGAACAATAACTATATAATACACATCATTAAAAAAACAAACAAACAGGTAAACTCCTCAATTGTTCCACTTCTTACTGCCAAACTGTCATCACACCCAACATCTCCAAAGTGTATGAAAGGATGGTCAAGACCCCGACTCGACTGGTGGTTGGAAACACTAAAGTAAAGTTACTTTTGTAGAAACAGAATAATCTGC
The DNA here is from genome assembly GCF_000648675.2 of Cimex lectularius. Lineage (NCBI taxonomy): Eukaryota > Metazoa > Arthropoda > Insecta > Hemiptera > Cimicidae > Cimex > Cimex lectularius. Next base: position 554,099 of record NW_019392873.1, on the reverse strand, counting down.
CATCGTTCCAATATGATTTCAGGATAACACCTTTGATAACATAGCTATTTTCGTATCAGACTGCTACAACAGCTTAAAAAATATTATTTCAAAAAAATCGTGTGTAATTAATTGATTATGCGTATAATTAAAAAACCTACTAACCTTTTTCTTTGACATATCAAATGCATACAATAAAGTAAATGTTCTCAAAATTATTATAAAATCCGCTATAAATTTGGCCTAATTTCGGAAATTTGATTTCCAATTAGAGAACTAAAATATTCCCCCAATAAATGTGCATAGAAGATTGTCGCAGGGAGCTTCGCCTTCTTCCTTAGCCCTACTTTATTCTCAATACATCGGTTCTCTACGTAAATTAGAAAGTAATGAAACAAAAATTTTCCCGTTTCCTGATGACATTACGATATCCACTGCGGGAAAAACAGTAGACCAATTTATAAACGCAACAACACTACAACAATAAAATTTGAAAATGGAACTAGAAGCTAGGGTAGGAAATATTTGTATAGTAGGAAAGGTGCCATCCCGTCGGTATAAAATCAACCGATCAAATCGCATAACCACAATACACCATACTAGTCCCAATACCAAATTCCAAGGCATCATATTATATTGAAAGCTTTTGCACATCATAAAGTAACATATAGTAGAAAATTGGAAAAATCTTTCAATATTTTGCTCATGGTTACCGCTCCCTTATAGAATCTGGCATGGACTATGGAGCCATGGATTTTGGTAATGCAATCAAGCTCTTCTGAAAAAAGTGGATCGGGTTCAATACAAAGCCTTACGTATAATCTTATGAGCAATGAAATCCACCTCAACGTACGTTGGCCAAAGCTTGCTCCTTCAGGCTTCCCATAAGACGGCAATTAATCATTGGCAAATTAATTGCCACAATATTAGACGTTACTCATCTTGTTTCGAAGTCTCTTATGCAAGGAGTTTCAAATTTCGCATATGAAAAACAAAGACTGGAAACAGTACTACATTCATAACACCTGATGAAAATGAAGGCCCTTATGATCGACAAGAAAGAGAAGATCCCGATTTCTTCGTACTGCAATCCCATGGAAAATCTATGGAGACTAGCAAAAAGGATATATATGACCAAGCCAGATATTATTATTTTTTTAACGAGGGTTCGCAACAGCAGAGGTTATATAAATCCTCGGGGTGCCGGTGTTTTTGAAAAAAATCCCATTTGTAAGTATGTCATGTTCGAATGCAAGGTCGCTGGATTCGAACCTGGGACATTTACCTTACAACGATGAGCGCCGTGTCAACGCCTAAACCGTGGCGGCATCTGTCGGCACTCTTAACACGACAGACAAGAATGACACATCTACACAGAAAACAAACACTTTGAACCTTGAAGATGATCTGAAGATCGAAACGTTGGCACGATAAAGAACATGTTTTTCTAAAATTTACGTCACACCAGACCGCATCTCACGATTACCGAATGTTCTTAAAATCATTGACATTTTCAGAGATCCTGTAATCAAGGTAGCTCTCATAGACTTAGAAACAAAAATTCCAATTAATTTTTTTGTTGGAAAAATGGCACAGCGTAAACAATCTCAACGACGTCAATAGACAGCTAGAAATGACATAATTAAAACAGCGATAGCACTTAAGGATGTAGGAGTCCTTCTGAATGCGGCTACAATGGATACAAGAATATGAAGTATCCAGTAAGCATAAGAATATGCACAATATGATAACCAACTCGGGAATCGCAAGTCAATCATGGTTCAAAGAGAAGAACTTGTCACTGTTGACAACAATAATTAGATCGTGATTTGAACACAACGGAGCTGACAGCCACCTCTTCCGTATAATATATATACATAATTATGAGTAGCGATTAGTGACCGTTAATCGATAATGATTCAGAAATCGTGAGATGCGGTCTGGTGTGATGTAGGTTTCAGAAAAACATTTTCTTTATCGTGCCAACGTTTCGATCTTTATTGAGATCATCTTCAGGGCCGGGGATTTACAAACATTGTTTAAATTTAACAAATACATGTAGGATGTGGAAAAAAGTGAATTTATACAATGCAAAATATATTTTTTATATTCAATCAAAGATTTCTACTCACTCAAAGTGTTTGTCTTCTGTGTAATTGTGCCATTCTTGCGTGTTGTATTGAGAATGCCTGAAGATGATCGCAATAAAGATCGAAACGTTGGCACGATAAGAAAATGTTTTTCTGAAACCTACATCACACCAGACCGCATCTCCCGATTTCACGCAACTACGTCAATATCATTAATCAAATTAAATATAGATAACATACATATATCATCACATCACATTCCACACATCAAACATTTTCATATAGTCTAATTTTTCAACAATTTAGCTTTCATTTTCCTATTTATCCCTTTCTATAAAATCCTGAAAGGATAATCTGGCCGAACCATTACCGACACATTTTTTCCCTTCGTCGGCTCCTTTCACCTCAAAGAAGCCGACGCCTTATACAAAAATGTCTTTTCTATACCTACTTCCTTCCCCACCACTTCAAAATCCAATGTATATAAACATAAAACAGCAATATCTCACTGGCACTCCTAACACGACACGCAAGAATGGCACAATTACACAGAAAACAAACACTTTGAGTGAGTAGAAATACTTTGATTGAATATAAGAAATATATTTTGCATTGTATAAATTCACTTTTTTCCACATCCTACATGTATTTGTTAAATTTAAACAATGTTTGTAAATCCCCGGCCCTGAAGATGATCGCAATAAAGATCGAAACATTGGCACGATAAAGAAAATGTTTTTCTGAAAGCTACATCACACCAGACCGCATCTCACGATTTCTGAAAAATTAATGAGTTTTATTTTTTTGAAAGTTCATTGATTAAGCTATTGTTGATAGGTGGTGGGAAAATATAGCATGCTAACGACTTATTTTCGACAAGAGAAGAGAGTTAGGCTTTCAAACTGATTGCTAGTCCCATAAAAAAATGCAATCCATGTATGTTTAGCGGCCATAATTGACCAATGGCAAAAAGAGAGAAAATTCGAACGGTTATAAATTTAGATGGGTTGGTGTCCGAGGGGATCGAAGTCACGATAGCTCAAGTGGTAGAGCAGCGGCGTATTTAGCCGAAGGTCGTGGGTTCAAATCCCGCTCGTGACACTAACTTTTTCATTTCAACCAAAACCTTAGCCCGATAATTCATATAACCTCATAGTTGAAATACCCTTGTAAAAAAAAGAAAGAAAAAATAGATTAGTATCATTCTCAATTTGTGTGCTTCTCTAAAGCCATTATTGTCGATGACAAACTGAAACATTTCCTTCCCTAATAAAACTTCCGAGACTAACCATTTTTTTTTATTTCCCACAATTTGGCAACAAGATAGCAAATATCCTCTGTCCCTAACAGTAACACACTGTACACAGTTTATTCGTACTACTGACGTTGTTATAAAGTTTAAAATGTAATCTTTTTATGTAAGGTTTTGGTTGAAATGAAAAAGTTAGTGTCACGAGCGGGATTCGAACCCACGATCTTTAGCTAAATAAGCTGCTGCTTTACCACTTGAGCTATTGTGACTTCGATCCACTCGGGCACCAACTGACTACACTTCATTTGAAAAATGGCAAAAAGAGGGAAAATTCGAAAGGTTGGGTTGAGAAGGGAAGTTGGCGTCAGAGTGGATCGAAGTCACGATAGCTCCAGTGGTAGAGCAGCGGCGTATTCGTACCGAACGTCGTGGGTTCGAATCCCGCTCGTGACTTTAATTTTTCATCTCAACCAAAAACCTTAGATAAAAATAATTATTCATTAGAATAATTAATACGGTCAATTATGACCATTAACCAAATATGGCTTATTGCTAGTGTTGATATCTTGAGAAACTTTCTCCCACTTTGGCCGAGTGTCTCATCTGATGAGATATTTTTTGTCGTTCATGTCCCACAAACACCAATCCTCTAAAACACGACTAATAAGTACATCTATATCGATGGTGAAATACCAAAACTATAAATATGTATACATTGAATGTCAGAACGTACGAAAAAATCAAACAGGTTTGAACGCTCGAATGGTTCTGACGATTCGTGCGTGTTCTGCCAAAGTAAACAATCTCATTGGAAAAAAAGTGTTTGTTTGTAATGACGAACACGTCAGAACTCGTCAGAACACAATTTCTTCAGAATTCGCATCCATATTAATCTTATTCATCGAGTTCAATCGCGGTGGTGGGGATGTAAATTCCTTTAAATTTAATTCTAATGTAAATTCCTTTTCTATTTTAAATTATTAAAATTTAGCAACAAAAGTTCATTTCTATATTTCATTCTTATTCATTCTTCCAAATTCATTGGAATTGGTTGGATGTGTAGACGAATACACAGATGCATGATATGAGCAAGGAAGGGATTGAGTGATTTTATTTTTATTATTAATTTTTTTATATTGGGGGTATTTCACCTACGAGGTTATGACAATTGGAGATTGTTCGCTCGACTTGGAAAAAGTTCTGAGGAGATGACGCAATTCTAAGATTACTTTGAGCAATGAGTTTCTTTTAAGGGTTTCTGAGAATGGCACGTAACTCAAAAATCGACTGGAGATCCGATCAGCAATAACAATTCTTGGACGTAATATCGGCTATGAAAGAAGCAGCCACAAAGGTCGAGCCGCGTGATTCTTCTGATCGGCAATGAAAAGCCCTCATGTTATTGCCAAACGTTTGAGATATAAGAATGCCCAAAGAATTCCACGGTCCGGAACAAACTTTTTTCCCCTTCGTAGACATTGGTCGCAATGCTGCAATAAAAACGAGATAATATATCGCTATTAGCAATGGAAAAATTCCGTCCGAAGTCGAAATGTGATTTGAAATAGATCGAGGGACTTCTTTTCAGCGTTCTATTTATTATTTACTATAGGACTTCACTTCAGGCATTTTTTTGAATCTATATTTCTTCACTTTAGATAGATAGATATACTTCATTTACAAAATGAAAGAAATCTAGAGTTAAAAATAAAAAACAGTATTATTATGGCATGGTATTAAGATCGTCAGCCAGAGTTCGGAGTGTATTACTATTCCAAGAATATACATAATTATGTAATTAAAAGAAAAGGAGAATTTACAATATCAACTTCAGAGGTTACAATTATTTACAGGATTTTCACATTACAAGATTGAAATGCGATAAACTTTGAAAATAATAAAAATGACAGTACAAAGAACCAAAGCAAGGATTCCAACTCACAAAGGGTCCCCCCACCGGCAAACAGAATTCGCATTTAGAAGCCCACAAAATAGAAATTATATGTATTACCCGCGAGAGCAAAAAAGGAAACAAAATAAGTCGAACAGAATTAATTCCCTACATTCCAATATATTCAGATCTGTAAAACCAGGCTTTCCGAGCAAAATCAACAAGACCCCGGCAATCCGAGCCGTTCAGAAGGGCTATAAGCTCTTCCCTCGTCAGAAAACCCTTACCCACATACAGATACCTCAATTCGTTAAGGACCGAGCATCTAGCGAGAAAATGAAATGCATCCTCACAATCACCTGAGTTGCATAGAGAGCACACTGCAGTTGCAGGAGTACCCCCAATCCAAGGCCTGAAATTCAGGAACAACTCCCCTCGAATTTTAAACCACCAGCGAAAATAAGAGAACGGAACATCATTTGCTGGAGCAGAAAAAATATTGCAAGGAGTTAGGGAATGATTCAAATCCTTGTAGAGTTGGAATCTATTTGAATCCACGGCACGAGAAATACAACTCTCCCGATGACGAGCCCCCATAATATGAAGAAGATTGGAAAACATTTCATACCACGCTGCAGAATTATCCAAAGAGAACCGAGCCACATTATACCTCTCCGCAAGAGAATTCGTGGATCTTCACTTTAGTGTTAATTCATATTAATATTAGATAACTTTAACACGAATTAATTATTTTGGATATTTGATATAAAATAATGCTATGAACAATTTTGGTCCGGATTAAAAATATTTGAAGTGGTATGCTAAGTATGGAGCAGATTGCCATAACATAGATCTTAACTAGGACAAATAATTATTTATTATACAGGGTGTCCTTTGTACATGCCCCAGCTGAATTTCTCTTGAACGAATGGCGCTATCAGAAAAACCCCCAATATAAATATTTTTTAGTCTAGTTTCAAATTTACGCCTTTTTTTGGAGAAAAATTATACACGTTACCTCAGGCCCAGTTCAACTTCAAAATTGCCAAAAAATAGATCCTGTCGCATCATTTTAAAGGATTTTTTACTCTGAAAACAATGGTATATTCATTTGGTTTCCTATTTTGCTATTTATTAATCACATTTCATGTTCAAACTGCCTGCCTAGCGTAAAGGTGGAAAGATTTGTTCTTTTTAATCTCTCTTCACCGGCGCTCAGAGCGATAGTCAAGGGAGATGGATTGACAAGCAGGTTCTATCCTTTGCCACAGTTCTTCAACTGAGGTTGCTGTGTTATGATTAACTTAGATACTGTTTTTTAAATGTTCTCACGGAAAATAGTCAAGTGGAGTTAAATCGGGTGCCCGAGAAGGCCAACAGATCGGGCAATGGGGTCCTATCCAACTATCCCGGAGGTGACGATTCAATAACCTTTCACCTGCAAAGAATTGTGGGGCATCTATCAAGCTGAAGAATCATTCTTTGTCGTTGTTGCAAAGGAACATCATCTAATAGGGTTGGTAAAACTTCCCTCAAAAAATGGAGGAACTGAGTACTATTTAAATAATTTTCGTACAAATAAGGCCCAATTAAGTTATTTCCGAGAAGTCCATACCAACCCTTGATACTGTAAACAACCTGATGATAACAAGAGTACGAAATTCTCGGATTTTCCTCTGCCCACGTTCGAAAATTCCAACGGTTTAGTATGCCATTAGAGGTGAACTTGGATTTGTCAGTCCGTAGGATGTATGGTAGAACTTTCCCCCAGTCTCCCAAATCGACATTTGTGCAAGGAACGTTAGAACGTGTCATAATCAGGCCCGAAGTCCCAGGATAAGATGAGAGCAATACGGTTTAAAATTATAAGTCCGAAGAACATCTCTAATTTTATTTTTTGAAAAACCTAAAATCCTTCCAACATTTCGGACAGAGGAATTCGGATTTTAGCGAACATGACGAGATATGACAAGATGAGAGCGGTACAGCTTAAAAGTGTAAGTCTGAAAAACATCTCTAATTTTATTTTTTGAAAAACTTAAAACCCTTCCAACATTTCGGAGAGAGGAATTCGGATTTTAGCGAACATGACGAGATATGACAAGATGAGAGCGGTACAGCTTAAAAGTGTAAGTCCGAAGAACATCTCCAATTTTATTTTTTTACAAACCTAAAACCCTCCCAACATTTCGGAGAGAGGAATTCGGGTTTTCGCGACCATATGTAAAATATTCAGCTCTTCGTCGAAATTACGCTGCCGGTTTCTTGGTGATGGAAGAGCAACTGATCCGTATCTCCTCATATTGCGAGCAACACGAATAAACGTTCTGTGGTGTACTCTGGGGCGACCAGGAAATTTATGGGAGTACTCGACTGCACGACGCGCAATACCACCACTATCAATAAAGCAGTCATACATATCAACTCTCTTTTGATCGGAAAAATGTGCTCTCCGGTTCATTTTGAATGGAATACTGAATGTAACGAATAGGTACTATTGTAAAATTTATTTACTTCCAGGAATTAAGATTTCCTCTCATAATGCGAGTTTGGCAAGCAATGACAGAATATAAATAATGTTTACTTTAGTGAAGTAGCAAATTATTGAGTTTAACGACGAAACAAACGAAATGCGAGTTTTCAAACTCTTTGCCATAACTTTGTCATTTTTTGACCAATTTAAAACCGATTACACTATTGTTTTCAGCGTAAAACATCCTTTAAAACGATGGGTCAGGATGTATAGGATCGTATTTGAAATTTTGAAGTTGAACTGGGCCTGAGGTACCGTGTATAATTTTTTTCCAAAAAAAGAAATTTGAAACTAGACTAAAAAATAATTAAATTTTTTGCTGTTTTGATAGCGCCGTTCATTCTAGAGCAATTCAGCCGGAGCATGAAAAAAGGACATCCTGTATAGTTGCATATAAACTCCTCAGAGCCTCAAGGCTATGAACATGCTAGAGTATGGAATAAAGAAAGGAATGTATAATATGGTTCAAGTTCAAGTTTTTATTAATATTTACATTTGAACATTGTAATTAAACCAGTAAGTTATAAAGTGTAGAGTTCAAAGTACTTAAACAGGTATGCATGTACATGATGGTTGAAAAATTGACGAAACCCACAAACAAACAGTAATAAAGAATTTTAACTTATCAGGTACCTATGGGCTTAATTACTAATTAATAAATTGATAAATCAATAAATTTCCAAATCAATAAGTCAATAAATTAATAAATCTGTAAATCAACAAATTAGTAAATCAATAAATGAATCAAACCATAAAAACTTAAGAACTAGACTAGGCATAAGTTCGCTGAATACACTATATACATAAATATTAAATTCAGGAATAAAATAACAACAATAATAATAAATTATTAACAATCTTTCACAAAATAAATTATATATGAACAAATAAATTGTCATAACAGCATGTGTTTTATCCTTCTGTGCTTCCAGGGGCGATGAATGTTATAATTGCCTGTTTCTCGACACTTAGGATTTTTATGCTCTGCCATCTTTATGAAAAAAATTCAGTGTGGCGTTTGATTTCTTCTCTTATCCAGCTCATTCCTGTTTGGTCATGAAAGAGGGAGACTTTAGTGCGACGGGAGTAGTGATAAGTTTTAAGAATTTATTTTGTGTTACCTAGATTTTTTTAATATTTGATGTGCAAGTGAAGTTCCAGCGTGGCATGCATAGAGTAAAGTAGGTTTTACTACTTGCTTTTAAATGAGTAGTTTACTTTTTATGTTCGTGCCTGAGCTGCAGGACATAAGAGGTAAAGGATTTTGGTGGTTACCCTTCCCTTACAATAACTTCTTTACTTGGTCAGAGAAGATAAGTTTTTGTCCAGGTAACGGGTCCAGTTTTCTCAGACCACTCTATTTGACAGCCGTTAACCATAATTTTATCACTTAGGAATGGGCGTCTCGACAGAAACACGGGTTCGGTTTTAGGAGTATTTATACTGAATTTCCAGCGATTAGAAATGATACACCCGACGTACGGCCTCGTTCAATCTACGAACAATAGTATCTGGTCTCCATATATTGCCCTGTCGTCTGCACATAGCGCAATTTTATAGTTTTTCAACACAGGAAGCGGCGGAAGAGTGTAGGGGCTAGTATGGAGCAATGTGGTACTCCAGCCAACGGGGAAAGGTTTGACATATTATTTAAGTACACTCGGAAATATCTGGAGTTTAGGTATGAATAAATTACTTTGACTATGTACGCTGGAAAGTTCATACTAATCAGTCTGAATACAACCCCATCTTGCCAAAAGGTGTCGAAAGCTTTTTCGAGCTCGAGCAGGACTAGCCCTGGGTGCCTTTTGCAATTGAACATTTCTAATGGTCAACCAGACGTGTAAGCAGAGGAGTCAAGAACCCTGACCTAAAGCCATGCACATCCGCAATAATATTATGTGCCTCAGTGTGATGAGCTAATCGATTATGTATACATTTTTGAAATATTTTGCTCATTGCATTCAGGAGGCTGATTGTCTATAGCTGGAAGAATATTCAGGAGGCTTATTTTGTTTTTTAATGTAAGTTTTACTGTTTTTCAGCATTGGTGGTAATAAACCCGAAATAGCATCGCATTGAACAGGTAAGCCTGATAAACAAGTGCTCCTCTAGGTAAATGTTTTAACATTAAATTTGAGATGCCATCCAATCCTGCGACTTTGCCGTTTTTCCTCGAACCTACAATTTTCATTGTTTTCTTTTGTGTTACTAATTTACAGTCCCCTGGGCTGTAGGTGGAGTTCGCCAGGAATGTTTTAACTTTTCTGGTACACTCTTGCCTAGGTACGGGGGCCCAGGCTTAATGTTTAATGATGGACTGATTTAAAGTGTTTCCCCATGCCTTCAACTTTCAACATCGTTTATTAATGCCTGCGAACCATACATGCCTTTTTGGGTTTTTAATTTTTTTGACCATGGACCACAGGGCGTTTTCTCCAGAGTTAATTGCACTTAGGAAATGGGACCACTGTTGGTTTTTGTAGATGTTCATTTGTGACTGAATAACCTATTGAAGCCTGGAAATGATTGGTTTTTATTGTGAGATGCACATCCTCTGAAAATTTCTTTTGAGTTTTTTAAAAATTTGATTATGGACAAGATGTTTGAAGGGAGATTGTACGGTTTGTTTGTGACAGTACTTAGTAGAATGCATTCTCTATATATAATATTATGTGTGTATAATATTCAGTGAAAGTGGAAATTAAAAAAAAAAAATTATAAAATTAGCTTAGTAATTTTTGCACAGTAATTATCGTGATAATCATTATAATTTGCAAAATAGCCAGAAATCAAATAGCAATCGAAATGCCAATTTTGACCTTTGTTAGTTGAGGTGTTTGAGCAACTCATTTTGACACTAATTACGTATTAAATGCACTTTCCCGAAGAATGTAATAATGCCTCAATTAACGATTTTTTGTTGTTACGGGTTTTTAATTATCTATAAATTTAATTGATATTTATCTCTTCAACTGCCGTTTTGCATGCATATACAAGGTTACGGTCCGGGGTTAAAAAAAGGTGATCAAGCAATCTCAAAGAAATTATATTTGGTTACCTAATTAGTCTTAGAATTTTGGTTTTTCATCGAGGTTAAAGATAGCGATTTTTTAGGCTTGGGGGTTGATTAAAGGTTCAAGAAATTCCTTTTCCCCACTGCGACCTTAGTAGATCTATTGTGGAACCCCTATAAATTATAACCATACCTTGGAAATGCGCTTTTTTCTTTAAGCCTGAACATTTTCCTCAGTGGGGGCCGCTGTAGAGGTCTACAATTTTCCTCAAATTCTGCTTGTTGAAAGAGAGGAGTTTCTTCATCTTCCTTTTTGGGAGATTTTTAAATCTCTATGAAATACATAATAAATATTTTATGTGTGGTATTTAGTGACCGTTAATTGATGATTGTTTACCTGGTGTATGTTCTTGTCTCATACCTGGTGTATTTGTCCAATGCTTGAGTTTTTCTTTTTCAAGCCATTTTTACAATTCAAAGTTTTTCGCACACTCCAGCGCACCAGTTGCGGTGATCTAGTTAGGTGATCAGAATCCCACGGTTGAGAGGGCTGTCACTTTTTATGCCTAGTTGGTCAGACTGTTCATTCATTCTGTAGATGATGTCCACATAAAGAATAAACTCAACTAGTAATATAATTTGAGTTATATTTATTTAACTATCCAATTCACAGTTAGACACAAGAACAGTAAGTTGAAGACCCAATGTTATTACCGTGGATTTCTACCTGTCATCGAATTCGTTGTAATCAAAGAAGTCAATTCTGGATGTTGAGGTTGAAGATTGGCTGTATGTGGCATTTGGATAGGTTCACGAATGGCTTCAATAAGGAAAAGTGCTTCTGTTGCTATATTTTCTTTACCCAAAATATGCTGGATGACAGAAGTAAACTGACTAATATATTCCAAAGAGTGCAAATTGAACAACTGGAGAACAGTTTTGTTTTTGTTTAATTAAAAAAGTGAGTGGCTTGTGGTCTGTGAAAATTGTGAAAAGATTACCTTCTACCATGTGTCTGAAATTACGGATTGCTTTGTAAACAGTCAATAGTCCTCGATTGTATGCACAAAATGTCTGTTGACTGGGAGACAGTTTTTGGTAAAAAAAGTTAAGGGTTCCCATTGTGAGTTGCGGAGTTGTAAAGATGACCAATAGTTAGATTGGATGCATCTGCCACGATTGCTAGGAGTTTATTTGAGTTAGGTGTGCCAGTAGTGCTGCTTATGCTACGCTTTTTTGCATTTGTAAAGTTTTGGAGTTATAGTGTCCAGTCAGTAATTTGTTTGCTTGAATTTGATGAGCCCTAAAGTAGTTCAAGCAGTGACGATTACATGAGCGCAGCGTTAGGTATGAATCGGAAGTAAAAATTGAGCATCTCCCAAAATCATCTTAGTTGTTTTATTGTCTTTGAGAGAAGAAAGTCATTCACTGCCTTTACCTTATTCAGGAGAAGAATGATGCATTCTTTGAGATTGTTTACCTTATGACATCCTAAATGAGATAGATGTTTGTCCAAAATGATATTGAGAAAACATTGATAACTATCCCGTTATTGCCGAGGCGATGGAAGAGTCTTCGGAGGTGTTCTTCATACCGTTCTTGATTTTTGGATGCTACAAGGATATCGTCGAGGAATGGAAAGCAACAGTTTTAATTCCTTGTCATGTTGTCCATAATGTTGAAAGGACCGTGCTGCATTGCGCAAGCCAAACGTCACGCCAGGAAACTCATAAAACTACTTCTTTAGGAGCTAAGGGATTTGATGAAATGCTCGCAACAGGTCATTGTTCGAGAATATGGCTTTTCCTGATAGGCTGTGTGAGAATCTTCTATGTGTCGAACTGGATATTTGTCTGGTATTGTTCGAAGATCCAATACGCGATAGTCGCCTCAAGGACTTCATTTTTTGCTACATGAAGTGGCGTGGGCCATGCACTGCAAGATGGTGTGGCTATTCACATTATAATCATAGAATCAACGTCTGTTTCATTTATCTGGAGCTAGGCGCCGTGCTTTATTAGAAACGCGGACCAGTTATTGTATTTGTATGATGTGAGGTGGTGTGCTTAATTTCTCTAAAGGAGCCTGCTGGACGCATGCGGTTTCGAAATTCGTTTAACAGTGAATGGTAAATAATAGAAGTCTGAATATATTTTATTTGGGCGTTCGTACGTTTGCTTCTAACGACCCTTTGGCAATACATTGGGTATTATCGTCCAAAAGTTTGTGATTCCGAACGACTATAATAAGGCTATAATGGCCAAAACATTGGCTCGTATTATCGGGCGTGATAAATTTGCAACCACAATTCAAACTATATTCTGAGTCGACTGATATACGATGAATCCACGTTGTTATGATTGATCCATTAGCGGCGTATAGTTGGTAGGGATGCTTTATGCGTGATGTTCGTAATAATTATTTTGGTTAATCACTTAGATCTGACCCAGTATCAATGAGATATGTTTCGCTTTTATCTGTAACGAAAAAGCGGCGAGAATGTTGGCTTTGATCGATCATTTTCATGAGGCGTATTTTTTGATATCGCAAAAGATTCAGTTGGAATTTTGAGTTATATTTATTTAACAATTCAAATAAAAAAGTACCTATACCTTACGTCCGGGAACCCACATTAAGGTAATAATGTTGTCTTTTCCTTGAGTCATTAGGCAATTTAAGCTTTTCCAGAAAAGTTTGTGGTTGAAAGCATACGCATTTAGTGCCTTTATAGCTTCTTGACTGTATGAATGCATGTAAATCTTTGCACCTATCATATTTTTCTTTATATTAACTCCTGTGTACAGAGTTGTATTGAATGGACCTCAGCTTGGAAAACGGTTGAGATTAGTCCAAGGAGCTTTGCTAGGGTATAATGCGCCCACAGCCGGGAACACACTTACCCGATTCAACGCCATGCGAAGTTACACGACGCAAATCCAAAGTCCAATTTTCCATAAGGTTTTATTAGCCCCGTGCACATCTGCCCTACGCAACTCTACCCTACTCTACGCTCTGCGATCTCCTCTGTCCAGATTTTCGAGGGTAGCATCGAGTACAGTCGTTTTTGTCGTTATATTAATTACAATATACTTATTTTAAAATATACCAAATTAACCGAGATCAAAAATTCATTAGTTTTTATTAAAAAAATAATTAATTTTAATTGGTTAGGTAGAAAATTGATCAAAACACCGGAATACCATTTTTTGATATAACTAACAATTTATTACACGGTTTTGCTCATAAAATTTAACTAACAATTTATTTCATGGTTTTGCTCATACAATTACACCATTTTCGTCGAATAGCGTTAGAACGGGACACCCATATTTTTTGTAGTTTATTTCAAACTATGTACATGTAATTTTGTCGTTATATTAATTACAACATTCTTATTTTAATATAAATCAAATAAAACGAGATTAAAAATTCATGAGTTTTTATAAAAATTATTTAATTATGATGGTTAGGCAGAAAATTGATCAAAACACCGGAATATCTTTATTTAAAATAATTAAATTTAACTAACAATTTATTACATGGTTGTGCTAATAAAATTTAACTAACAATTTATTACATTGTTTTGCTCAAAATAATGCACTAAGAACAAAAGAGGCGTTGCGATTGCGATACTGATTTGAGATACACGCTGTGAGACTGTACGTGGCGTGAGCTTGACGTCGGATAGATGTGCACACCCTACCAAAACTTGGCAAGGCGTCGGGTAGCATCAGGCAGAGTTGCATAGCGTTGTATCGGGTAAGTGTGTTCGCTGAAGGCGTCTTACACGTCCAAGGATTGTCGGGAATGCCTCGCCGGTGTGCCATAGGCACAGAACGGGGGTACAATAGCTCTTAAAGGGCGCAGTATATTTCACCTCGACTAATTCATCTATATCTGAGGATTTTCGGGAAGGGTTCTGGATAAAAGGTCGAGGACCAAAGGGTTGAGATGAGGATGCAGGGCCGTCTGTATCGACTTATTACGCTCTTGAGAACAAGTGAGATTTGGAGTGCTGTGTGGATAGGTACTCAACCGTTTTAACTTCAAATAGGCAGGGGAATTTTTATTTTGTTCCAATTCGTAGATTACCCATTACCAGTGCCCTTTTTGTTGTAGATCTGTCGAACGTGATTATTTTTTTAGAGGTATATTCGGAATGCCCTAGGGTGAATGTGCCTATCCTTTCTCTTTCAAAGTCAACGAGGGCAAATGGATTTTCTTATGGAAAATTGGACTTCGGATTCGGGGTAGCGACGCACAGCGTTGCATGGGGTAAGTGTGTTCCCGGCTAAACCTACTCCTTGTTCCATCTTTGATCCATCTGTATATCATATTACGGCCCTTCGCTGAATCTTGGGTCTACCGTTCTTTCAATGGTCTGTTTTTTTTTTTTTTTTTTTTTTTTTTTTTTTTTTACTTTTGCTCTCATTTTGTCAGGTACCGCATAACCATCGTATTTATTTTAATTCTATCCAGAGTTTTGTGGTAGCACGTCCTTAGATCTGGCTTTATTCGTTGTACCTCAGGAGCTATTGGCACTATCAAATGCCACCTTTTTTACATAAATATGTAAGGGTGAAGGTCGAGTGCAGTTTCCATTTCTATATCAGGACATGTATGCATTGCCCCTGACATCGAGACCATAAAATGGATTTTTCATTTATTTATGATAGGAAAGACCTCCGGGGTACAATAACACTACCTGCTTTCCTTGATGTTGTTTTTTAGTACATTAATTTAGTTTCATTGACGGAGATTCGCACAGTTAATTAATTTATAAATTAAGATAATTAAAAATATTGAAAGAATGAACAGGATTGGTAAATTTGATTTATTGTTTCTTCATTCGGTTTTTTGTATAGTTGTAGTCTTTTTTTTCTGAATCCAACAAATTGGCATCTGAAAATAAGACCTATTTCACTATTGCCATTGATTTTAGTTTGTCGGCTCGCGGTGCCTGTACACCTATCAGATTAGCCGCCATCAATTTGCACAATTCATATGTCATGGTATATGCAAATTAGCCGGACTCTGAATGGTTATCAGCACTCGACAGATTAGCAATATTCTATTCCTAACCCTATATAACTGTGAAACCCTGGTTAATCTAATAGAGCTCTATGTAAATTCTGAAATGAGTTGCAACCCCCGAGGGCAAAAACGTTGCCGATTGGCTGTTTATAACCGTCGGGAAAATGCGTTTTATTTGAAATACTTCAAAAGAATAATAACCCTTTTCATTGTCACTATTAACCCGTTTTGTTTATGTTTTCAACATTTAACTAAACAGAAGGGCAAACAAATCAACATTACTGATTAAACGCAATTTTATGTCATGCCATTCAAACAAATTATATTTATACATCAGTCGATCCGTTACCACTCCAAGGCTCTAATTTTATTAAGACAATAAATAAACATATAAAAAATATAAAAACAATAGACGACATTGCAACAATAATAATAGCCTCTAGGGCATGAAAGTAAACTGCGTCCACATCATCCAAACACACTGACAATGGCGGACGCGAACTATCAAAATGTTAAACAACGTGACTGTAGTTAATGAAAACCTAAAAAACGAGTTAAAACACGACATGTTAACGGCTATAAAAGTTTTAAATAATATACAAAATAACTACAAATCGCGGATTTTGGAAATAAATTGAAAACTCTGAATACTGTTTCTCGGCCGAGCGTGGCTAGTCTCCGAGAGTGTGATAAGGCATCTCTCCCATTCGACAGGCTGGTAAGAATTTCTACCATTTAACCCACATTTAAGGCTATAATTAACCCGATAAATGTGCAGACAAGTGTTGAAACAAAAAATTTGATAAAGAACGACTTGAATCCCTGTAAATTGAAAATCGGTGTGTAGGGAATGAAAAATATTGCAAAAGGAGGAATATTAGTAGAGTACGCCGCTAAAACGGATGTTGAAAAAGTTTGTAATGAAGTAAACAAAACATTCGGTGATAAATTAAGAGCTGACAAAATAAATAAACTCTTACCCAGATTAAAAATTTGCGATATTCCAGAGATCACTGTTGAAAGTGCACTGAATTCTATTAAATCACAAAATGAAGAGATTATACATGGCAATGACACGTCCTTCGATAAAAATATATGGAAATACAAAAAGGAAGATATTTTTCTAATTGTAGAAGTTAGTCCTACCTAATATGTGCAGAGCAGTGGATTATACATATATCAATAGTTAGGTGTTTTTACTGCAATAAATTTAACAATCAAAATTCCATTAATGTTAATGTTTAATGTTATATAGTTGTAGTTGACAGTAGCATCGAGACTATTCCTCTCGCAGGAATGGGAATCTTGTCCCCTGAGCGCATCTGATCCTCTTTAGGTCCCTCTTATTAAATATAATTCCAGAATTCTCAACCACGGTAGCCGAGTGGTTAGAATAGACCCGGCGGTCGTGGGTTCCAAAATAGTAACCTAAGTAAAATTTAACGAACTTGTAGGACTGGAGTCAGCCGGGATTTGGAAGTAAAGTTGTGATAGGCTTTCCATACACGTCAACACCATGCCTTGACTAATTTAAATTTAAAATCTTGAGAGCTGAATTTTCTAAATTTTCAAAGTAAATGTTATTTTAGCGTATCTCGAATCCAAAGAAATCTTCCAAGTTGTCAGGTGAGTGTTGAGATTCCAAAACCGGTCTTTCTAAATTACCGTCAATAAACGTTTTAATTAATTCATGATATACTGTAATGTGATAATTTGTAAAAATTATTTCCTCATATTTTTTGTGTTTACAAATCTTGACACAAAATTGTTCGGAGTATTAATTTGTTAACTTTTAAGATCTCGGGAGATCGTATAGCTGTTACTTTTTTGTTTTAAAAGTTCTTAGCAAGTTCAAGACTTGTTAGAACAATGCAACATTAAGAAGAGGAATTGTGTTATGCAATTTGATTTGATTGGTTATCATAATGTATAATATGAATTCTTGCATATCTCAAGGTATTTGTTAAAAAATGTAATTATTAATTTTATGATACATTAAAGTGTTATTTAATTAAAAAATGAAATATTACTGTAACGATGTGTTATTAAACTTTTAAGATAGCAGCGTGCAGAAATCCTGTATAGGCCAATAACAAATCCCTTTTATAGCCTAATAACAATTTTTATGCCTCCTTCGCCTATGCAGATAAGGCGGAAAAAAAGCAATAAATATTTTCATTACCGACAGTGTAAGTGGAAAGCTATATATACCTGGAGATACGTATTATTATTGCTCATGAAAATAACACTCCCACAACCAGAGGGGCAGCCTAGTTCGTACTTGAAGGGCAATTCGCAAAATTGCACAAATAAAAAGCTTTCCTTAAATTTATTATAGGTCCTAAAAGCAAATTTGAATGTACGAGAATGTTCAGATCCTTGTAGGAAAAAAAATGTGCCCGGCACAAGAAACAACGTAGATAAAAAAGAGAGAAAAAGCACCAACAGGGGAGACGGGTAGACGGGATTGTAGGAGATTTGGGCTCCGTGTAAATGTTAATGTATTCAACAGTTTGTCAAGGGCGGACTTCATTCAACGTTGTCACCCAGGGGGTGAGTAAGGCAATAGGGGTGGACGGAGGAAAAATGCAAATCTACAGCCTGGTTCCAGGCCCACCTTCTTCCTGGGGGAATTCGGACATTCTAATTAACGGGACACAAGACGGGATGTGGGAGGATTTTTACATAAACCGGAAGCGTCAAATTAAAAATACTCCCTACGAGCATTGGTTGTATTGTTTCTAAAATTGAGTTAACTCAGGCGTGGTAGAAATATCGTTTACTTCATAATCAAATGCCAGCAGGACATACCGGGGTTAGCACAATACAAAGCGAAAGGGTATTAAAATGTGGGCGATTCACTTTTTAATTTATTATATAATATTGAATTACGATATATATTCATTTTAATAACACTTATCAAATACAGCTAAACACTCAGAAAGATTTATAAAGCTCAATCGCGCTTACAATCATTTTGAGGGCAAATAATGATATAAATAACCGATAAAACTGAGCAACTGAAATTAACAAGTCGTTTTTCCTCACTCAATTGTACGAGGAAGTATTTATTAATATTTTAACACATTTAATATATGTGTTAAAATATTAATATGTCTTATGACCAGGTTGGCAAGTCACAGATTGGAACCCAACGTTTTTTTAGTGATTCTATCGGAAAGATCGGAACCGTATCGGCCACTTCTTGTGAATAGACCCTAGTTTCGCCAATTTTTTTTTTTTTTTAAATTTGAAATTTTCCGTTTTTTAATATTTGTATTTCCCCGTTCTACTTGCTTAAATCAGCCATGTGAATATATTATTTTACAGCATGTTTCATAAAGATTGCATTAAAACTAGAGCAAAAGCTATCAAAGCGTATCAATAACCAAAAAATATCTAAAATCCAAATATTTTTCAGGTAAACTAGGTTACATAATTTTTTTCGTGAGCCTAATATGAAATTTCGTTTTAGAACCTCTAGAGATCTCTGAATATAAATTTTTGTGTGAATTTAAATTTATCGTTTTTTTGGCCCCTAAAAAATTAAAAAAATTACAAATAAAAATTAAAAATTTTCAGATTTTTGAGAAGTCGTCGTAATATCTGATTTAAACGACAACAATTCAAATATGCGTAAAAGGATTTTAACGTCAAACAGACCATTTGAAATAAAAGAACGTAGCTTTTTAAGACAAATAAGCGATGTTGGCAACATGGCGAAATTGGTATGAACGACGGTCACCAAATGACGGTTGTCAGACAATTCCTAGGTCGGGTACTGCATAACGTGAACATAACGTACTACATAAATGACGTCGCTACGTGTCCAGCTGGTATGGATACATTGTGACTTCAGTAGGATTGGCAAGATGGATAAATTCTATATTAACGGGTTAGAGGTAGAATTTTAGGTATCGGAATTTGGCAATGTCCAGGATCTAAGGAATGTTCATGTAGGGCGGTGTGGATGGTGAGATTACCGAGTACATAGTATTACATTTTTTCGTCGGAAAATAAAATTTAATAAAGTCTAGAATAAAGACGGATCGAACCGAGGCGAGAAGCGCAAGAAGCAAGAAGCATTTCGCGGCCTGAAAGATTTTGACCCGAAGGGCTCCGGGTTCGAGATTCGGAAGGATAGGAAGGAAAATAAATATATACAAATATATATAAACATATACAGAGTTTACGTGTCCTATGTCCTGTGTGGGTCCAGCAGTGTGAGATCGACGGTGCGAAAAATTGACCACGGCGAACACGGTGCGGCCTGAAGTCTGAAGGATCTAGGTGTCTTACGGGTCCTTCATTTTACTATTCTTTATCAGGCCTTATAATATGTAACTTTAATGTTATTAGTTTAGTGTTATTTTATATTATTTGTCTTGATACGGATAAAAGTTAAAATGAGCGTCATTTGATGAAAGGAAATCTGTGGATTTTAACAGATGCGTTGTATCCACCCCAGCTTAGATATCAGTAATATTATCGTTGAATCCCAAACAATCACCCTACTCAGCAAAGATAATAGCTAATTATGGTGATGTTTGTTAATATTACTGTTTTTTCATTTAGTTAATTCTATTAATTTTTATTTTTCTAAATGTCAGTCAATGTCTAAATGTCAATTGATACTGCTGCGATTATTTTTACACTACACTCCAACATATCGGACACGTATCCACCACTCCTTGTTAATAGGCCCTGCTTGCGTCAAAATATTTTCGAAAAAGTAATTTTACATTTTTTATATTTTTATTTCGGCGTTGCTCAAATCAACTATGTGAATTTTACCGCATTTTTGTGTAGATTGCAATAAAATATAATAAAAGCGACCGAAGTTTATGAATACCCCAATAAAAATTCTAAAAACCAAATATTTTTAAGTAATCTAGGTCAATAAATGTAAAATTAGTGACCGTTAGTCGATGATTATTCAGAGATCTGTGAGATGCGGTCTGGTGTGACGTAGGTTTTAGAAAAACATTTTCTTTATCGTGCCAACGTTTCGATCTTTATTGAGATCATCTTCATCATTAAGGTGTTCTGCTTTATATCAATCTTTTCTTTCTTATAGTAAGTATCTTAGCAAGCCTCATTATAATACTAATATGTTGTTCAAAGAACGAAAGTTATGCAATGTTAAGCAATTATTCATATCAAGTTTTGCGTTAGAAAGCAAGGTTCCTCTTTTATCCGTTTTTGAATTATAGTCGTTTCCATCAGATATTACGATAACGATTTCTCACAAATCGGAAAAAGTTTAGGGGCAAAAAATCGATAAATTTAAATTGAGACAAACATTTAAGAGCCTCGTGAGTGCTAAAACGAAATTTCATATAAGTATCAAAAAAAAAAAAATTATTGACCTATTGAGAGATCGTGAGATGCGGCCTGGTGTGACGTAGAATGAACTGATACGTCCTATGATATTGCTACCCCTTGTGTTCAACAGCTACATTAAATATCGTAATAAATATAATTTTAAATATCAATCATAATAAATACCATTTAACAAGAGATAAAGGGTCACTTTGTCCTATTCTTTGTTCTATGATTAATCATAATCGAACATTAACATTATGGAAGAGGAAAAAATAATGCCGGCTAACGCGGAATCGCACCGAGAAGTAGTCATATACCTTTTCGATGCTAAAGGAAGATTTCATAATATCAATTGAACGAAGGCGTTCTCTGTGGGTAGTAATAAGAAATCTTCACCATTCATCTCCACTTAGGTTTTGTATGTAATAAGCAGCAAAGAGGAACCGACGAGATTTGACAAGATGTCTACCCCAAATCTTCCACGTATCTGCATCGGACAACCATTCTTAGAAATGGGGACTGACTAAATGATCCCGAAAACATTCTTTACAATATCCTATAAAGTCTCAACGGACTATAAAAGAGAGGAAGAACACAGGTGAGCATCAGATACAATGGTATGGTATACAGATGGCTCCAAAACAAACAAAGGAACCGGATCAGGCGTTTTCTATACAAGCCCAAAACATGAGCAATCAAACCCATTAAGGGAATAAACTTCCGTCTTTCAAGCAGAAATACCTGCCATCAATGCTTGTGCCCTGGAAAATCTTAAAAGAGGTTACACTGGCAAAAAAGTCCTCATAATATCTAATAGCCAAGCATCCATTAAAACATTAGCATATAAAAGAATTACATAAAAATTAGTCAGTGAATGCAACCAAAATCTCCAAAACCTGGGGAAACACAATAACTTGTGTGCCAGGGCACAGAGGAATTTTGGGTAATGAGAAAGCAGACAGTCTGGCCAGAGAAGGATCTGCAAGACCATACATAGGCCCCGAACCTATACTTGGAATAACAAAAACAAATATAGAATCCTCCATCGCAGAATGGATCAAAAAACAAAAACAAAAGGAGAAGTGGATAAACTCTAGCGGCGATAGGCACAGTAAACTTATGAAGAAACATTCCTCACCAAGACTGGCAAAGTCATTGCTGCAATTGGAGAGGGCTAAACTCAAAGGAGTGGTAGGACTACTAACCGGTCACTGGCATCTGAGAAAACATCTACACAACATGGGCATATACAACAATGATCCTATTTGCAGATTATGTAATGAGGAGGAGGAAACAGCCACCCATATCATCTTCGAATGTGAAGCAACAGCTCAATGGAGATTTAACCTAACGTACGGAAAAAACTTAGGGAATAATATTGTACCAGCGACAGTCAATGACATGATACTTATAAAGAGAAGGATTGAGTCTATTGCACTTAACTAAGGAACTAGGAAGGTACAATAAGCCAGAAGGCTGCAGTGCCTGGGGAGCACAAACCCCGCTTACTAGTATCCTTTTCCACCATACCATACCACGTGTATGCGATGGTTAACAAAGGACAACAGTTGAAAAGCCTTTTTTATGCCAATTCACCTCTACACAAATGCAGTGCTACACAAAAGCGTATTGTCACCACTGCTTTAGATGTTTAAAGTGCGGGGTAACCACAGGAGGGAAAACGCACCGACGTTCATGTGATCTGCACTGTCTGCAATCAAAATTATCCAGTGATCTACAGATGGTGCGAGGTCTACCAATAACTCAAAAGTCGGATTCGTTACAAAGACGTTTTAACCCAACACTCAACTCGACCCGAAACCCAGAATTACCCCAGAATCAAGCAGCCCACTCTGTAACCATCTACGCCCAGAGGCCCGCACACGCAACCCTGAATATAACCAGCCAGAATACTCCACCGCCCCGCGCCAGCAACCAAGTCAACCTCCTCTACATGCCATCCCTAAATCTCCACAAGTCCGATATCACAGCCATCATCTCTTTACTCACCACAGCATTCTCCGTTTCCGGCTCACTCACCGTGGTCCCTTTTATGAATTTTCCAATTCTATTTTGGAATGAAAACGGTGTTCACGGACATACTAACGAACTGGAAACACTACTATTTAACACAAGTAAATTCCAGAAACTCAACTTACGAAACACAAGCATTTGCACATAACAGGGTACGAAACATATAGAACTGATTATACTGAATGTAGTATTAAGTATATTGCTCACCCAATAAATTAATAACATCCATCCAAACTTATGAAACTATAGTCCAAGTTATTGACGACAAACAAACTTACAATCTACGAAACCTACTGCAACAGATTAGGATGTAAAGAACTATGGGCTACCGGTAATCCTCTTCCAACATCCAGTGTTTCTAATCAATCCAACCTAAAGTCCTCAGGTCAGCTGTAAATTATGCCTTAAATACTACTCTCCAGAACAACCATTAAATTTCGTTTATCCAAACATTAATTTCTCACAAATTTACATTACCCAATCACCACAATAGTCTTACTTACGTCTTTTTCAACAGGTCCTGCAATCCTAGACGTCTCAAGCAGAAATGGTCCCACGCCCTTCTTTCTGAGGAATAGTAATCAACTAGTGAAGTACAATGGAATAGTAATATTAATTATTTGCTTCCCTCACTGCGAAGTGTGTAAATATATCTATATGTTCGTCAAATTATGCGTTGTAATTAGAAATTGCAGTTTGTAATAAAATATTGATTTGCATTAACTAAATCTATTTGCATGTGGCGTTGTGGAGGGCATTTGTGAGCAGCCTGCAAGGAATGGTTTGGCAAGTTAAAGGTTTTATTTTCTAAGGGAAAAATAAAAAAAGAATCGAGCTTGTGAATCAAATTTGTGAAAGAGGATGAAAAGTATTCTGAACAACAAAATTGTTCGGGGAAACTAAAAGGTCACTCGCAAGGGCAGACTATAACCAAGAATATCATATTGAGTTGATATTAAGAATATCATTGGAATCATGGAAACGGATCTTTTATTGCAATGCATTCAAAAATAAAACTAATAGAAGAGCTTGGGAATTAAGACTTTTTTCCCGGAGTGATAACCAAAGGGGGTTCTATTGACCCAGCAAAGGTTGTTGCACTTGCTTTCTCGCCCACCATTTCTTTGGACAATGTCTGAATAAAGAACTAATGGCTAATTATGAAACTACAGGAAATGTCCTATTCTATCCATTCTTTCTTGAAATATGACCACTCCTTTGCAGCGATATTTTCCAAGATTTTTCAAAAAGCCCCAAATAAAATAATCTTTCTCGAATCTGATACCATTAAGAAAAGTCTTCCTACTATTTTTTCCTATTTATTTTATAACATTTATATTCTTTATTCTTATCGATTCTTCCTTTCGATTTAATTAATAATTATCGGTTACGCCGGTAGCGGAGTGGCGAAGCTGTAAAATTTATCCAAAGACGACCTATTCGTGATCATTATTCATACTCATTAGGTGAAGATTAATTAATTATACTGGCCAGGTAATGTCCGCTCTACGTGATTGCTTGTTTAAACTTTACCCACTATGTTGTTGTTATGAAGAAATATAGATATATTTTTTGATATTTAAGGTGATGCATTTTTTGACGGAACATGTTAAAAAACAATGCACAACATACGTTAATGAACTCTGGTGCAATCTTCTAATTCAACATATTTTTTACAAATTTGTAACGTTGATTTTTATTAAATGAATTCCGTAAAAAAATCTGTATTTAAATAAAAAAATACTCCTACAAATTCCACCGGTACGAAATGAATATGTATTTATTTATTTATTTTACGGTATCCCAAATACAAATTTATACAACAAAAGTATAAAGGTGGTAGGTATAAATGTATACCTATATAAAGGTATAAAGTTTATAAATATATTAAGTTTATTAAACACAATTATTCAGAAATCGTGAGATGCGGTCTGGTGTGATGTAGGTTTCAGAAAAACATTTTCTTTATCGTGCCAACGTTTCGATCTTTATTGAGATCATCTTCAGGGTTCAAAGTGTTTGTCTTCTGTGTGCCCACTCAACAAAGAGTGCCCTCTCAACACGACACGCAAGAATGGCACAATTACACACTAATCACCACACACTTTATTAAACACTTTACGAAATTTAAAAAAATATTTATTTGTTTTTAAATCTAATGCATTCAGCGAGAAAGATTTGTTATATTTTGTTGTTTAGTGTAATCTTAATGTTTAAGCTTACTACTTACTACGTTACTAAACAAGCTTGGAAGTGATTAAATTGAACTTAATATGCCTCTGGAAAACTTTTAAATTTTGTTGATTTTATTTTCCCCCCTGTTTTTGAGGTTGTTTGAGATTTTTATAAGATATTTTCTTTATATGTAATTAATATTAATCGTACATAAAACGATTGATATTTTGCAGATAGTATAGAAAATTAGGTGAAAACAATGTCATTACAATTCCGGAACCAAGTTGTTATAGAGAAAGATATATTTATAAAATACTGACAAATAATGGTTGATGAAAATTGTAATTCAGATACCTTGATTAATTCGTTTATAGGTCTTTTTGATAATCACACTGGGTGACAACTATGATTAGTTTATTAAGAAATATTTAGCGTTTCCTCTAAACATTTATTCTAGGCGTTCTTAAACGAAGAAACCAAATTGAACTTAAACGATTTAAGTTTAAATTGCTTCATACAGAAAATAGGCGAATATGTTATATATTTCGAAGCTTAGCTAGGTAGTGGTACAGGTAATTCCATTTGGGGTGAGCTGCTGGGACTCAGCCTCAGTCTGGTTCGTGAGTTGAGTTTAAATTCAAATTAGGTCCAATACACTGTTGTGATCCCTTTGAGACGTCGGCCCGCCATGGCTGTCTCAATTACTACTTGTGCAAAACGGATTTGTAACATACCTTAACGGGAACAATTTAAACCACTCATATGGTTCATAACAGGAAATACGAATCGATGACCTTGCACAAAATGCATTGACATATCTAGCGTTGGTTTAAAATAATGGCAACGTAATTACATATAAATTGATTTAATTGAAAATAAACTGCTTATAAAAGAGTTTTACCATAAACAGTCGACAAACAAAAGGAAAATTAAATCTTCAACATAATATAAATTTTAGACATGTATTACAGTTCAATTTATACTACTATAATATTATAATTTTTATTCCGTCCGTCTCACTCTTTTATCCAACATTAAATATTAATATTAAATCCATTAGATTTCGTGGTCCGATTGACGAAAAAATATTTTTCAATTAATTAATCTTTATGTAAGGTATTGGTTGGGATAAAAGTCAGTGTCACGAGCGGGATTCGAACCCACGATCTTCCACTAAATACGCCGCTGCTCTACCACTTGAGCTATCGTGACTTCGATCTACTCGGACACCAACTTCCCATATCAACCCAAACTTTCGAATTTTTTGAAAAATGGCAAAAAGGAGGGAAAATTAGAAAGGTTAGACACTGACTTTTTATCTCAGCTAATACCTACATAAAGATTAATTAATTGAAAGTTGGCGATATTATTTAACATCCACTGAGACAAAGTTTAAATTGCACTGGGGCGTTCATAGACATTTTAGATATTCAGTTACACAGCGAAACAAGGTGAAGAATATTCGTAGATTCAATTTGTAAAAACAATCTAACATTACGCTCAGGTTATATTTGACTTTAAAGAAAAAGGCCGTTATGCTTGCTTCGTGGATTTGCGTCGAGCTTTTGATTCGATTAGTCATGTTTTTTGATGACAAAAATTATTCTATCTTGGTCTAAACCATCGAAAAAAAAGTTGGGTGTGTGGTCTAGAGCACACGGTGGAAGTGAAAACTTACATTAGGGTAAATTAACAATTTACCCAACTTAATTATCTACACCAAAGAAGGATCTGCTCTTCTCGAAGAACATTTCCATACATTACCAATGATTATGAGTGGAGATTTCAATGTTGACTTCTCCAAAGATACATCAAAGCCTCTAGTGGATTTTTTGAAAACAAAATTAGATCTTAATATGTCCAATGATCCAAATGAAAGTACAACGAAATATGGAACAACGATTGACGGAGTTTTTGTGAGATATTTATGAAATTCATTTCAATCAAAAGTATTTGTCTCATATTTCAGTTACCATAAACCAATAGTTTCGTTTCTAGAGTCTGATACCAACGACAGTCAGTCAGAGCACAATCAAATTCCTACACATCATAATTGTATACATTTTCAACGTATTTACATTGTGATTATACAAAATAAAGAACAAAAATTGTATTTCGTATTGTTAATTTACCCTAATTTAAGTTTTCACTTCCACCGTGTGCTCTAGACCACACACCCAACTTTTAATGTTGTCTAATGACATACAATTTTAATGACGATAGATATAATGTCTTATAAATACACGACAAATTCTGTCATATTAACTTATTTTCTTACACGTGTATTATGATAAATTATTACGATGAATTACAATCAACTATTCCTGGCTGATATTAGAGGTCAAGGGATCTCTAAGGGTAGATTCTCTGTGTAATATTTTTCCGCTACTACATTCAAAAGATTTAAAACCCTGTCAGATTCCGACGAGGATATGCATCGGAAACTTCGCTTTTTGGAAGAGTATTGCAAGAGTGATTGTCTGACTGTGAATATATCAAAAATTTATTTAATTCTTGGTTCTTCTTTCCTTGTTGAGCTGAACAATAGTTCAGTTTATCACACAAACTTGTACGAGAAATTCTTAAACGAAAATGACCGCATTAAATTAAGAGAATCTCATTACAGTAGTTGTTATTTACAACTGATCAGAATTCTCATTGCGCCAATTTGTACCTATTAACCACGGTTTCTTTTGAGATGGCTAAAGCCTTATTTGCTTGTACATGTAGCAAATATTGACTAAGACTCTAAGCAGATATACCAGAATAATCCCAATTCGTTTTGCCCCTTTTCCGTTTAGCCGAAAAGGAGAGAACCATTCACATATTTAATTGCCCAATTTATGAACCTTTCCTACTTGCTTACTTGGATTTTTGTTGAAGGAAGCAATTGCAACTCAGCAAGCCTCTGAACCGACTGAATGGATCTTCACGAAAACGTTTGTGGTGTATACTTTATATCACAAGCTATGCGAATTAGGTCAGTCTTGATGAATGAGTGACAATTTTGTTATTTAACTATTCTATTTGTTATTTAACATTATAACAAAACAGTTTCTTGTCCATTTTGTTGTTAACATGTATTAATTGAAAATAGTTTGACAACGAGAATAGTATAACTTCTGAAACTTTCCAAATTTTCATTTTCCACCATTTTTAGATCACAAATAACTAGTTAAGAACCATATTACAGTATAAATAGTAGACTTAAAATTTAAATACTGACAGTATTAATTAAACTTCACACCTTTACCTATTACCGATTGAAACTTATTATAAGTTTTATATTAAGTTTTTATTACAAAACAATAAGATTTATTTCCTCTATAATAAAATTGTTAATTTGGACTCCAACTGGCATACGGAGAGCAGTTAGCCGTAATAAAGATAGGGGGAGGATAGGCCCAATTAGTTTTTGCATTGGGGGAATCTATCACGCCTTAATTCAATCTCATGGCTTTCTATTAGGGAAGGATTATCCCGAGTGAAAAAAATGTGCTTTCATGGCTTCTTTATATAGGTAATTAATCTGATGTCTGAAT
This sequence comes from Cimex lectularius, assembly GCF_000648675.2. Lineage (NCBI taxonomy): Eukaryota > Metazoa > Arthropoda > Insecta > Hemiptera > Cimicidae > Cimex > Cimex lectularius. The sequence continues at coordinate 525,228 of NW_019392873.1, read as the reverse complement.
TCCTAAATAAAACAAAATAAAAAACACAAGAGTCAATTATGTAAATAATTCCAACGAAATAATTAAACGTTAATGACCTTTATACTTTTAAAGTGATTAGTCAATTGGGTTTATGCAAATTGCAAACAAAACTATCAGTTTAATTTTATTAAAACATCGGCTGATTTAATGGCAAACAAATTTTCTAATTTCATACACTTTACAATTACAATTGACAAGTATGAATGTTCCAGAACTATTAGCAAATTGAGCTGAAATACTTCACCTGTGTTTCCTGCCTCTTCTAACATCTTGAAACGTTTTCCTCTTCGAGGTGGTAAACCGAAGGAGTTCATCCGATGGGTGGGATAGAAATTCAAATGTAAACCATTTCAGAAAGCTTTCGCAAAGTAAATTCATTTCAGCCACTTGTAGTGTTAAACTAAACTCATTCACCGAGAAGCGTTAAAATCTCATATCATCCCACTCTCCAGTCGTTTTGTAATACTGTAACAGAAAATTGATTCGATTTTAAAAATAGGTTTTTTAAATTGCCAAAATCTTAACTATTTTCTTGCTGCTTCATACTACCGAGTGAGATAATTCAATTGTATAGTTGGACAAATTATCGATTGATGAGTCGTTTTCAGGATCAAATCGTCAAGCTTCTCTGTGCAAACAAAAATAATTTCGTCTTTGTTTATTTTTTTCTAAAAGATAATTTTACAAAAGAATCAAACTGTAACCAATCAATAGAATCATAGATGTTTGATGTATTTGTCTGATCAAAAAATAGTGTTTAATAAAAAATAAAATTAACGAATCTGTTTATATACTACTAAATTATGTTTTCATTAATTACCTCAATTTGATTTATTCTATATACAGCATGCGATGTATACTTGTAAAAACTATTTAGTTTAGCGTTTAGCGCAAAACGTACAATATATAATTTCATATATAAACTTATACATATTATTATAGCACCATTTTTTTTAAACAAAATTTATTTTTCCAAACACATTTTGACATGGACAGAGTCTTTCTGTCGAATTGCGAAACGTAAGTAAGTAATAAAAAAGTAATCAGCTAACATTTACGAAATACAAAGAAAGAGATTCGGAAGCAAGTCAGCAGCCCTCTAATAGCGGTGAACGGAACAGCAAATAGTATAAACACATCTTCGAAGAGGAAAATGCGGAAGCTAGAGATGCTCACCACCACCAGATCACCAATCTTTTTGTTAGAAAAAGAAAAATAATAGGATGAAGAAGAAGTGGGGTGGGGGCACTCTCGACACGACACGCAAGAATGGCACAATTACACAGAAGACAAACACTTTGAGCCCTGATGATCTCAATAAAGATCGAAACGTTGGCAAGATAAAGAAAATGTTTTTCTGAAACCTACATCACACCAGACCGCATCTCACGATTACTAAATAAATATTTTTATCCAATTTTCTCTTCCGAAACCTCCAAAATATGCAAGTCGACAGACTAATAAAACCAAAGAAGGTGCAATAGTTCTTGGGCTTACGAAAAATAGGGATATCGAGAAGATAGAAAGACTCCCGACGCCCGCTGGCATTGAGGGAGAACTCAGTAACGCCGCGCCTAAGGTTGACGTCTAGACACCTCCCGGGCGTAGCGTCGAGACAATCAGAGAGTGCCTAACAAACAAAGCGGTAACGGGAAGTCATACTGAAATGAACAGGAAGAGAGGCCATTCGGCGAGTCTGGTACTCACTTAACGTACCTAAATTCCCCGCTGAGATGGGGCGTCCTTCTATCCAACCACGGTCTACATCTCTCTGCGTTGCACGTCGCCTACACACTCGACGAGCATCAACATCCAATTTATGTTAACTTCAACGTAGCACACTGCCCATTCTAATGTTTGTCGGTCCGCCGACCTAGTATTATGAGGTGAAAGGGGGTTACATGTAGCATTAGGCGGGAATTAGTTGTCATCGTTCGGCGAGTGATATTACGATTACATTTTTGAATAAACCGGGAAATCAGATTCAGAGGTAAATTACCTGTATCCTCGAGGTTTTCCAGATGAACCGAAGGTCTTTTGTCAGACTAGAGGAGTCCAGGCTTTCCAAGGGCTTTGTTCAAGAGAATAGAGTTTAATAGGATCAGTGATAAAAGTTATCTTTTTCTCGATTGAAGTAAACGGTATCGCTGAATGTGTCTGCCCCGACCAATCAAATAATTACTATATATCGACGACCTTCGATTTTAGCTTCCAGGGCAATATATGTGTGGTAGGTTGGTTGATGAAGACAGCGTTAAACTTTATGTATGAAAGAGCCGAAGAAACCGGGGAAAACCGTGTGTGTTCACTTTTGCAGGCTGAGGTTTCACTGACTCCGCACCACTGCCTGAGGGGTGCGGCAGTAATTTACACAGAGTCGGCGATATTCCACGGCCTCACATTTGAGCAAACGTTAGGATCGCAGCATTGACTCCGCGAGGTGAGAAGAAAAGTGATAGCACTATAAATGTTCTTTTTTAATTTTGTTTCTCTAGGGTCCGGACGTCTCACTGAACGATCAGAATCACTGACGCTAAAAATGCGAGATAAAATGTGATTGAATTGAAATGGCAGTGGCGCGGCGGCGGATCAGATCTGCAGAGGTTTGCCCTCAAAAAATTCGTAGAAAAGGGACTATCTTCTCCAGATTAGGAATAGGATATATGAGGGTGGCATTGTGCTTGAGCAGGGCAGTTTGGGTCCATACTCCGAGTTTTGAAGGAAACAGCTATTTTATTATGTGTTATCTCATTATGTGTTCTTTTTCGTATATTGTGAGCGAATGTATTCATTACCTGGACAGTGTTGTGTGAGAAGGTCAAGGAGTTAGTCTAATAACAGGCTGAAATTAATTAAATGTCGATAGCCATTCGATGTCTCTGGTGTCGAGACGAATAAGAGTTCTGACCGCAGTAGTTGATAAAATGAGACATAAGTTCGATTCTTTACATAATACTGATTTATATAAGCATAATTCTACATACACACACACGTTTACAGAACTGAAGCTATAACTTACCGCGTCCTGCTGGAAATATCTGGTTTGTGTGATTCACAATAAATTACCGGCAGAGGCCCAGACATCACTCACCCCCGGATATTGGGAGTCCGGAGTCGGACCTCATTCTTATCCGTCCCCCCGCTGCAGTTAGGCTCCAGGGGCTGTCAACAGCTAGGGCATTTCAGACCTAAACGCTTCAATCTATACTCATTCATTCTTAAATACGTCTTTCCTATTTACTATTCTTATTATTGTTTATAAATCTTAATGTACGTGCAGAGTGAAACTTATAAATCAATAAAATTAATAATGGAATTATTCTTAAATTCTTTAGATTTATTAAATCTATACATTTTGTAGTCGTCTGAACGTAACAATTACGAAAGGGGTTGAAAAGTCAGTTAATAAAAATATATTAGAATGTAAAGAATGATGTGTGGTGTTTATTGACCGTTAGTCAATGATTATTCGGAGATCGTGAGATGCGGTCATCTACACGGAAAAAAATACTTTGAGCTCTGAAGATGATATCAATAAAGATCGAACGTTGGTATGGTAAAGAAAATGTTTTTCTAAAACCTACGTCACACCAGACCGCATCTCACGATCTCTGAATAATTAGTAATTAATGATTTTATCGCCAGAGTGTTATAGAAGCAATATCCTTATTTTTGTTTCTAGTATTTTTGGAAAAAGCAAATTTAAAATGTTTTGAGCAACGGTTTCGAGTAGTTTTGTTATTCTTTTATTAACTTCTTCACCTTTTTCAATTTTTGTGAGTTGTTGTCTTTAATAAGACTTTTACTTTGTTGACAAAGACCATGATCTTCGTAAGTAAGAGGTAACACCTTATTTATGGTGCTGAGCTAAATGTAAAAATGTTGGAAGGTTTATAAACTCAGGAAATTTGTTTAAACATGCACGTTTTCCTGTATTTTGATCGTTTTAGTACTTTTCCCTCTTTATTGCTCTTTTGTATTTTTAGGCCTGCAAGGTGTTAAAATGGTACACTTAACTGCTTTTGTTTCAGAATGCGATTTCAAGGAAGTAAGAGCGCATAAAAGCGATGGAAATTGTTTTTTACTGCAGTATTGTTTTTAGAATATTGAGCGTGGTAGTTATTAATTTAAAAAAATCTAAATTCGGACAGACGGTGTGTGTTTATGCGGCGGGTGACCTCGTCTCGTGATAAGGCGTGTAAACTCGCAATCTTAATAATTAACCCGCTTTCCATAATTGGACAATTATATCCAGAGTTATTGCGAGTCAATCGTAAACAATTTAAGATTGTTCTATATTTTATGAACGGTACACACATTATTTTTTATTATTTAACACAAAAGTATTAAAAAAATAAAATACAATAAAAAACATTAGATACAAATTTGTAAGCTATAGAGCAGATTCAAGTAATTTAGGCGATTAATCGAAAATAAATCTATTTGAGATCATAAAATTAAGAAAGAAACCTTACTTCATACTTTCCCATTATTTGAAAAAGTTCAAAGTGCATATGGATATAACCTCACGAAACAGAACTCGGTATAAGTCAGGAAAAGTAAGAAGCAATCTTGGCACAATTTTCAAAGCAATGTACGTAGTAGCACACCCAGTAAAATCTTCTGGAATGATCAATGGTTTGGTTATACTCGAGGGCGCGTTAAGATCAACATGTGACAGCCTGCATGTCGATGTGGGAGAATTTCCTTCCCCTTTCTTACTACCTTCGAGATGGCCGTGATCGTCTAGTGGTTAGTACTATACCCCTTTCTTACTGAAGGAAACTCTTGGATTTAAAATTATTTACCAATATATTATTATGTACACTTGCCCATCTGCTAAACGATTTCTTTCCAAATGAGCGCACGCTCTCCATAGAAGAAGCCTTAGAATGTAGAAGGAAATATTTTGTCCCTAGAATCCCGATTCATCTGCAAGGCATGAATGTTGAGATTCTACCACTGTATAAAACAGTGTTTCCTCAATGTCACCGTGGTCGATTCCAGCACCTAAGATTAATCATAATCTAGGAAAATTTCCCACGGAAAATATGGCTCCTTACTTATATTAACAGGAGTTCTGAAACATTAAGTCTTTCTAGTTGATATTGATCGACCTCCGTAGTTTAAACTGATGTATTGGATCTTCTTGAGATCATTTTACAGGTGAATAAAAAACATCACTATTGGGTTTCACCAAGCTTTTGGCGAATGTTCCATCTTCAGGGCTTAATTTATTGAAAACAAATTTACATTAACAGAGTTACATAAAACATCATATACTCATACATTATAAGAATAAAATTACGTACTTTACCCAGTTTTTTAAGACAATTAAATTTATTGCACATGTTTGTTGTTGTTTTTTTAAAAATGAAGGTGGAAATGAATCTACATACTGAAATAAAAAAAATAAAAAAAATAGTCTTGCTTAAAATCTAGTGACACTCATCGGTCCATCCTTTGGTCCCACCTCTTTCATAAGTTAATACTCAATCTCAGGTACATGTATTTCTTTATCACAGATACGTTATATGTATATACAACTTTTAAACTGTTTTTTAACTTAGAATTATAATTTAATTATCTACACTATGTACAAGGAATTTGAAGAAAATTGAGACACATCGGACGGTTACAACACGGTAAGGGACCCATCCCTGTTATCAATCACGGTGTGATTAGACACACCAACGTCACTTTGCGCTTTATTACGATTCATGAACTGTTCTAGGATTCCCGAATATGCCATGACGGAGCCCAGTCGATCCATTTGTAAATTACAAGTGTTTTTCGTAACATGAATACAGACTTTTTCGAAAAGTAGTCGTCTCTCCAAGTCCAACTCTCTGCCCAGGATCCTAGGGGAGTCCAACTTGAAGAAATGACCACTTTCTGTCGCATGTGTTGCCAATCCCGTGGTTTTCTTTCTATTTTTACAGTTGATGTACAATCATTGTTTACGTCAGTGCCGTTGGGATTGGTGAGTTACACGGTTCAAAAGAGATGGGTTGAGATCACGGAGCACTATCCGGACCTTTCCATAGAACTGTTTATGGAAACATTGGGATTTACAGCAATGAATGGATACTTTAAATTTGAGGATGAGATTTACAAACAAAAGGATGGTGTGGCCATGGGTGGAGTGTTGTCTCCTGCACTGGCCGACCTGGTTATGACCGACCTTTTGGAGTGGGTTCTGTTACAATTGCCGTTTGAAGTTAAATTATTATTAAAATATGTCGATGACCTTTTAAGCATTATACCAAGAATTTATGTTCAAGAAATGCTTAGACTGTTAAACTCCTACCATGGCGCCCTAAAGTTTACAGTGGAGGAGGAAAACAATGGTAAACTTCCATACTTGGATTTGGTCATTGAAAGAAATGATTACAGATTAACATTAAAATGTGTTCAAAATGCTGCTCTAATGCATTACCTCACATTACCTCTAATGCCATGATGGAGGGGAGTGATAAACCAATTTCAATTTAGATCAAGATAGATTTAGCATTGGGGCATATAATCTTACAGCATATAATCAAGGTGCAAAAATGAAGTGATCGACTGTCTACCATGATAGGATAATGTACATTTTTTAGTAGTTAAGGTAATTGAATTTTTTTTACGGTTATGAAGGTATTTTTTAACGGCATGGATTCAGCCGATTCGGCTTCTTATTGGCGTTACAATACGTTGAATCAATTTGAGGTAACTATTTTGGAACAAGATGTTGGGTAAAATATTTGATTTTTCTCTAAAGACTGGATGAATTTTTGACATTTTTGATCGTTAGACCTACGATTGCCCGCACAGTGGCAAGCAGTTTGCAGAATTATAGCAATTTTCGCTTAGATGTTCTTCGATTCATGTTTTTTCTTTTGGCTCTGCAATCAGCTTTCAGATGATTAAAGCGGAGGCAAATAAAACACGGGCTAACTGGAGGAATATTTTATTAATGAAAAACGAAGAAATGTAACAATGCACATTTTTTGATTTTTGGTTTGAAAACCTCAAGATGATTAACGAGTTAGCAGATGTATGGTTTTTGTTTCAATTATTATTCGTTTCGGCCCGTATTACGGTATTTCTTGTGATGTCTTTATGCAATTGCCAATCATTACAATTTCATTAAATTCATCATTCATTTTCATGGGTTTGTATAGTTGCATTAAATAAAATTAATCAAAAGGAAGGAGTGGCCACAATTAAACCATTTGATACATGCGTAAATCGTTTCACGATTTATATTAATAATTTTTTTTTGTTGAAAATTAAGTATAATGTTTGATAAGTGATTGAATAAAAGCGGTAAACGAAGAAAAACTAAACGTGCTGAACTATTTATATTTCGAAAAAAAAATTGGGTTTTTGCAATAATTATTATTTGTTAAAGGTATTGTCTTAAACTTACTATTTATCGACATTCTTTGTCGAGAATACATGAAGAGAGTATGCTCCCAGTTTTTGAATTCCTAGAAAGTGTTTACGGATAATTTTCCGCCGGTAATGACTAGTCTGGTCTAATTGATATTCGCGAGATGGCAAACTGCGGTGACGGCTGCCAGCACGGCACATGCATCTGTCGAGCCGGCAAGGCAACTTGCTAACTGCGGCTTAAGAGTTACTCTGTCATTAACCATCGAGCAACTTCCTCTTCCTTCCCGTCAACCCGTGCAGAGTAGTCGGTTCACAGGAGCTAGTCTCACCAAGGCGGAATGGCTCAATATTTAATTATAGACACGAACTTCAACCATTAGCCGAGCTGGTGTAACAAGAAGAGAAGACAAATTAGAGAGTCGCCACTCTTCAATTTCTGATGAGCCTTCTACCTGGGGTGCAGCATTCCCCTTTGCGAGCAATTCTCTTCAACCGATATCATTTTGTTTTGTCATTCTCAAAAATGAAAGTTTTTTGTATTTGATGCACACTTATTCTTTCAGACAAACATCCAAGAAAAAGATAGTTGCGAAATTGATGAACTTAACAGAGAGTATGGAACAACCTTCTGTCATCTTACAATAGATATTTTATTTGTTTCAATTTCAACAAGCTCTGCTATTATTCCTGAGAGACTTAATTTTTTAAAACAAATGTAGAAAAAATGTGCAACGATACTCGGCTTATACGTTCCAAACAATCTTTGTTTTGCCAGTTCCTATCCTCCATTAATATACTGTTTGTAAACAGTGTCGAAAAGGCATTTTCTAGAAAACTAATACCGGAAAATTGAACAAATAACATTAATGAATAGCCATTATTCTAATTTTCAACCATTAACAATGTATTTATTTTATGGTGTTTGGTGACCGTTACTTGATGATTATTTGGAGGCCGTGAGTTGCGGTCTGGTGTGACGTAGGTTTTAGAAAAACATTTTCTTTATTGTGCTGCGTTGGGCACTTTCAACATGACAGACAAGAATGACACATCTACACGAAAAACAAACACTTTGAGCTCTGAAGATGATCTCAATGAAGATCGAAACGTTCGCACGATAAAGAAAATGTTTTTCTAAAACCTACGTCACACCAGAACGCATCTCACGACATACAAATAATTATTTTATAATCTTAAATGAGTAACACGTTGGCAGCTATACATTTCGCATCTCTCTTCATTCTATTACTTTCAAAGTAAGAATTATTTGTTGTTCAGCGTTAATTTTATCTCGTTTTGAAAAATACTTCGGTGCATTACAAAATATTGATATTGGTGTGTACTATTAATTTGTAAACGGATTACAGAAAAAGTTATTTCGTTGAAAATATTCGTTTTCCTTTGCGACGGGTTTTTTACGCAGCAGGTACCGAATTTGCATGAAAATATATATACAATATATACAAATATATTACGCGGCTTGTAAGTGTTTTCCGATAGCAGCGAGTTTATCTATTCAGTCGACGTAAGGACAGTGTGTAAAATGAAAACAATGTTCAGGAAGTGGAACAATGGTCGCGTTATTAATTAAAGAAATTATGGATGATGACCAGGAAGAAGAAATCATACTGACGGAATATGCGAAATTCAGGAACCAAGTGAGTGATGTGTTCACAAACGGAGAAATGAAGGAACTTTCAACAGTTTGATCGAGAGTCATCTCCTCGACGAAGAAGAAAAGTTCCAAAGGTATGTTTTGATTGACCTGTCAAAGGTTCTCCTTCGTTTTGAACCTTATTGAAGGAGACTTGACAACCACCTCCTACAATAGAGTGAAGGAACCTATAACTTCAGGCTAAAAATTGGCTTTAACGCTAACAAATACGTATAACATATAACATAGGCGCTACCAAATGAAAAATTTTAAATTTCGGAATTGTTTTTATTTATACAACATTATCATTATAGCCTCCGAAATCATACATGTTGGTAGGTACACGATTACAAAAACAGAATTATTTATCATCCTCGGTTTGAAAGGCTTGTTCAAAGGCTTCAGAAACTATGTCAGAGGTGGCGTAGGAAGTTTCTGTGTGAGACGAATGTCCAGTGGTGAGGCGAAGGAGCCCAGCGACGAATTTTCATTGTATTAAATATTTGTAAATCCTGTGTTACGTGGGAAAGACGATTGCTGGTTCAGTAGTTCAATTTTTGTGACTACTTTAAAAACGCTCGCTTTCGTCTGGGTGGCAGGATCTGGTAGGAGTTTTTTGACAGAAACTGGAAATTCGATTTTAATTTTCTTGAGGTTCAGGATGTTTCATAAGATATTCGATACACCTTTTAAAATGTTCCCTCTTTTGCTGTCTCTGTAGCAAATATTTCTGGAGAACAACACTTTCTTTCCATGTTTTGTAATGAGAGGGTCGATACGGCACTGTCAGACCTTTGATCATCTGGGGATGGTGTGGAAGTTCCTTTTTGTGACAGCTGAGATGAATGCTGGGATGTTTGCTCGGTTGGATCATTCTCATAATCTTCTAGTACACCAATGCCTGGTTGCGCAGTTGGAGTTGATGCTTCATTGTTGCATGGAGTCAGACGATCGTAACATTGCTCCTTTCGTCTTCTACAGAATCCAAAAATTGCAACCGTTTCCATAGCTTTTTTCTTCTTATCAGCTTTTCTGTTGCCTTTTTCTTCTTTTTTTCTCCTTTTTGTGATGATGGGATGACAATGATCCCTCATGGTTTCCAACCCTTTCTTGCACTCACTTCCTGCAAAAGGCAAACACGACTCCTATACAAAACAACATTGTCATCACGCATGCGAACATAGTTTCATTATTTTTCCCACCAATTCACTGCTATATTTATTAATGTTTTACAACATTGCTACACAGTATTATTAATTTGTTTTAGGTTTATGGTTACAAGGGAATCACTGGCATTTGGTTATCTTCCCCTCTGCTATAAGCACGATCGGACCTAAGGTGTTTGCTGCTCTATAGAAAAAGCTTGTGCCACATTTTTACTTCCTCCTGACAGATAGACTGGGAATAGAAAGTCAACGAGTTTTGGAAACGTTGGAGTTTTCGTATTTCGTATAGCTGCGATTGATAGTAAGCATGTGATAATTGTGCCACCTATACTGCTAAGATATTTTTCTGTAGTGCTTCTTGCAATAGTCAATGCAAACTGTAAGTTTGATATTGTTGGTTGAGTTCATATGGAAAGCAGGGTGATGCAGGAATTTTCAAAAAGTCGAAAATGGGAACGTTGGTGAAAAATAGAATAACATTCCGCCTCCAAAAAACCTTCCGCTTTCTGATATATTGTTGCCTCATTTAATAATTAACGACGATGTTTTTAGTTTAAGTGAGTATATTATGAACACATATTCCAAAGCACAAATGTTGCAAGATGCAGACAAAACGACGTTCAACTACTGTCTCAGCAAAGCCAGAAGAACGTCTAAAATGCTTTTGGCATAATTTTTCAAGAATGCTAAGAACACGAGCAGAATCGCGCCTGTTTAGAACCAGTGTGTGATTAGAAAGAGTGTATTGTACATAGGAATTACAAAGAAACCAAAGACCTTTATCAACCTCACTCTACCTTCACCAATCCAACAACAGATAACAGCCATCAACTTGACGCCAGCTAAACCTAACAAACTTTCCTACGTTAAACCCTAATAATAACCTGTAAACAAAACTGTTTTACAACCTGTTAACAAAACGCGTCAGCGAATTGTTTTGATTCCTTAATCTTCTCGCTACCCGCTCGTCCTGCTTCGTTTTTCGTCTCCTCGACTCCGCTATTTTTTCACTGTCCGTTTTGTTTCCGCTCTGTTACCGTTGTTAAACTAATTTACTTTCGATTATATCCCATTGTTTTATCTCTACTGTTCCCATTTTCCTTCCTATAATTCCCACAGTCCGCTAGCCTCAAATCTCGTCCAATTTCATTACTTTTTTGAAGTATTTAGTTTCTTTTAATTCCTGAGAAGTTGCTTTTCATTTTATTTGTGCCCGTAAGCGATTAAAATCAAATGATCAACAAAGTAGCTCGAGAGCCGCGACCAAAACCTTCACATCGCACCGGGTTCGCCCGGAGCCCTCAAGGTAGGACAAACGTGGATAAATTTCCGTTTCCTCCTTGGCCAAAGAATAGTGTGAACTTTGTCCCAGCAGCAGTTATCTGTCCCGGCTGTGGTTACGATTTATTTTATTTTTTTCCTTTGTTACTATAATAATTTTATCACGGATACCGATATTGTAATAACTTACTATCTGATAACTGCCCAGTAATGCTTAGCTTTGATCTACATCCCAAGAAAGTTCTTCCTAGTGCGGTAGTACCCGCCCTCATCACGGACCAGAGATATAACCTGGGCCGCAAACCCTACTTGCAGATTCTACTAAAGACGATTGAGGAGAAAGTACAGATCACCTTGATAGCGCTAAATATATATTGTAACAACCAATATTTAAGATACTAACAACCAACGACTACTCATTATTGTAGATGGCGGCACATATACTGAAATACAAGAACACTCATACTATCCTCTTAGACGCACTGACTGGGAATCTGGTATCTGGACCAAAACCGACGGCGAAATGTCACAGCCCGCCCACACACCTTGCAACTTCATTCCACATCTCGACAAAAATGTCAAAATTAAAGATCACTTTCGTACCAGTCACTTTTTTATTCTACGGAAATTTTCTCCCGAGGCCATTAAAATACATAGGGCAATAAATATTTAGAAAATTTATACTTTGAATATGCTTTTTTGTCGCAGAGTTTAAGAGAACCTATATGTTATACAAAAGCTACATAAATGTATGCTTTCAATTTTTTAACATATATATTATTTATTGTAGGTTGAGATGGGGAGTTGGTATCGAAGTCACGATAGCTCAAGTGGTTAGAGCAGCGGCGTATTTAGCCGAAGGTCGTGGGTTCGAATCCCGCTCGTGTCGCTAACTTTTTCATTTCAACCAAGACCTTACATAAAAAGATTAATTAATTGAATTAAGTAATTTGGTATTCGGATCACTAAATATAATGAATATATATTTTAATTAATTTTGAATACACAAAAACAATCTTTATATACAAAGTTGCTATTAGTAATAAGTAATTAGATCAGTAAATTAAATTCAATTTTCAAACTAATTGTTTGCAGTTGAACATCCTTGTTTGCTTATTGGAACTTGTTTCATAAGTCAGACAAATTTCGATACGATCTGTATTTTCAATTAAAAAGCTATACATTCGCGAAAGAGAAACATATAATATTCATGAGATCTCCATATCAGCAAGATCATATGATATTGATGATGGGGTAAAGGGAGAACAAAACCATGTGGAGATAAAATCGAATTAACAGAGCTGAAACTAACCCAGCTGAATTTTTTATCCGCTACGCTGGTCTAGATCTCTGTCTGAGCTTAATAGTCCTTCCTGAAACTTACAAATCCAGAATTATTTACAACGGGAACTTTTAAGATTTAAGCAAATCAAAATAACAGAATCAATAGTGCTTCTAACATTGTTACTGAAGGTGAAAAAGTTTTGTTTATTAATTAACTATTTATTTTGCTACAACCTGCTATTAGCGCAATTAGTAACCTTAATTACAAAGAACACAACACCGTTAACCACACGCAAGTCGACAAGCACAGATAGCATTCTTTTTAACAATAAAATCTTTTACTATTTCTGACGTCTAGGAGTGTGGTTAGGAAGTGCCCAGGTGCATAGTTGCAGGATACGTGGATTGAAGTAATTTTGGTGAAATTTCTTATAATTAGATCTCGCAATGTGTTTAGTAACAATTTAAAAAAAATTGAGATGTTGATTTAAAAATTATTATTCAGAAATCGTGAGATGCGGTCTGGTGTGATGTAGGTTTCAGAAAAACATTTTCGATCTTTGTTGAGATCATCTTCAGGGCTCAAAGTGTTTGTCTTCTGTGTAATTGTGCCATTCTTGCGTGTTGGGTTGAGAGAGTTAAAAATTATATGAAGGTTTGGTGGTGAACTTGCTTTTAGCGTTGATTTGGCTATTTTGATGTACAACAGCAGGGACAGAAAAAAAATTGTGTACACTTCTGAAGACATACTACATAACCTGATAACTACTTCTTAAATTGACCTAATTTACAATAAACACATATAAAATAATACATTTTTTAAGATTTTTAACATAAGAGAAATATATAATCCTGATGATAATAATATGATAAGTGGGGCGTCGGTGGCCGCATCGGTTTAGGCGTTGACATGGTGCTCATCAAAGTAAAGGTCACGGGTTCGCAACAGCATAGGTCATATAAACCCTCAGGGTGTCGGTGTTTTAGGAAAAAGCCCATTTGTAAGTACGTATGTCGCATTCAGGGTGCTGGATTCGAACCCGGGACGCATATTTTATTGTGATGAGTCGCCTTGTTAACACTTTAACCGTTGCGGCACCGATGCCACTAGGTAATAATTAAACTATACAATCATAGTTCACTGTTGTACGCTCACTTATACCAATACACGGGAGTAATGCCTTTACCAATTAGTAACAGTTTTGCCCAAAAAATCAAGCTATGGTAAGAACTGAAGAATTATAATATATACATATTTTGCATAACCATTGTTACTTACGATTATATCGAGATATATGGTTTTTTAAATATTTTTTTTTTACAGCACCAAAAATATTGTAGATTAATTGAATGTTAGTGTAAAAAAAGCAAAACCCATAAATTTTATATCAGCTCTACGGCCATTAATCATATTTATTCATGAGCAGGGTCGGGTCGAGTTCACGCTTCACTATGTATCAAATGACGGACTAAGCGCATTTGGTTGCGAGTATTCAGCGGACCCAGAGATGTTCATTATTGATCAAACAGCAGAACTGATTTTATCGACTTGTCTGGCCATTTGACCATATAGAAATTTATACAACGTTCGTACGCTAATGTTCTACTATTCCGCCTTTTGTTTCACTAAGTTTTTGATATTGATTCACAAAATTACTGAGTTTTCAGTATCATTTTTGTACTTATTAGCCATTAATACCTACACTTTTTAATGTAAACATGATCGGTTGTATAAACTTAAAGACAAAAGAAACCGGACGCTCGCTATTGCTGTTTATTTAAAATTATATGTATAACATACTTATTTTAATCTAAACCAAATTAAACGAGATCAGAAATCAAGAGGTTTAATAAAAAAATATTAAATTTGAAGTATGAACATTATCAGACAGAATTAATAATATCAAATAGCGAACGTGTAAATAAAGGACTTATAAAATCAATTCATTTTCAGGTACGCTTTGTATGTAAGCAATATAAGCATAATATTGTATGTTCGCATAGAGTTGGTTGTTGTTCGTGGAGGGTCTTTGACTGTCACTCACTTTCACGCCGTTAGACGTTTTCGAAAAACGGGTCCTCCCATAGAAGGTCCGGTTCTGCACCCCCTAGGTAACAGAACCACAGGATGACCGTTTTTTGACTTTGACAATTTTGCGAAACCGGAACCTTACACGGTTGTTCAAGCGATTCATCAGCTCCCAGATACCAAGTTTATGAGTTAAACCGTTTAATAAATTGTTAGTTAAATTCATTATATCAAAAAATGGTATTCCGGTGTTTTGATCAATTTTCTACCAAACCATTAAAATTAATTATTTTATGGTTTATTTTTAACTAATAAAATTTTGGATCTCGGTTAATTTGGTTTATATTAAAATAAGTATGATGTAATTAATATAATGGCTATAATACGTGTAGTTTGAATGAAAGTATGAGTGTCCGGTTCTTTTGTCATCGACTGTACTCGATGCTACCCGACGAAAATCTGGACAGTGGGGATCGCAGATCGTAGAGTACGGTAGCGTAGCATAGCATTGGGCATTTGTGCACGGGAGTAATACAATCTTATGGAACAATGGACTTTGGATCTGCGTCGGGTTGCATCGGGTGTGTTCCCGGCTTTACTCTAGGGTTGGCACACATTCACCCGTATTTGCAAGCTGCCGTGCCCACGAAAGGTCAGAATAGACCCGCTGGCTCAGGTTCAAGAGACAAGCTTTCGAAGGGAAGAAGAAGTTGGTTTTGAAATCCTTGGACATAAAACTCTAAATAAAAATTTAAAAGATTAACTAATATTCATATTTAGCACAGTGATTCAAGCATTTGGAAATTAAATAATGAGATCATATTGCACCAAATCGAACGTGACCAGTGCATTCTGTAACTAAAATACATTGGTTTATAAATTTTAAAGACCGATCACTAAATATTTCGAGGTTAACAACTGAATATAATAATCTTTATTTAAATATGATTGATGTACTTTTGATTGCTGATTCAGTTCGCAAAGTTTAACGTACTGAGAAATAAGAATTCTTCCCGGTATGACGTTTATAGGCGAGATAGGTTTTCTGATAAAGTATCAAATAGTGTGAAATTGATTCTTGTTCAAAGTGGATATCATTTAAAAGCTATTCATTTTCTAGTAGACTAACTATCGGTGGCCACTTTACTGTCGTTTTGTTAATTCGATCTGCTGGAAAACGTTAAATTCATTAAATGTAAGCATCGGGATGTACTGAAACGGGAATTAAATGTGGCCAGACCTACTCGATCGGCTCTCGATACTGAACTTCATTTGCAACAGTACGCTTGCACTCCTGATGCCCTTTGATTTAATTAAAACGAACGCCCTTTGGTGCGTCCTATGACACTGCGATAATGCTCACATTTTTAAAATTACAAAAAAAAAATTGTTTTTACTAAAATACTAAAAATAAAAACAATACCGCGAATTCAACTTGTCCTCGATGTATGCGAAGTGGAGAACGTATCATTCTGACTGTAAAACATATTTTGGTCGACTGTCGCACTTTGCAACCCTTTAGGCATAGGCTCAACCTTTCGAGTGATTTAAAGGAGTTGCTGGGTCCCCAGGTGTTTCTTTCGAAGAGCACTTTTCAGCTTTCTCAATTTTATTGGAATTTATAATGAAATTTAGGCCTTTTCCAAAATTGTTACATCATTGAATGTTTGTCTGCTAATGTTTGAATGAGAGTTGGGCGTGCAAGATTTCTTTCTTTTTTTGAGGAATTTTTGAGGCTGCCGGAGCGGACAAATGAAATAGAAGAAAATATAAATTGCGGGGTAATAAACGGCAATTCCCAAAATCGCAATTTAAATAAGAAATATAGCTCCCTTCTAAAAAAGAGGATAAAGAAAAAGAAGTGTTATTGGGTTTCTGTGTCTTATTATTGTTAAGTAGCATTAATTTATTTATCATATTTGAATGGAAGAATAAAAGGATAACGATGAGCCTATACCCATGCTGAAATGGGATTTCTGCATACATTTGGCCTTGTAAATTAAGAATTTTGAAAGGATAAATTAAAGCTTTGGATGGCAATATGATAGATTAGTTTATGAGTGAATGTTTGGAGTCAGGGCTTTATAGCACTCAGAAGCGATATAGCTAACCTAAGATAGAAGGTTTGGATGTTAGGGCGTGAAATGACCTTTGCCGCTACAACGCCCTTAAAAATTAATAATAATAGTAATAATAATTTTAACGGTTTTGTCTCCGTTTCCTAGCTGTTTCGCTCTATCAGAAGCGTTTCGGCTTAATTGGTAGCTCAGGGGTCACCAGAGAGAGACGAGTCTAATAACGTCAAAAGGCTAAAATGTGAGAAACGACCAAACTCAGGTTCACCTCGCAGACCTCAGGAAGATATGTCACAAATGCTAAATTTTGATTGATTTTATGACACATTTTGTCGAAGTTTATATCTTTTTGATAACCTGGTTGAACAGAATTTTCAGCTTAATCGCTCATCGCTCTACATGCCATCGGCGTCCGATGAAACAATCAACTTCATTGTTTTAATTTCATTTTTTTTTTTTTTTTTAAAGAAGTTTAATTTCATAAAAATTATATATACACACTATACATTCTGTTTCCAATCTGGAATATATTTTCAACGTGTTTGGTGTTTAGTGAACGGATAATTAATGATTATTTGAGATCGTAAGATGCGGTCTGGTGGTACATCTACATCTACACAGAAAACAAACACTTTGAGCACTGAAGATGATCTCAATAAAGATCGAAACGTTGGCACGATAAAGAACCTGTTTTTCTGAACCTACGTCACAGCAGACCGCATCTCACGATCTTCAAATAATCATTAATTAACAACTCAATTGGTATTTGAATAGTTACTGGAAAAAATCGTGATAATTTTAAATATTTCAATTAAATTCAAGTACCTATGACGTATTTTGGTATTGGTTACGTTTCAAGAGAGAATCTGGAAATGTTGAACTATTTCTCGGAATAAATTAAACATTTTTCAGCCCTAGAAACGTCTTAGCCTAACAAAATAATATTAACTCAATACAATCAATTTCGTTATTTTATAAATTAACTTTTAAATTTACGTGGTATAGGTCATTATTTAAGCTTTTCCAACGTGTGTACTTATTTATTCAGATGCATTTCGAGGCACTTTTAAGCCTCATCCTCAGTACATGCTATTAAATGTGTGCTATTTAGCGACCAGTTGTTCAATAATTTATTGAATTGGCGAGGAGCGGTTACGAATGAAGTGTTTTAGAAAAACACCTTTTTAATTTTTTTGCCGATGTTTCGTCCTTTATTCGGATCATCTTCAGGGCCTGGGTGAATTACATTTTTTTCTGTTTTGTAATTCATCCAGGCCTTGAAGATGACCCGAATAAAGGCGAAACATCGGCAAAAAAAGGTGTTTTTCTAAAACCTCTCCGCTCTTCACTACTTCCACAAATTATTCTATTAAATATTTATATATGTAATTATTCCCAGTAAATAAATTTGATAAGTTTTTTTAACAGGAAAATTTCTTTGGAAACAATTTGGTTTTTAGTTAAATGAAAAAGATGAACGACATACTACAAGAACTTTTTTAAAAAGATTGAACAACACGCTCACTCCACCATTTACCTTTTCTACGCTCCAACATATCTCTACATAAAATCAATGTTTTTTTTACAGTTTACTCGGAAAGGAGGTCGCGGGGCCATTTCCTCTTAAGACGCCTTATGGGGTTGTGGGGATGGGTTCTATCGGACAGGGCTTGGGCAAGATGATGGGAGGAGGCTATTTGGATGGTGGGAGAGTTTTTTGTGAAACTTGGTCAATTTTTGGGGAATACATTTTTGGATATAAGGAATTTGAAGGTCGTTGTGGAGGGTAGCATTTGAGACATAATAAGGAGCATTTACAATGTATCTGAGGACTTTAGATTGAAAGGATTGGAGACGTTGGATATTGGAAGGTTTAGCGGTTCCTCACAGTTGTATTCCGTACGTCCAAATCGGTTGTAGTAGTGTTTTGTAAATTGTAAGTTTGTTTTTTGTCGATAGTTTAGACTGTCGTCCTATAAGTCTGTGCATACCGTCTGTTTAGGTTTTGTGTGTTGATTCGCGTGTATGTTGATTCCACCTTAATCGTGAGTCTAGGTGGAACCCAAGGTAGCGAACGCAGTCGGATTTGGCGATAGGAACCTTGTTGTAGTATATCGTGAGAGGAGGTTTGCTTCGGAGTGTAAATGTGACATGGACGCTCTTGCTTTCGTTTATCTTTATTTTCCATTGTCTACACCAATCTGCTATACATGAGATATGTTCCTGCAGATTTTCCGAAGCAACCGCAGGATCGGAATTGGAGGATAGTACAGCTATATCATCGGCGAAGGATGCAAGTAGGGTGGTAGGTTTAGTGGGAATGTCTGCAGTATAAAGGATGTAGAGGATTGGTCCGAGCACACTGCCCTGAGGTACTCCCGCAGCCAGAGAGCTTATACATAAAATAAGTTAAAGATTCTAGCGAAAGGGAACAAAAGCACAATAATACAACATGATTAACCAATACAATTTTTTTCCAATTATTAGCATAACAAAAATTTGCTAAAACTTACTATGATATATCATGTATGAAGCTTAAGTAAAAAAAAACCTTTATACAACATTTCAAAACTAATTTTGTACACATGATAAAAGATTTTGGAATTTACGTAATAATAGATGGATACTCGTTTGTAATTTAGTCCACCCATTTTTGATTCACTTTGTTCCTTAGTTACTTGAGAGCTTTATTGACTTATGTGCGAAATATGAATTTTTAACTTTTATTTATTATTTTCTTAAAAATAGATTACAGTGTCTATTCGTGACGAGAAAAACGTGCGTACCAAAAGAAAACGAGACATAGGTTACAACCAAATAACATATAATAATTATGTTTTCTTTTTCTATTCTATTTTTTTTTAAATTAACTTTCACTCATGCTACGATGTTTCAGTTGATAGAATAATTGTTTTTAATATATTTTGTGCTTAAGTTCGTACTATAAATGGTCGTATTCGTGAAGAGCCCAGTTTCTTCCAATCGATCGTGTGATATCGTGTGTGATTAGGTCGTTAAAACATGAAGAAAAACTCCATACCGCAGCTCCAACGGTCAAAGTTCATCTGTGATGGGCGATCAATCAGGTACATGTTCACCTTACTTCCTTTTTCCTTTCCCTGCAGTTAACAAGTTAATCGCCGGATTATTCAACAAATTCTTTTTTTAGGGATAGATAATAATGTCTTTCAGTTGTTTAGTCAGTTTTAAACAATGTCCATACATCTTTACAGCACTTACAACTGTTTTTATTAAAGTTATTAAATTCATTTTAGACAAACTTATTTATAAAATAGAAATAATCAAGATAGATAGAAAGCCGATCATGATAAAGAGGCAGACAGGAGTGGCCCACATACAATATAAACTATTTTTACCATTTAATTTATTCTGATTCTAATTAGTTAACTATAAAATTCAAAATTTGAGATGGTTTAATGCCGACGTTGCAAACTATGTGAAACAAGCGCCTCAAGATTGATCAGCTAACATGTAGACGATATTTGCGCTTTTTTTAATTTACTAAAAATTAGATCGACACTTCCAATCAACATACTTTGATATTCCACAGGGAATCATAAAATTATTATACAGAAATGCTTGTTCTACGGTAGAAAACATTAATCCTAGACAGATCCAAATTAGTTCATATGAGGTCTCACGGAAATTTCATCATAATAAAAATCAAGTGAAGTACATTAACATTTAAATTGTTTCATTTCCTTCTCCTTTTTCATATGTGGATAGTATGGATTTTATTGGTATATTCAATGGCAATAATTATGGCGAGATATGCCGAAACGTAAATATTTTACTGACATACATTACCTACTCTATAAAACAAATTTAAAAAACTGTATTATCATAAATTGATAGTAATTTATTCTTCTCAATAGGTTATTATTAAACATTTATTTTTTATGTTATCAACCATTCTTTCATATCAAAATCCGTTGATTCTGTATAATCCTTTATAATAGTGTGAGCAATAAGTTAATAAATAAATCAAAAATAGTAATACATATATGGTGGTACAGAGTGGCGATTAACAGGACGCGCAGTATGTAACTCATTAATGTGGATTCAGCCTGGTGAAAATTTAAGTTTTCCCAACATCAGAATCATCTCCACTTTTTCTTAAAATGTAAGAGACATTTTTTACGATATGCACAGTAAATCGAATAACGTAAAAACTAAATCTATTACAGTTCGTAGTCCGATTGACCAATTAACTTTTTTCAATTAATTAATCTTTATGAAATGTTGAGTTAAAAAAGTCAGAGTCACGGGCGGGATTCGAACCCACGATCTTTGGTTAAATACGCCGCTTCTCTACCACTTGAGCTATCGTGACTTCGATCCACTCGGACACTAAGTAACCCCAATTTTCTCTCCTTTTTGCAATTTTTCAAATGTCGTGTAATCTATTTGATTATCGGCGGCAAATGAAATGGCCACGGAGAGCTTTCGTGAAGATATACTTTAGTTTAATTATTTTTCCTTTATTTTAGTTTTATTTTAGTACGGCCATTTGGGAAAGCAAGTGCCGTGACAGTATAAATTAAATCCATTACAGTTCGTGGTCCGATTGACCAATTAACTTTTTTCAATTAATTAATCTTTATGAAAGGTATTGGTTGAGATAAAAAACTAAACTTTAATGTGATAGCTTTTAAAACGATGTTACGTATTAAAAGATTTCAATCATTTTTGTGAGATTTCTCAAAAGTTTCAAGCGCAAAAAAAAATATTTACATTTTCTTTGTCAAATTAATTTATTTGTATTTGTGGACCGAAATTTTCAACTGTCTGAATCGCGCTTTAATGAGCGACATCCAGAGCGTCCTGTTAATCAATGTTATTTGAAGAAATTGATCCAAATTTTTTTCTTTCTGTACCACGAGCAAGTGATTTACTATCAATTAAAATAATAAATAAATCTGTGATTGGTTGAAGGAGTTGGATAAGAGTTTGTTAATCCGAAAAACAGCGTTGCGAAATTGTTTTTGCGAATAACGGTTATTCCAATTTAAAAATGTTTGCACCTTTGGATTCAGCTTGAAAAAATCTTCGGAAGAATGTACATCGATGAGTACCTTGCCACTTGAAGTAATCAAGTTATTATCTGAATTTCTTTATCATAGAGATTAAAATAAAAACATTTTGGTTCATAAGGAACTAGACAAAAAATAAAAGTTTACTTTTTCGGGATTTTTTCCACAAACGCCACAATAAAAAAATATAGTGGCGGAAAAAATTAAACCCACTCTATATAATAAAATTATATTATGTACTGTAGATTTTTTATTATGCTACTTTAGGATTGAAACTGCATATGCGGAAGTGATGATTACATTTGACGGCCTAATGATGAAATTGTAAAATGTTCAAATAAATCGTTTTTTAATACCTTAATACTTAAGAAAAGAAGAATGGGGAATAATTTTACGACAATACTCTTTTTTACACATCAGAATAAATAATAAAATTTTATGCTTGGAGGTATATGTAGTAAGAACGCTTTAAAACAAAACTTTTCGATTTCTACGTAAAGGCCTTAAAGAAAAGCGAAACAAAAATACAAAATCTTGTTTGAAAACAATAACACTATGGTCTCCCTTCATAACGAATAAATATTTCGCCTTTTACTAAAGATTTCCGTGGAGGGGGACTCACTGATGAGTGACCCCAATCTAGATTAGTTTGGGTATAAGTCGGTGGAGGAATATCAAGTACTCCACCGACCAAACGGAATGAGTGTATTGTATGGATGTATTTATGCGTATGAATGTATTTATTTGTATGAATGTAGTGTTTGAAAGTGTAAATAGAATATAGACTTAGTTGGGGGCTGAAATGACCTAGATGTCGAAACCCCAGTCAAATAAACATAGGTACAATATTAAAAAGAACAATATTTACAGATTGGAATAATTCCATCGCGAAAGCTGTAAACATATTATATATTTTGCCATATTACTGTTCACCCGAATAAAATTAAATTGAAGAATATAATTGCCTTAATTGCCTATAAATGAGTTAATTGTATGTATAGATTTTCGTGCCAGTTTAGATCCGTTTTTCCTTCTGGAAATGGACGTAATCGGGTTGTCAAGAGTCAAATTGTTGGCATTTTGTGAATTTCAACATAGACAATAGCATCGAAAAGTACAGATAATGTTATCTCAGAGTGTTTTGACACGGGTCCAAAGAATGGGGGACCTTTTTCCGTCGAAAATCAACAGTTGGCCGAAGGTTTTCCAGTTTTTGTCACTTTACTCTATACTGTACCATAAAGATGTACCATAAAGAAGGCAAATTGGCGATCGTTAGGTTCTTCTGTATTAAAGTGCCAGGTGTTATTTACGACCACTTCAACGATTTGAGTAGCAAAAAATATTTAAATTGTTTTTTTATTTCGATGAATGGAATGTATAAAATCAAATGTTTTCCGTTATTTAAGTGGTATTAAAGCTTTCTGTGTCAATTTCTTAATTACTAATTTATTGAATATGATTTTTTTTTTGCAAAAGTTATTTGTAGATAACAGCAAATATTTAATAGGTTGAAATTTACGTTTGAAGTAGCACGCAAATTAACAAATTTGACGTCAACACTTTAGAAGGTATTTCTTAAATGGAGATCAATGTTTGCTTTAATCATTACATCTTATATTTTCCTAAATTTTTTAAAGATAAACATTTTTTTAATGATTATTCGGAAATCGTGAGATGCGGTCTGGTGTGACGTTTGTTTTAGAAAAACATTTTCTTTATCGTGCCCACGTTTCGATCTTTATTGAGATCATCTTCAGGGCTCAAAGTGTTCGCTTTCTACGTAATTGTGTCATTCTTGTGTATCGTGTTGAAAGTGCCCAGACACACAAGAATGACACAATTACGAAGAAAACAAACACTTTGAGCTCAGAAGATGATCTCAATAAAGATCGAAACGTTGGCACGATAAAGAAAATATTTTTCTAAAACCTACGTCACACCAGACATCATCTCACGATCTCTTAATAATTATTGACTAACGGTCACTAAACACCACACTTTTTTAATGACTTGGGGGTGATATAGCTATTCTTATCCTTCTCCGTCTTAGGCACTCAAAAAATATACTTAAATATCTCCCGAAGATGGCTTTAATCAAGCGAACCATAAACGGCGAAAAATAAACAACAAAAACTCACATGGTTATTTTTCAAGAAATGTTGTAATGCTGTTTATTATTTTATTAGATTAGCTTATATGTCTATACTGTGTACGGTACTTCTAAATAATAATGAACAATGATTATCAATTATAATTACGCTTTGAATCAGTTAAATATAAGATTTGTCTCTTTTGGATTTTGATAAAATGACAACATTCAACATTATTCGCAATTGATTGTAAATATAGGCTCACAGCAATTTACAACTCAATTGAAATTGCACAATTTCAAACCTTTGAAACCGGATAACAAACGGGCGAGTGAAATTAAACTAATTTAGTTAATTAATTTTCGTTGTCCCTTTCCGGCCGACAGGTCGTTGGACCTTGTGATCAGTCATTACGATTTCTTTCTATCTGTTCTACTTTGATCTGATGATGGCATATCCAGCTTATAACCGGTCCAGCCCTGTTTAGCCGAGTTTAGCTCGCGCGTCTACTATTAACAAAAAGACAAAATGGCTTTTAAGCATTGTAGACGGTGAAAAGCCGAAACGCAAAACAATATACAGGTTCATCAACTCGTAGATCTCATCATCCATAGAGAAGAACACTGTCAAGGTAACATAGAGACGTGTCTTCCTCAATTATAGGAGTTCCATAGTATGGAGGCCCTACGGCGCGATGTGGACAACCTGTGTGTATTATTATCAAATCCTTAGTAGCTTTCAATTCTACCCAGATTTAGAAACCAACCATCATTGCTGGAAAAACCGACGTCCACTTCCTTCACAACAGCATCGGCTAAAAATAAACTTACTTCAGGACTAAAAATATGAAGGCTCAAGTAGACTGCCTAATTGTCATCTGTTATGGTAAGTATCGCAGAGTAACAGAGTTACCAAATCGTTGATGATACGCCCATTAATATGCGAAATTATAAATTGCCCTAAAAGGTTTGTGATTGATAAATAAAACCCACATTTAGTTAATTTGTCGCGCTGAAAACACTAAAATATTAAATTGAATAGTCAAAACAAGCTAACTACGTGGATTCTACTAGCAGTATATATACCAATATACTGAACAAAACCGCATGCATATTAATGTTAGATGATGGTGGAGCAGGAACTATTAGATTAATTGCCTGTCTCGCATATCCCTGTTATGATATGTGATGAAATAGATTCCTCTCATCTTTACGCTTCACACAGAATGATTAACGCCTTTACACCGAATTTGCATATCCTTATCATTGGAT
Organism: Cimex lectularius; assembly: GCF_000648675.2. Lineage (NCBI taxonomy): Eukaryota > Metazoa > Arthropoda > Insecta > Hemiptera > Cimicidae > Cimex > Cimex lectularius. The sequence goes on along the minus strand of NW_019392873.1, from coordinate 499,920 downwards.
TAAAGCCCTTTGTAGTGAGTGAAATTCGAATTAGGGATTACCGATGTTATTGTACAACGTTAAATACTGCAATGATTTTATCTCACGAAGAAATGAATACGATTTAGTTTCAATTTTGAATTAATCTTGACTGCGTTTGCATAAACAAGTTGAATTATGAATATGGTGTTAATATTGGCCTATTTGCTTCTTGAATAAAAATAAATCCTTTTTAAATTCACGAATTGTGGCAGCAACAGCAAGTATTGTGTAATGCTTAAGTTCACCTAAATTATTGTTTCATTATTCTAGACGCACACATCTTTTAAGTTATTGTATAATTTATTTAATTAGTAACAAGTCTATAAGAATTTAAGGAATATGTGATTTTTTTTGTTTTAATACATTCAAAGATAAAAACAATTACTGAGCTTTCAGTATCACTTTTGTACTTACTAGCCATTAATACCTATACTTTTTAATTTAAATATGATATAAATATTAATAATATATAAATATTATATACACTCAAAGGCAAAAAACCGGACACTCGTATTTTGTTGTTTATTTCAAATTATATGTAACGTATTTTTGGTAATATTAATTACAACATATTAATTTTAATACTAACTTTTTAAATATTTTATCAGCTTATCTTAATTATATCTTTATAAATGGGAAGTTTGTGGCATGGGCGTTCGAAGTGACGGTAGCTCATGTGGTAGAGCAGCGGCGAATTTAGCCGAAAGTCATGGGTTCGAATTCCGCCTGTGACACAAATTTTTCATTTAAAAAAAATGTGTATACTTGAGTAATTAATTTTAATATAAACCAAATTAAAAGAGATCAGAAATTCATGAGTTTTAGGGAAAAAATTAAGTTATGATGGTTTGAAACAAAATTCACTTAAACACGGGAAAATCATAGCGCGATAGATTAACATTTAACTTACAATGTATTATTTGGTTTTACTCTTAATAACGAATATTACCTCCTCTGGCCTCGCGGAGGTCCTTAAGACTCCTAGGTATCGAGTGGGATTTCGTCTTGTGAAACAGAACCCCATTCTTCAGCAAGAGCAGTATGAAGCTGTTCAACGCATGTTGGAGGCGGCGAACAATGTCTATCCCGTCTCTTTAACATGTTTCATAAGTGTTCTATAAAATTCATGTCAAGAGAACGTGCTGGGCAATTCATTGTGGTCTACATAATCCAAGTAATGGGTGACAACTCGAGCTACATGCGGTCGAACATCATGCACTAACACAATGTTGTCCCCAATAAATGGAACCATGGCTTCCAGAAGAACTCAATATACCTTAGAGCAGTCAAAAATCCATTTGTATGATAATCAGTTCGGTACGGGCGTGGACTCCAACGGCTGTGGCTGGCATGGCACATGAAGCAAAGCGTTCTCCACATCTTCTCCATGCACACGGTACCGGTCATCAAGCCAAACCGGCACTCATCCGAGAAGAGAACAGACCCCATTTCTCAAGCGTCCAACTGAGATGCTGATTTGAAAATAGTCGCTTTTCTATTCGATGATTCTCCAGGAGAAGAGAACATGATGAGGGACGTCGAGAGCTCACTCTTACATTACCGATCTACCTAACTTTAGCTATCTAAAAAATTTCCCCGGATAACATATTTTCAAAAATTAACATAGCAAACAGAGCAATAGACAAGATCCGTATGGATCCATTCTCAACCAAACAACTAATTAAAACGGAATTAAATAATTTCTTTTCATCAGATTCACTTGTAATATACCCAGATGGGTTCAACGAAGGGGGAATTCTGGGTGTCCGTTTTATGAACCCAAGAGGAAATTTAGACATAAGGTAAGATTGGACGATGATAATGAAAATGACGGTGAATTTACCGAAGAATGTTGAGAAAAGAAACCAAACTTTCCCCTCTAATAGAAAATGATATCAAAACAACATAAAAAGAAGGAATGCAATAGATTCATATGATCCGAACAAAGCTCAACAAACATTGTAAATAAAACAATATTAATTAGATATCGCAGATTTATTACCACTCCGTATAATGGGTTCTTAGAAGGGGAGTTTTCCCAATCAGACGTAAGCATGCTATTGTTACAATAATACCTCACCTGGTAAGAGGACTTACACAGTTAAAATAAACACATACCTATAAGGATACTGTTGGTGGGATAAAGTTTTGGAAAAAATTTTTATTGATAGATAATGCTCTACTTCAAAAGTGCTAAGTCAAAAGCAGTATGGATTCAAAACTCAACAGAGTACTACTTATGCCATTTTGGTTATTAAAGATTATGTAGTAAACTATTTTTATTCTGATGAAATGATTTTGCTAATATCATTGGATGTAGAAGGGGCGGCAATCAATGCTGAGGTTGTGGCCGGCTATGATATGTCAGTGGAAGCATTATAAATGTTAAAAAATTAAACAGATGTGGATCTATGAAGGCAATTAACGAGAAAAGTACTATTAGTGTCACAAGGGGTTGCCCGTAGGATGAGCCTGTGGATTTTGGGTTATAGTTTTCAACTTAATATTGAAGGAGTTGCTTGTTACTTGAGAAGCATCTGCTCTTGCTGACGATTATTTATTGATGGTGGATGCAAGGGACTGTGACATTCAATGGACAGCTCACAAAGCAACGATGAGGATAAACTTACGAATTAAATTAATAAAATTAAGTTTAATGAATACAAATCAATCCACATCATATTGTATTAATAACAAAAAAGTCGTGTAATTATTTAAATAGTCAACAAGTAAAGATATATAAACAGCTTAAATATAGAAGTTAGATTCTCGTTACAAGAGAAAACTGATGATGCTATTAGGTTGGTCAATGTTCTGTCAAAATCAGAAATTAAGTTGGGAATTAACGTCTAACGACGCAACGTCACGAGGGGATGTTTCTAGCGTTGGGACTTGAAAGGCCGGAGTGGATGATGGGCAGACATGGGCAGCAAATGGTCACTCGAGGCGATACTCTTTGAATCTATAAATGGAGCGAGTGATTTCAAATCGGCGAGAATTTTTGTTGTTAGTTCTTTCTTAACGGCGACATAAAGACAGGTGGATGCTTTACGTAGTTCTGAGAGTTCAAGAAAACTGTATTCATTAGCGTGAACTCGGCAGTTACGAGTGAAACATAAGACATATGCCATGATTCTGATCAATTTGCTCTATGACGGTGATCTATCAATTCAATGAATGATGAAGGGTACTTATCTAAACTAAGTAAAACAGTTTCTGGTTTTATCTCAGGTAAATCCTCTCCAGCCACAAAGTCCAACGAGGAAAGCTGCAGATATCGAGGTATTTGAGTGTTTTTAAGCGAAGATAAATCTGTATGAAAATCTATCCATGCTTCAGCAACTCCCGAGTCCCAACCGCAATTTATTTTCTCCAATTCCTGTAAGATGATTTTTGCCCGGAAAAAGACAGGCGCAAGTTATCCAAGAGGATCATTTAAACGCGCAATAGTGGACATGATCCCTCGTTTTGTGCTCGATGGACGGCCTGTCGACGAACAGACCGTCTGTCACCGAACGATTCACCACCCTGGCTCAAGTATACAAAAGAGGTGGTTGAGCACGCGATACGTCACGTTTCACGCGTGACCTTCCATTAGAGAATATATATACAAATTGGGCACGACCTCTCCCCAGAGACGGGCATCGAAGAGTTGTGAGCGCTCTCGGTACAATAAAACGTTCGCCGATTGTTTCTCTTATAGTTTCTACATACCGACTTCCTCAAAAGTGTCAAGTGAATTTTTATTTTCATTCTGGACCATTACATATCGAACAATAATGCAGTCGCATATATCACTTGTAAGTAATGTATTACATATCAACATTTATTAATTTATTTTACGAAATTACCTTTATGTTTATTTTTTTATTTTCACTTTTTATTTATGTTTATTTATTTTTTTAAGAAAGTTTATAAATATGAATTTATTAAAGATTTTCTCGAAGTACGTTCAAAAATTTAAAGCATTTAAGTATTATATATTATTGGGTTGTCCGGAAAATAATGCAGGATTTTGGTATTAAACAAAAAAAAAGAAACTAGTTACTTTAAAGCAATGTTCTTTAATCAAAANTTGACATTCATACAAATGAGTAATCCTGTAAACGTAAACAGAATATTTTATATAGATTTTTTTTAATGAAAACTTAAAATCCTGCATTATTTTCCGGACAACCCGATATGTTCCAGTTGATTGATTCTATTGTAGAACAAGTTATAATTTCTCTTTCAATATAATTTCATGATTTTCATGACATACACTAACATAAAAATGGTACACGACTTCTTAAAATTGAGTGATTTAAAATAATCGTTAAGACATAATAAAATGAAATAACGAATCAAGCTTTTTACAAATTTTGAATTCTTATTGAAGCATTTTTCCTAAAGTAGGTTTATTTGGCCTTACCTTACTTCATATAACGGCGTTAAAAAGAATATCTTAGGCGCTCTAATAGGCAATCAATATCGTAAAAATTATTTTAAATATTTAAATATTTTAAATATACGAAAATAACACACAAGGTTAATACACAAGGTATTTAAAGTTTTAAATTTACACCAATTATTTAAAAACAGTTCACGTCTTCATATATTTTAATATAAAATAATTCACAAATCCTCAAACTTCTACCAAACAAGATTTAACTATTGCCTAAAAATAATTTTCCTTACAGCATGATTAGATTTATTTATAAAAATATAGGTAATTTCAGGCAAAGAATTTCAGAACTGTAGTCAATCACAAAAGATTTATAAGTTCATACATTTTACAATCACGAGATTAAGTTACTTTTTATTAATATTTACATTTTACGTCTTTATTGCTAAATTTTATATGATCATTTATATATTGACATAATAAGTGAAGTAATTCCAACCTTAAATAATCATCCATAATACGAGTAAGGGAACTGTAAATATTCTATTTTAGAATTTTAATATGGATGACAAAATAAAAGGGTTTTTGAATTTGCTCAGAATTATTAGGGCTTTTAACTCCTTTTTTGTTTTAAATTGAGACATTTTAAAAGCCTTCCAAAAGTAATAAACTGGGCATAGGTTTTTTAAAAATTTTTATATGGGTTACTGTAATTATACAATCTTTGTGCTTTTTATTTTAGGGGTACGAATTATCCTTGACGATCCATATAAAATAAAAAACAATATAACGATATTCGGGAATAAACGGCCATAATAAAAAAGTAAACAGTCATTTAATTACGAAATAAAACTTTTTGTTGCGAGAAAAAAAAATTGTATAAAATGTTTGCCAACAATTTGGTATATTTTGTTATATTACTACACGAAGGTAATATGTTTTACTTGCCAATTCAGATACAGTCAAACAAAGCGGACATTGTACCAAAATGATACCAAGCGAATACTAAACATATTGTTATGGTAATATGTAACGTAACATGTGTGATTTAATCAAAATGTCATGAGTCGTATGAACAGGAATATTCGTGTTCCATGTTACACTATTAATAATCGTATTTGTGCCGAATCGTACAACTCGGTACTTATAGATGTCCGGTAACGATAACGATCTGGTTTGACGATTGCTTTGCATGTCTATCGCTTGCAAATTGCTTCATCATTTGATAATTTCACTGCAGGCAACGAAACATTGAATTAACCATAAGTGTGCCATTTGTGTTTGATGAAACATTCCATTTTTTATTTATTTAAAATGATAAAATTATTTCTAAATCATTTAAAATTAAAACTAGTCATGCATTTTTTGTAATATTAGAGTTGTTATACATATTGACGAAAAGGTATTGGTTTGTTTGGACGTTTTTGTAAATGGTATTATTAATGATTTCTAATTAATTTTGGAAACTTCGCGATATTAATGCATAATATTATGTCTTTTTTCAAACCACTTAGTTATGCACTTTTTCAAAGGGTTTGGGTTTTGAGAGTTAAAGGTTTTGTGTGAAAATGTATTATGAAGGAAGGATGAATCGACTGTCAGTATATCACCAGTAAGTTAGAGATCAGGGATGCGGTCATCAAAACAAGTAAGTTTTGTAACTTATTCTAAGCTTTCAACCTTTATTGAGGTTTTAATCAGGGCTCTACAAGTAATTACAACGTTTATAATTAATAATAAGTAACACAATAATTATCAGATAACGTTGGATAACTTTCTAGTTACAATATTAAAGATAAAATATTATCATGATAATGGTAAAAAACAACAATATATACGTAACTAAATGAGAGGTAACCAATTGTGAATATAGACAGAGTGACACAACACAGACAGAAAGGACTAAATTAAGCAACTGTAGAGGGCGTTTAATTATTGGTATATCTTCTCAAATTTAGTTAATTAACATCAGTTTTAATATGTAACATTTGTTTTAATAATCTTCTTTTCAAGATTTTCTCCCTGACCACCACAACCACATCATCAAAGTTTATTTGATGATTGGTTTCATGTTGATGTCTTGACAAAGCTGTCCATGGCCTACTGTTGGCAGAACAATCTTATCTGCGCTGTGTCAGACTGGTACCCAGGTATCGTTTCATGTGACAATATCAAAGCAAGGGGCAATCTTTACACGGGATAGGGATAAAAGAGGCGACCACAAGGCCTACTACTCACTGGCCAACTTCAGGTTATTAACCAGCCTCCTTTGCCAGCGGTTCCTTGGTGTAGGATCTTGCTTGTGGTTTTTCTTGTCCTAGTTAGAACCTGCACCTACATAGACCTTCACAGAAACATAAAATGTGTTCTGCGGTCTCCTCCTCTTCCTGGCATGGTATCTGCACAGTGATTCTTCTGTCTGTATCCGGTGCATGTTCTTTCTTAAGTGGCAGTGCCCTGTCATGATCCAATCAGAATCCTGGTTTGGTTGCGGTTGTCTTCCAGTAATTCTTTTTTAAGTTTTGCGGATGGTCCTTCTATGAATCTCTTCGCGTGCCTCATACCTTGGCATAAGTTGTAAAACTTATTTGCTTTGATGACCGCATCCCTGATCTCTGACTTACTGGGGAAAATTTATTATATTATAAAGTAATTATTAAAGTAGTAATTATAAAGAACCTGTAGATTGCCGAGATATTTTGGTCCGTTAATTTTCTTTTATTTTAGACCACATATGACAGACAAAACTACCGAGTTAAAACGTAAAAAGCTAAAATATTTTTTTAATTGAAATGATTTTTCGTAAATGACAGGACTAATTATAAACAGGTGAGATGAATTGCTGCGAACTGCAAGTACCTCAATTTTTACACTTGCCGGTTATATTTAAAATAGTGTATTTTCGAGATATTTTCCTTTGGTATTCATAAGCTTTTTTGTTGTACTTTGTAGTTCAAAATGGCCATAGTTGATCTTGACAGAATCGTCTCCATACGTTGCTAAGATTTTCTTCGAACTTTTATTTTCTACCGTTTTCCTAAAGAAGAAAAAATATCCTTGATTTATGCCATTTTATTAAAAAAAAGAACTAACTGCAATTTACTAAAATCGCAGTAAATGTTTTTACAAATAAACATATATGGAGATACTCGAACTATATTAAAGTATGGCACAACCAACCATAATCTTAACATTGGTTCTTAAACAGAAATACTTACCATCGACGACACAATAATCTAGAAAATGGTTTATGGTTTATTCAAACTCTTTTTTGGAAGTGAGTCATAAATTAATAGCGTATGGCCAAATATTATAGATTTTTAGAATGGCGTTAAAAATTAACTGGTTTGTGTGGTTAATTTATCTCGCACATGACAGCCTCCAGCTGACAAATTATTCGACCTTCCATTTGACAGCGGACGTTTTCACGTACCTTTTAATCTGCTGATTTATAAACGGAGTCACAAAACGCAAACGAAGAAGACTTTGCAGACCTAAATTAAATATACAAATTTTATATTTGTTTTTACTATTTACTGACTGCTATTTTCATTAGGGATTGGAATTAAATTTGTCTTTTACAGGCATTGAACTGCACATCTTAATCCGCTTCTTTTACAGTCTTTTTATTTTTCCTTTGGGAAGACCTTTTCAAGCTCCTGCAAGATCCACCTCAGCCAATTTAGCTGTTTTATTATTTTTTCTTCGTGAACTGTCGAATATTAACTGGCTTTATAAAAAGTTGATTATTGTGTTTGAATGGGACATATTATGTTTCTAGCCCCCTACCATACAATTAATCATTATTTTATTAAAACGTCCGCTTTTATCTCCATTTTAATATAGAAGCAAATGGCGATGTAAACTTTTGAAAAGGAGCGGTATCTACTTTTTCCAATAAATTTGTTTTATGGGAATCCGCAAGTGTTAATTGCCCCTCGAAACAACATCTTCAAAGTGTTTTGTGGTAGATGTGTCATTCTTGTGTGTCGTGTTGATAGTGACCTGAAGATGATCTCAATAAAGATCGAAACGTTGGCATGGTAAAGAAAATGTTTTTCTAAAAACCTACGTCACACCAGACCGCATCTCACGATCCCCAAATAATCATTAGCTAACGGTCACTAAACACCCCACACTTCTCAGTGGAAAGATTAATAAGGAAAGATTAGGAATAATTTTTTAAAAAATATTAATTTTGATATTTATTTAGCAGAATTTTAAAAACACAGTACAATAAATTTCTGTATGATTATGCCATTGAATAAAATGCATACTGCATGTTAATGCTGCCAAGCACGAGGGATACCTGCCCATAAGTTCCTAATGATGTTATTTCTTTACATCTGCTATGGTAAAGAACTTATGAAATTCAGCATCTGTTTTATCTCGAATTTAGTATTTATTAAACAAAGACTTTTTTCTGTCAACACCGAAAGTAAAACGTACAGTGTAGTTTTTTGTGAAGGGACGGTGAAATTATAATTGCTTGAAATCCAAACAGCCAAGACCAAATACTTAATTATTAAAAATTTTCTTTCTTGGAAACATGGTTTTTGGTTTTAATTATCATAAAGTGAAAATAATATTATAGTTTGGTGCGATAGAACTTGTTCGCAATTTCAAGTGATAGACATTTGGAATGTCGGTCTTATCTGATGTACTGATCATAAAAAGCTTTATAATTTGGTCGTTATTTATAATATATTACCTATATTTAATATTACTTACATTTTTGTTTTTTACATTTACTTATATGTTATAAATAATTAATAAATAACATTATCTTATTTCTTCGTGTGGCTAATCCACCCTTTCACATAAAAGCCAATAAAACAAAATTCTTCCTATTTAACAAAAATATAACAGCAAAGAGTAAGTCTACGGTCAATTATAACTTCGAAATAAATATATGGAATAACCATATATGGTGGTGTTAATATGAATGGAGGGGCTCATCCCTAATCACCTCGAGAAATATCGAGTACTCTGGGGTGGTGTGAATGCTAAATAGAATATCATGTTTTATCTTGTTTCTGTGTACTTCTGTGTGCGTTATTTTATCCACAAGAGCCCCTGAGGAATAGAGAGGCTAAAGAGTAGAATCGATTACGGTTATACAAGAGTAGTAGGATTAAAATATGAGAAAGTCAAGAAAAGAAAATTCTTCGTACAATAAATTTAACTTTCTTTTACATGGTACAAACCAGATTTTCCTACAGTCAATAATACTGAAGTTTAAAAGCAAGCTAATGGGCCTAAGTCGAAAAAAAAACACAAAACCTGAAATTACTTCTTTGCCGTTGAGATTTGGACAGGGGTTTGTAGGATGTTTTTTGTTGCATATGGTAACTAAAAACGCCTCCTGAAATTTTCGACACTTGTCGCCAGTCTATATATAGCTTTGTAAACCCTCAGGGTTTCGGGTTTTTTTTGTTGTAAAAATAAGCAGCCCATTTGAACGTATGTTAGGCTTGAATTTAGCTGCCCTAAATTCGAAAACCCAAGACGATTACCTTACAGTGAGTTCCACCGACGCTCCAATTTTAGATTTTACATGAGTTATATAATTTTTGATTTTATCTCCATTTTCAAGTATATAAAATTTAAAAATGACATTTTGTCAAATGATTCCAGTAATGGTAGGCGGAATGTTTAGGAGGAAAATTCGATTGTCCACGTTGTTGAAGTTCGAATGCGGGTAAGGGAACCGCCACGTACTGGCCTTTCAGCCGTTTCCGACAAAACCGATTCCGTGAATTAATAATCTGGCTAATGTGTCACCACCCCACTTCTAATCAATTTTCCAATTAATTTATCATTCGTTAAAACCAAACCAATTATAATTGTATCCGACCCGGGCGGTGGTCCATTTAGCTAAAACAAAATTGTTTATCGGCCCTCGATTTTATTTTTGATAAGCTTTCATTTATATTCTGTCGACAAGTAGGCTTTTTCTCAAAACATACTTTAGTGTCAATTAAATTTAAGAGTTAATTAAGTAGTTAATTCAAGTTATAGTTAATTAAGTAAGTAATTCAAGTACTTTTCAAATTAGCAGAAAGGCCACTTTTAAATAATTAAAAATCTTCAATGTTTCAAACGATACAAAGAAAAGGAGAAAGATTCTATTAAAAATTTTTAAATAGGTTCACAGCTAATATTTGTACGACTGTGCAGATAACTTTTATTAAACTGTTTAATCATTCATCCGCGTTAGTTGATTACATTTGCATAAATTATGCCTACTAACACTTTTTACTCTACGATTTGCCACTATGTTTGGCGTATCTGTGTCAAACATATCTAATAAATTTTAATCCATCACTTTGAATGATTTGTGAGTGTGTTTTTGCTAGCGCTCGTGAATTTCAAATAGGTCTTTATCGTTAAGTATATTGAACAATCGACAAATTGATAGTCAATCATGGTAATGTACGTTTCATGTGGTATCGTGAAACAATTTTTTCTCTGGGAAAAAGTAAAGAACAATAAAACATCTAGAATTGGAACTTATAAAAACTATGACTTGCTTTTGCGAATCTATTAAGAAACTGACTCTTGAAAGTACATGTGAACCCCAATTTCAATACTAATAAAAAGAGGAGAATAAACTTAGTAACTTTAGTTTTTTTCGGAACGTACAGACACAAATCTTCTATCTATTTATAGTCGAATAATACTATCCATTGGTTATGAACAAAAAATAAAACACAATAAATTTAACTTAATCGTCGCTTAATCGCAATAAATATAAATGAGATAATTTGGCTGTTACCTTCATAGTATGATCGGAAAAATACCTATATTTTTTAGACGTTTGGTATATAGTAATTTATTTTAGCCCGGACGAAATAACGTTCACTAACATATTGTATGTTCTACATTTTTAATTTTTAATTTAACATTTTCATTAATAAATCCATTACAGTTCGTGGTCCCATTGACAAATTAACTTTTTTTCAATTAATTAATATTTATGAAAGGTATTGGTTGAGATAAAAAAAGTCAGTGTAACGAGCGGGATTCGAACTTCGATCCACTAGGACATGGCAAAAAGGAGAGAAAATTCGAGAGGTTAAAATGGGAAGTTGGTGTCCGAGCGGATCGAAGTCAAGTTGTAGACCAGCGGCGTATTTAGCCGAAGGTCGTGGGTTCGAATCCCGCTCGTGACACTGACTTTTTTATCTCAACCAATACCTTTCATAAATATTAATTAATTGATAAAAGTTAATTGGTCAGTCGGACCACGAACAGTAATGGATTTAATAATTAAATTGGAGTATATCTTTACGAAAATCCGTGGCCATCTCATTTGTCGCCGAGAATCAAATAGATTACACATTTGAAAAATGGCAAAAAGGAGGGAAAATTCGAGAGGTGAGGTTGAGAAGGGCAGTTGGTGCCCGAGCGGATCGAAGTCAAGATAGCTCAAGTGGTAGAGCAGCGGCGAATTTAGCCGAAGGTCGTGGGTTCGAATCCCGCTCGTGACACTGACTTTTTTATCTCAACCAATACCTTTCATAAATATTAATTAATTTCCATTAATATTTGCCCAGTTGTTAGAAATTGGTACTAGATTAATCATAAGACGAAGATACAAAAATTTAAAAACTATTGAACTAGAACTTGTCGTACATTATAATTATATCAGTAACAATTACATTAGAGTTACTTAACAGTTAAAGAGCATTTAACTGGTAAATAACGAAAGCAAACATTGCAAGTACAGTAATTGTAAGCAACATATATATGTTATTTAATTTGCATACTTAGTTCTTTCCATGATAAATAAGCCAAAACCTTAATATAAATACACTATAACTATGTAGTAAAAAGACAGTTATTCATTTTGAAATTCTGAAGTACAAGCCAATCGAATAACTGTTTACGATAATACCAGTACTGAAAAAAATTAATTACACATTTACACCATCAAGAGAAGTGGCTATCAGTACGACCGGACTCTTTCCAGCGATAAAATTGTATGGAATGTGGTACCAAATAATTTAAAATATCAGTTACATTAATCTAATTCTTTAATTCATACTTCGAAGTCCGATGTTAAAACTACAGCTTTACTGAAATTGATCACGTTCTTACAGAAATAACGATACTAATCGCATTGGTTATGGTACCACAGTGAAAGGAAAATACTAGGAAAACAGAAATTACTGCATTAACGGCTTAATCGATTACGGCGTCGTCGGGCCCTCGAAAGATTTTGTTTCATGTTAATTATGGGTTTTTATATTCAGACCGTCAAAGTGGAAGACGGATTCGGTTTATAGTTTTAAAATGCAAATCATTTAATTTTCCACATTTGCATTCCTCGGAGGCGGCTAACTTTTTTTTCAGACTTAGTTAATAAAAAAAAAGGGCAAAGAGATTTTCAAAACTCTTTTATCATGGAGGGCTAATTCTCCCTACGGCGGTCGCCCATTAATTAGGATAATTTCTCATTTTATCATCTTACTATATTTTTTTTGGTTTTAGCGTTGATACACGCCTCGATGTTTAAACATGCAAATTGCAATGCAGAAATGTTTAATTTGATGTAAAAATTTATGTTCACAGGTTTGCTTTGCCTGCATCGTTTTTGTGACGTTCTTCGTCGGATCGGCGACTACGACACCATACCTGCGTGAAAAACGGCAATGGGACGACATCGTCGACCAGTGCAAAATATATGTAATTAATTTTTATTAATAATTGTTGCTCAGACCAACCTGCACTTTAAATTGAGATTCAATGTGATTTTGGAAATCCGATTTCAATAAAACTGGGGATATACATATTAAATTGCAGTAAAAACAAAAAGTAAATTGTAAAATTTCTCGTGTAGTCTGCGGAGGGATAAACCTGTAATTTGGTCGTTACTTTCGTTGGCTTGGTTAGTGGCATTTCGACGTATTCAGTGTGTCTGTGCGATTGTTATGTAGTCAAATCTCTTTTAAAGGTCGTGAGGGGTGCAAAAGTCGGCGTTTGTCGGTGCTTTAGGTGGATAAAATCAGGTTTTTTTTTAAATTGGTCAGGCCAATTGGCCTTTGTTATCGTCGGTCAGTTTTCTTTTTATATGGTGAATTTTTTTGATTTTATCAACGATGTACGTGGACTGTTGTTAATTTCTATTTATACGAGTTATTTTGTATTAAATGTTTTATATTTGTATATGCCCGTGTTTTCAAGTGTTCCTCACGCCGGGAATATCATTTTTTATTAGGCTTTCGCGGGAGAGCAGGAAATTATTGGGTTGTACGGAAAATGATACAGGTTTACTTTAATTATCCCTCTATATAATAAACTGTTTACGTTTGATGTATTATTCTTGTGTACGAATGTCAACACATTTCGTTACTTGGCAACAATTTTACTAAGATGTCAACGCGTAATTTCGTTTTAAGAGTTTAAACTCGATCGGAACGGTGCCTAAACGGCTAAAAACGTTAATGAAGTCTGGGGCGATGACAGTCTGAACATAGTTCAGAGATGATTTAAAACATTTTGAAAGGGAGACTTTAGATAAAGAAGGTCGAGGAAGGATTTCTTACATAGATGATTATGTTCTGAGAACTTTGGTCTAAGAAAATCTCAGAGCGACTTTTTGAGAACTTGCAGAGAACCTTTCAGTTAGCAAATCTTCCGTCCCTGACCACGTTAAGGCAAATGGAAAGGTGATGAAGCTCGAAAGTTGAGTTGCTCATGTATTAAACGACCACCAATAAAAATCATTGTTGTGAAGTGATGAAAAGCGGATTCTCTACGTCAACAGCAGACATTCTGGACAGTGGCTCCAAAGGAGAAGAAGCACCACATTTTCCAAATCCCCCAATTCATCAAAAAAGTTAATGGTGACTCTTTGGTGGGCTTCATTTGGGCTGTTTTACTATAGGTTCTTGAATCCTGGAGAAAAAATCAATCCAAAATGTATTACTCTCAAATAGCAGCAATGCACAAAAAATTGGCATTGGTGAAGTCATCTTTGGTTAATCGGAAAAGGCCGATTCTGATAAACTGATACATCGTGACGATAGCTCATGTGGTAGAGCAGCGGAGTATTTAGCCGAAGGTCGTGGGTTCGAATCCCGCTCGTGACACTAGCTTTTTATCTCAATCAATTAATATTTTATAAAGATTAATTAATTGAAAAAAGTTATTTGGTCAATCGGACCACGAAATCTAATAGATTAATTTTTATTATTGAGTTATGGACCAGTGAGTATTGAAAGCGAATGAAGTAAATTTGTTTCCGTAAAAGGTTAATTATCAGAAAAAATCCAGACGTTTTCAGTTTGTACGAATTGTCTACTAATTAGGGGAACCCTGGATAATTGAGGAAAGGGTGATTTCAGTTATCTGAATTAGTTATCAGAATTTTTGCCGTGACCGGAGCGCTTTTCGAATTAGGTCAGGCTCTTCGAACTGTTTCGTCGTTAACATCACATAATAGGTCAAGGTAGATAGAGATAAATAATAAAACTCATAAGGCAACAAATACTGAATAACGGGCGTTACCGACGAACTTGTTGTTTCAGGATTCGACGGAGACAACTTGCCAGAGGTGCGCCAAGGAGACGAAGAGTGTCATAGTCTACCCGATGTGCTGCGAAGGAAGAGAGTCGGCACGAGAATGGTGCACCACATTCATAAACTACGGAATCACAGACGACAATTAAAACGCCGAATTGACTATTTATTACAACTTCAATTTTGTATGATACTAAAGCCCTTGTGATGTACGTTAATGAGTGCGCGAATGTATATTATAAAGTTTTCGTTGGTTACATCGTTCTCGTACTTAAGTGTTTTTATGTTTTGTGATAGAACAAAATATTTACGGGACTCTTTGTTGTGTTTGATGTTTCAAAACTTATTTTCAAGACTGACGGATCACATAAAAACATAAACGTAAAGCCAGTCGGCACGATCTTGTATGAATGACCGACCATGTGACAAAATCGTGAATTTTGAGTTGTTGTTCTAGTCAGTGTGTGTTGAGTAATTCTGGAATCGCTATTATGTAAAAAAACAAACTAAAAACTATCTTATAATGAAATGTTAATGTGTAATTGATGGCTGTGAATGAAAACTATTCATATATTTTTTTAGTCTTTCAAAAATATATTTTTATGATTAAATTTGTTTTCTACTTCCTTAGATAATCCTTTTTTTACCATAAAACTAGATGGAACTTACTGGATATCATTCCCTACTTACTGGTATTTATATTTACAAATTATTATCAAGTTTAATATAAAATACATTGTAATAAGTAAAAATAGTCATTACACAGTAATAAACAAATATTAAATATATTTTTATATTATTTCCTTTCTAAAAAAATTATATATCATGGAATGACTTATTTTGAAAAATAAATTTGATTGTAATATGTTAAACTTTTTAATGTTTTGTACCATTTTAATTTAAACGTTTTTAACGCGTGAAAACAAATATTAAATATCCAGCACAATTTTATGGACTCGCCGAGATCAGGGCTTCCTTCTCGTATTTGCCAGGCTCACGGTTCTGGGTTCGAATCCCGGCATTATCCAACACTTTTTTAATAGAGAATAATATGAAAATTATATTGTAATGTGTTTGACCCCTCGTCCGCGATACTTAACGGGTAGTTGGACGTTACGTCCTCCTGAAAACATAGAATTTACATTTCCTACTTAATTAATTTACATTTCCCACATTAACAATATTTGTATTCATACATTTCTGTAAAGGGTACTGTAAAATAAGCAGTAACAAATAAAACAATATACATAATAAACCAATAAATACAAATATTAAGTGAATTTAAATATAACTTTGACATTTTCCTTAAAATTGTTAAACTACTGTAATGTAAACGTTTTGTAATGCTAAAAGTAAATTTTAAACGTTGTTCAGCCTCACGGACTCGCCGAGATCCGTATGCCCGATTCTTTCATTTTTTACGTAGGGTTTAGATCCAGTTGAACTCTATTTGATAATTGGGATATATAATAATTTGAGAAAGTTGTTCTCGCTGTATTTCCCCGACTTGTAGCTAGGAATAATAGCAAAAATATCTTCTAATGTTCTTAAGCATGTATATAATCACTGCTGTTTTCCAAAATAGATAACATAATATAAAAAAAATCTTAATATAATTCCGCTACATCTGAATCTGAATCTTCCCATTACAAACCCTATAAAAGAAGCATCTGATTTTTGTGTTTTGCTAGCTGATAAAAATTGAATGACTTCACTATCCGTCGTTTTCTCCTTTTGAGATTCCGTGAATGAAATTCACATTTATTAGGTAAGTGTGGTGTTTAGTGACCGTTAGCCAATGATTATTTGGAGATCGTGAGGTGCGGTCTGGTGTGACGTAGGTTTTAGAAAAACATTTTCTTTATCGTGCCAACGTTTCGATCTTTATTGAGATCATCTTCACCGCTTGGGATTTATATACACTATTTAAATTTCACATATATATGTAGGATGAGAAAAAAATGAATTTATACAATACTAGAAAATTTTAGATTAAAAAAATGAATTTGCTAGAAAGTTTTAGATTAAAAAAAAAGAATGGATTTATACACTGAAAAAAAATTAGATTAAAAAAATTAGCAATGTATAACTTCATTAATTTTTTAATCTAAAATTTTTTAGCATCGTATAAATTCATTTTTTTCACCACATCCTACATGTATTTGTAAAATTTAAACAATGTTTATAAATCCCAGGCTCTGAAGATGATCTCAATAAAGATCGAAAGGTTGGCACGATAAAGAAAATGTTTTTCCAAAAACTACGTCACACCAGACCGCATCTCACGATCTCCAAATAATAATTTATTTGGTAAATCGGGTTATTACAACTGAGATCTAAAAAGTTGAAGTTGCATTTATAATTCTGAATAAAAACTATCGATATCGATATGGCACCTTTGACTATTGTAATTTTTAAAGTCTAACGTGTTTGGTTACTTCAATGTGAGTGTCACTTTACATTACATACGTTTCTAGATAGCACAATGGTAAGATAATTTGAAATATAAATGGCCACACAAAGCAGGGAAGTTTAAGGAAGGCTTGGTATCAAGTATAGCCACCTTGGTCTATTAATTTCCGTCTCATGAAATGACGAGACAAAAGTATAAACACTTTATCGATTTATTTGTGACAAAACAACAAAATCAGATTTATAACTCGTCAAGGTTCTAATCATTAGAACCTTTGTCGTGCTAATCATTAACTTACTTGTTACAATGTATTTTTAATACCCCTTAATGCTTTTCGTTTTACATGGGTGTACTGGATTGTATGCGATTTTTTTATAGGATTGCAGAATAAATTGGATTGGAGAAACATCGTTTAATCACGCTGCACAAACACGGTATGACTCGTTTTTGTCAGTTGGCAGAAACCGTACTGTGTAATTAATATCGTTTTGTTATTTATCTCGCCTGACAAAAAAATATCGTTGAAAAGATTTTTGTTGGCCGGAAACAGACACCATCAATTTCCGCTTGTATTTCATGTATTGTTTTATCTCAAGTTAGTCTATCAAATATAAATCAACTCATCCCAACCAGGTCGGCTCTTTTGTGACTCAAGTACACTCCGGGCGGGTTTTAATAGTACTTGACTCATTTCAGATGGCTGAAAAGATGGTCTTCTCCTAAAGACTTGCTGAGAACGTTTACTAAACAAAAGATCCAGAGCAATAAGAAGAGGAAGTTCAACTTGGGTTTTTACTAAGTGAATAAAAAATAAAAGGAAGACAGTAACTCCTAGAAGTTAATTAATATTTTGTGTTGAAAATATTTTTGAGAAAATTAATATTTTGATACTAATGATTTTGTTATAATATAATAAAGAATCAACTTTTCTTTTTACTAAATTTAGAACAATATTTATTACCTTTCTTAACTACGAACAGGAAAAATTATTGTGTTATTAAGATTTTCCTCACAAGACTCAGATTACGAACGAAATCAATTAACTATCTTTTTAAACTATCTTTCCGTTCGAAAATTGTATTTGATTGTAAAAATGCTTAATTAAAAAAAGATTAAAAAAAACAGTCGTGGTCACTATGTGTAATACTGTAAATCACTTGGTAGGCTAAAAAAGAGGCACCAAGTTCATTTTAACGATTTAGACTCGCCTGTAAGGATTTTATGAAGTTCAGGCCATTTGCCCTTCACTTCTGATAATCCATAAGTTCTTCAAGAATCAAGGTTTTTATTTTACTAAACGCATATTAAGAATTGTGTCTAAATGTGCATCGAGTAATAGAATGAATGAATCAATGTGTTTACTTAACAAAATAGAAAACCAAAAAAAGTAAATATCATACAATCCAACATGTATACATAACATTTACAACAGGAGAGGTTAAATCAACTTCCTCCCATGTAAAAAAAGCCCACTCTCTGCACTGGGTTCGAACTCGGTGCCACTTTTTTATAAACAGCACTGGTAGTATGCCACGTGTGCCGGCGTTTTTGAGAAAAGCCCATTTGTAAATATGGGACTGGAGAACTTAGCGAACGACAAAATTAGTGGAAGGGGCGTCGGTGGCCGCAACGGTTTAGGCGTTGAGCGCCGTGTCAACATATGTATTATGTAGTATATATATATATATATCTCCGGCGATTCGTTGTTGTAAACAATGGATCATACATTGTGGACTAATTTAGATAGTGTTGTTTTTGTAACAAGAGATATTGGAAACTAAAAACATTGTTCAAAAAACTGCGTTTTTCACAACTTCCTAAGAGCATTTGATCGAGCGAACATAGTGCTATGATGTGAAAACAGAGGCAAATTTTCTCATTTCAGAATTGTTTCAATTGTACGAATATATTAATTTTGATGATTAGTAATTTAGTTTTTCGTTGAATAGATAAGTAATTAATTACTCGAAATAACTGTGTATTTCTTGGAACAAACGATGGATCCCGCATTCAACGTTCAAACTCTAATCCCAGATGGAAAACATGAAGCAACATTACTTTCAAAAAGCAGACTTCACTCAAATAATATGCAATTCATTTGATGTCATTGAGAATAAGAGAATAATTTTTATGGCTTGGTTCGTTAGAACGATAAAGCCAATATCATAAAAAAACCCTGACAATTCGACTATATAAATAAAGGAGTTTTCAAGTAAAACTATATATAACTACTTATATTAATACATATGTAGTGGGTTTTTTTTATGACAAAATTTTTGTTTATCTAATTAGTGATACAGCAAGTATTATTGGACTTAAATTTTGCGGCTTCATATCTGATCTAAGCAAAACTATTTATAAAAAACAAAAGATATATGTTATGTAACAGTAATGTTATATAACAAATATGTAATATTAATGTTATAATATATATACGTATAAGATATTTATTATGTGTATAAACCAACTCTTCGTACTCAACAAACAATTTTATTTAACTATAACTGAATTGCAATAGAGAGACGTGATGATACTGAGGATGGAATGTATGAATAACCTAGATGTCTCGATGCAACTAATCTTTTATAATTTACTAATGTTATTGCAGGGGGAGAAAGCGGGACTTAATAATGCTTAACATGTTCTAGGAATAATACGTTTTATGATATTCGTACATTATTTAAGTTTTCATTACAATGATAAATATAATTTACTCGTTATTACATTTCCAGAGCATATGGTTTACATTTTTTGAATTGTTTACTATAAATATTTGTTTTTGTTTGAAGAAAATAATTGTACATGTTTTTTCATTTGTATTTTTTTACGGGGGTTCGCATCAGCAGAGGTCATATCAACCCTCAGGGTGCCGTGTTTTTGAAAAAAAGCCCATTTGTAAGTATGTCGGATTCGAATGCAGGGCCGCTGGATTCGAACCCAGGACCTTCACCTTCCAGTGATAAGCGCCGTGTCAACGCCTAAACCGTTGCGGCCACCAACCCATATACATGTTTTGATATTAAAACTTACAGGAACAATTTCCACCAACTTGTGCTATAGTAAATTGTTGGGATTGTGGGAATTTCATTTACAGGATCGATGGAGATATTTTTCAGATTAAATGTTTTAAGTGTAATTCTGACGTCTGGAAGTTGCTCAGGATGAGGTATGAGGTTGGTGTATTGTATCTGAACCGGCTTCTTATGTGAAATTGATTCGTAGGTGAATTTACTTCTGAAGGCAAGGTGCCAAGGCAGCAGCTTTAATTTGGAATACTCCTCCTGTTAGAGACCTCCCTTCCACGGAATTCAAGAATTGTATCGTCTCTGGTTCTACAAAAATGGACAAGAATTGGCTAATTTCTGCATTAAAAGTTATTAAATTAATTTGAATTACCAATTCAGTGTACGTGCATATTGGGCTGGATCCCTTCAACAAAATGTCTGCTTCGCATGATTCTTGATGAATTGAAAAAAAAAACTGTTTGGGGAAAAATACTTTGTTCTTAATACAAATATCTTTTAGAAGAATATTTCATTATTTTCGGATTGTATATTAACATATTCAACAATTGCTGATGCTCTGAAAATGTAATATAGACAAATATACTAACGAGTAATTACGTTAATCATTCTAATGTAAACTTAATTACTGTACGAATGTTATAAAATTTATCTGAGACGTTGATGAATATTTTTATAAATTGTGAATTTTAATTGATTTAGTGGAAGTTCGAACTTGTGGAGGGAGTTGTTACATCAAATTTATCTCTGTTCATGTGCCGGTTAACAATTATTCCTAGAACAAGTGTAAGAATTATTAAGTTTCTCCTCCAATGTAGCATTAATAAATTACAAAAGATTAGTTGCATCGAGTCATCAAGGTAGTTTATATTTTTCATCCTCAATATCATCACGTCTCTCTATTATAATTGAGTTATAGTTAAATAAAATTTCGATTAATTATTCTTTTTATGTAAGGTTTTAAGGTAAGGTTTGGTTGAGATAAAAAAGTCAATGTCACGAGCGGGATTCGAACCCACGACTTCGGCTAAATATGCCGAACTTGAGCTATCGTGACTTCGATCCTCTCGGATCCCAACTCACCATCTCAACCTACAACTGTTCGAATTTTCCCTCTTTTTGCCATTTTCAAATGTCGTGTGATCAGGATTCACTTCTCGGCGACTTATGAAGTGGCAACGGGGAGCTTTTAGTGAAGTGATCATTCTATTACTTATTAAATATTAATCCATTTGTGTTTTAGTGATCAATTGACCAACTTACTTCTCTTAATTAATTATTCTTTCTTTGTAAGGTTTTTTGGTTGAGATAAAAAAGTCAATGTCACGAGCGGGATTCGAACCCACAATCTTAGGCTAGATACGTCGCTGCTCTCCCTACCACTTGAGCTATCGTGACCTCGATCCACTGGGCCACTAACTTCCCACCTTTTGAATTTTCCCTCCTTTTTGCCATTTTTCAAATGTCGTGTATTCTTTTTGATTCTCGGCGACAAATGGCAAAAAGGAGGGAAGATTCGAAAGGTAGGTTAAGGTGGGAAGTTAGTGTCCGAGTGGATCGAAGTCATGATAGCCCAGTGGTAGAGCAGCGGAGTATCTAGCCAATGACTTTTTATCTCAATTAAAAACCTTAATTAATTGAAAGATATTAATTGGTCAAGCGGACCACGAAAACTATTGAATTTAATTTCAAAACGTTAGCCGTCATACCGACTGCGCCAATTAACTTTCCGTACTCTACGAAAGTTTAAAATTTTTTAATTTAAAACTGAATTAGAATAGAGAGACGTGATGATATTGAGGATGAAAACTATGAACAACCTGGATGTATATAATACAATATAAATTATAAAATAAATTAGTCATGTAACTAAAATGGCATTGTTTTGAACGTACAAGCGTGGGAGGAAACCAATTGCGATCTTAATACGACCTTTGGTTCCACGGGTCTGACACAAAACAGTTTTAAATCTCTTATCTTAAATCCAAAGATTAGGGTCACGTAAGGGTCCAATATTTTTGTGTCGGCTATCGGAGATAACTTATTTCGAAATTAGCCGAGATTATCCGCTGGAGAATTTCAACGAAATTAGTCTAGATCGTAAAGATGAGAATGTTAACATTCGGTAAGTCAGAACATTCTCATCATTTCATTTTTTGCACATTCTCTTCATATATCTGACTAATATGGATTTACAAATAAACAATTGTATATTTTAAAATGTTGTTTTTATTATTATAATAATTGTGATTTAAAAAATTGGTTTAAAATAAGCACTCTTTTTATATTTTTCATTTTATTTTCTTACTGATCATACATTTACAAAATAAATCACAAGGATTGTATTTGATATAGTAATATATTATAATATGTTTTTAAAATGTTATGTTGCAGATGTAAAACGCTATTTTGCCACAACTAACATTTTCCTTATTATTATTTTTTAAATAACACACATTTAAATTTACAAAGTTAAACACCGAAATATAATGTAGTCAAGCTCTGCATAATCTTTTAAAAAGGGAACACACTTAAAGCAATTCTTTGTACAATTAAACTTTTTTTTCGTTCTAAACACAAGAACAATACACATCAACTGATAGTTTCAAAATATCTTTATCTTCAAAGTGGCACATGCTACATTTTTCACAAAAACCCTTAACAAATTAAAATTTGAAAAAGAATCATTTCTCTTAAAAATATAGTTTTTGGTTATCAATATATTTATAACTCTTAACTTATAAGGTTGGATACAAAAATTACCATATATACACTATGGGAAAACTCCTTGATTTAAAATGCAACAAGCATATTTTTACTATATATCAGAGAAACGGATTCAAATGTTTTTATGTTCTCTTCATTACATTCAACAGTGTCAATAAGATCTTTTCTTTTTTTAAACTTTTTATTTAAATAAAATATAAATCTAAGTGTCAAGAAAGTTTTCTTAAAATATAATTGATGGGAAAATTTCCCTAATTTGTTTGGTAAAATTAATTAGATTGTTTCATCTTCTATTTTCTTTTTTATTCACATATGAAAACACGATCATTGCCGATTTAACATCATAATACACACACATAGAGATCATTTATTTTACAGTGCTATTTTAAGAAATGCGACCGAACAGCCTAGTATTTCACTTATCATTCTTAAAAGTATAACACTATAATTACTAGTCATATTTACAATTTGTTGTAACATTAAATTCAAAAATTCACACTAAATCGAAATTCTTCTATATTTTAAAATATTTCAAGAAAAATGAAGTTACAAATGCATATTGCGGTAAAAAAATCAATTCAAGTCAGTGTAGGTTTAAGATAATTCAAGCGTTAAATTTCTTAAAAAATTTCAATATGAACACCAACGAGAATATCACAAAAGATAATAGCTACATCTAATTAATACTATTACTACAAAAACACCATAATATTTAAACGATTACTTTTTATAAAACTAACTGTTACTAACATATTACAATATCGAAAGAATTGTAAAATGTGAACATACTTCTTAGTACAGTGCTCAATTAAATATGTGAACAGTATAAAATGAATAAAAAAGTATTTAATTCACGCTGTGAACAAAATTGGAAAGTGTTGTCATTGAGAAAGGAATAATGATTTAAATTATATTTCAATTTTTTTAAAATTTAAAAACGTCTAAAAAAACAAATAATTAATAATTGACCAAAATCACATTCTCGCTTTTATGTACAACGTGGGTTAAATGACAAATTCTTTATTGAAATACAAGGAATTCGGCCGCATCATTCACAATGTGTATTCGTCTGTATAGTTACATTTATTTCTCACTTAGGCGAATCTTTATATTTTCTTTCTTATTTACATTTTTATATAAGAAAAACCCGAACGAGTGCTCTTTTTATGACATTTTGTGAAAATTATTAAATTGCAGTTTACGGAAAAAATTTTGCTTATTTTTTCATCAAAAAGTCTTTTTTTTTAAATATAAAAGATAGAAAAGAAGAACTGACTAATTTTGAACGGCCAACTATGACTAGAAAGTTTTCCCGTTCAAATAGGAATTATTTACAATTATTTTTTTCTCTTAAGCCGAAACTTGGTTAGTCATTTTCATTTTTAACACATAATTTTTTTTATAGATTTTATTTTTTCTATTAGAAATTATACAAATATTATCAGGGTAGGATTTGCGGTTTCTTGCCGCAATCCTTGTTAAAGTCCATCTAAGGGTTTGTATTAAGATCATAATAAGTGAAAAGTTTCTTTATTACTATGAATTCACAGCAAGGTCTAGAAAATGGACGAAGGGTTTAGAAATTACTCCACATCTTAATCAATTACATTTATACAAGCAAATAAAAAAAATGTTACAGTCGAAAGTCCGTTAGAAATAAAACGCGAATAACATGACGATTGATCCATTTTCGCACTTTCGTACAAAGCACTTTTTATACAAAAGTTTAGATAGTCTTTTATATTCCGTTTTCTTCCTGTTTATTATATATTTGGATTGAAAGGGGTGACTGTCTTTATCTCTACACAATGTGGATTAGTTGGTTGTCAAAGTCGTACGTTTCAGGAGTAATGTGGTCTGCCGAGGGTTGTTCTAATCTTCTTTTCCATCAACTAAAAACAAATAATTCCAAATGAGTTAGAAAATCAGCTATGGGTATTTTCGTTTTAATTTGTGACGGTCATTTTAAAATTATTAGCCTTCTTGTTGTGACTTTTACATTCCATGAATTATATAATTATAAGGATTATGTGAGAAGGATAACAGTAATTTTTTATCAGACATTATGAACATTATTATATTTATAATATAGCCGAGTAGTTGTTTTACTTTTTATTTGAACGATTTCATGCACTCTGTAATACGAATGATCACAAAGAAAGGGTGTAAAATTATATTTCATGGATTTGTAAATACTGTTTCAATCAAGCTGTTACGTAAGCAGTCTACATGTTTTAGTGCTGTGTGTGGGGAAAAATCACCTGTATATTTTTTTAGAACCATCTGTCCGCCAGGATCAACAGCAACATCGCGATGAAGAGAACATCGACAGTTCGCTGTGATGCAGTGCCGAACGCCTTCACTCCCATGTCTCGCATTTCTGGTTCTGCGTAAAAAGATGATCGATTAAGAAAATAAAAATTAAAAATTGATAGAATATAGAAAATGCGAACTCGCAAATCACAACCTTTAAGAATGAGCTAATATCAAAACCAGTGCAAAATTCCAACGCCCAACACCTCACGTGCTTAATTGTTTGGGTAGTTTGTACATTTGGTTTTCAGTTTATTTAACTATTGCAAGAAACCATTTATTTAGCAAATACAATTAACTTCAATTGATGTTTGAAACTGTTAGAATACAATGTAGCATTTTTTATTGATTATTGATTACTGATTTATATAAGCTCAAATTTGCACATGCATATACCGTGTTGAGGATATCACTTCTCGCAGTCCACCGGCATTTCCAACTTTTGTAATTTTCAATAAATAACCGGCAGGATCGAGGATACCCACCTCGGGTGATGGCAGTACGAGGTCAGACCTAGGCCTAACCCGTCCGCCACCGAGGATGGGCTCAAGGTGCTTTCAATAGGTAGGTCATTTCAACACCCAACACCATACGTTTCTAAATCCAAACCCATTCACTTTCACTCACTCTTACATACATTATTTACATGTTATATATATTTCAACTACGTGGTTATATGTACCCTCAAAGTGCCGGTGTTTTTGAAAAAAACAAAACAAAAAACCATTTGTAAGTGTGTCGGGTTTGATTCTAAGGCCACATATTCGTTCAATAAACGTTTGGATTTTACAATATTCAGATCGATCAACACAGATAAAAAATTCAGCGTTTAGCCAAACAAGCAAAGCAAGCCGGGAACACACCCGATGCAACGCTACAGACGCTACCCGACGCCTTGCCAGGTTTTGGTAGGGTGTGCACATCTATACGACGTCAAGCGCACGCCACGTAGTCACACAGCGTGTATCACAATCGCAACGCCTCTTTTGTTCTTAATGCATTATTTTGAGCAAAATCATGTAATAAATTGTTATTTAAATTTTATGAGCACAACCAAGCAATAAATTGTTCGTTAAATTTAATTGTTTTAAATAAAGTTATTCCGGTGTTTCGATAAATTTTCTGCGTAACCATCATAATTAAATAATTTTTATAAAAACTCAAGAATTTTTGATCTTTGATCTTTTGGTTTATATTAAAATAAGAACGGTGTAATTAATATAACGACAAAATTACATAAACATAGTTTGAAATAAACTACAAAAAATATGAGTGTCCTTTGGCGCTACTCGACGAAAATGGTGTATTAGCAAAACCATGAAATAAATTGTTAGTTAAATTTTATGAGCAAAATCGTGCAATAAATTGTTAGTTAAATTCATCATATCAAAAAATGATATTCCGGTGTTTTGATAAATTTTTTACCAAACCATTAAAAGTAATTTTTTAAAATAAAAACTAATGAATTTTTGATCTGGGTTAATTTGGTTTATATTAAAATAAGAACGGTGTAATTAATATAACGACAAAATTACATAAACATAGTTTGAAATAAACTACAAAAAATATGAGTGTCCTGTTTGGCGCTACTCGACGAAAATGGTGTATTAGCAAAACCATGAAATAAATTGTTAGTTAAATTTTATGAGCAAAATCGTGCAATAAATTGTTAGTTAAATTCATCATATCAAAAAATGATATTCCGGTGTTTTGATAAATTTTTTACCAAACCATTAAAAGTAATTTTTTAAAATAAAAACTAATGAATTTTTGATCTGGGTTAATTTGGTTTATATTAAAATTAGTATGTTGTAATTAATATAACGACAATAATACATGTAGTTTGAATAAAAATATGAGTGTCCGGTTCTTTTGTCTAAGACTGTACTCGATGCTACCCAACGAAAATCTGGACAATGGGGAAGGCAGGGCGTAGAGTAGGGTAGCGTTGCGTTGCATCGGGCAGATGTGCACGGGGGTAATACAACCTTATGGAAAATTGGACTTTGGATTTGCGTCGGGTAGCACGGGCAGCGTCGCATAGAGTTGCATCGGGAAGCGTTCCCCGCTTAAGCAGGCGTAAGGCTGTGAAACACAGTAATTCTGTACGTAGCATAAAATTGCTTAATTATACGCTTTTCTTTCGTAAACTCCAATTAAATTTGTTTGCAAACTTTTAAATCCAATTTGAAAAGAAACGTAAAAGTTTGATATTCATCGTATTTTAATTCTAATCCAAAAATAAGTCAGCCATACAGAAAAAAGTGCACTGTTATAATTATAGAAATGTGAAGTAGGCGTTAGAAAAACAGAAAAGAGAGCATTGATGCAAAAAAGCTGGTTTCTTAACGACATGCATGTTAAAGCAAAAACAAGTAGAACGAAACGGAACAACGCAAACTAAATATAAATTCAGAATGATAGAGAGAGAGAGAGAGAGAGAGAGAGAAAAGAGAGAGTGTGAGAGAGGAAACACAAAACCAGATGAAACCCTTCTAAAGAGTTACTTCGTGTCTCTTCGGGAATGGCGACTGACCTGATAAAACTGCGGGTGAAGAGGGAGGCTCAATATCACCTGGTGGAAAAAAACGAAAAAATAGCCAGTAGGTCAAACAGTCAGAAATGTATGAAAAAAAACATAATTTGAACAGAAAATAAATATAAATAGAGATGATTTCGTATGACATCGCAGGAAGGGTAGGTAAATTATGTTTGTATTTAATTGTACGAAGAGTAAGTCATTTGTAGACACGGCAGGTTTTTTCTGCACAGCCGAATGAAATGTTATTATTTTATAGCAGATAAACTTATGCAAAAAATTAATAGTTTATAAGGCCGGTTTAACGAAGCAAGAAGCGTTTACATTTTGCTGAGACATTAAGCGATTTGGGCCATATTTCATGCGGAAATCTTGCACTTTCTCCACGGCTGGTTTTCAAACTGGATGAACAGGGTCTTTTGCAGCTTATGCCGCATTGTCTTTCATTTGGCCTCATCGGATTATAAGATACGCGCATCTGCTTTCGGGAGATTGGTTAATGCAATTGCTTTTCAGTTAAGAGAAGGAATCGATCATGCATACGCGCCATTGCTTTATAATCGCATTATTTGTATATTAAAAAGGGCGGGAGTGATTTACTTGTACAATGAAACAGTATAATTATGATGGAGGATAGGGCCTTTACGAAATCAACGACCAAACAAAAACGTAAATAAATAAAGAAGCGAGTTTAGGGTAATAAATACGAAACAGGAAAAATATTCGAGGATCGGTCAGTTGCAAGACCATCAACATTGAAAGAGAGGGAAATGTAAACTGACCTGGGTACTGACCTATTCCCTTCGTGACAAAAAGGAAGTCCTCCGACATCTGGCTCCATCCGAATCTGTTCTTAGCTTGCACTCTGGCTTCGTACTGCACCGCCGGTTCGAGTCCTCGGATCATGTACGACATGTGTTGAGTGTAGTGTCCACTCGGCATGTTTGGTAAGATGACATCGTTCCAATCACCCCTCTGGAGTCCGTTGTATCCATACTGCCCGTGTGTCTCGTTCTCCTGCTGTCAACAGACAATCATATTTGTACATTTGATTTAAAAAATAACTTCATAGAGTTCGTGTTCCGATTGACCGAATAACTTTTTTCAATTAATTAATCTTTATGTAAGGTATTGGTTGAGATAGAAAAGTCAGCGTCACGAGCGGGATTCGAACCCACGACCTTTGGCTAAATACGCCGCTGCTCTATCACTTGAGCTATCGTGACTTCGATGCACTCGGACTCTAACTTCCCATCTCAACCCCATCTTTCGAATTTTCCGTCCTTTTGCCATTTTTCAAATGTCGTGTAATCTATTCGATTCTAGGCGACAAATGAAAAGGTCACGGAGAGCTTTCGTGAAGATATATTATTACTATTAAGATTACTATTAAATTCATTAGAGTGCGTGGTTCGTTGACCGAATAACTTTTTTCAATTAATTAATCTTTATGTAAGGTATTGGTTGGGATAAAAAATAAAGTTTTATTAACGCGGAAATGGATTAGGTATAATAGATAACATTTTTAACAACTTTTGTCTGGTTTTTAAAATTTTTTAAAATGACCTAGAACTGTGAACCAAAATTGTGTTCTAAATCTTCACATAAAAGGACCCGAAACCACCTTTTATCTTTGCCCTAAGATAGCTGACATTGTAAAGAACAAATGAGTTATCATCCACATAAATAAATTCACTGAATCTAGAATTTTGGGAATCTTTAGTGGTTTTCTCTTGAGGAAACCTAAAAGTACAGAGCTTCAGAAACATTTATTTTGTTTTATTTGTTTTATTCAATTGTATATTCGCCACACCGGTTCAGACCAATATATTTGATTGACGTAAGATTTGATCAAATTTACGTACCCCACAATAGATGACAACGGTCCTGGGCCATTCTGCCTTTTCATGAAATATTAATTATAATTATGTACATTTTTGTTGAAATAATGACTTCTGAAACAATAATAATAACCCACAAACGATTGGGTGTTACATCTTTACTAGGGAGACGAAAAATAATTTTTAAGTGATACCAATGATGAATAAGCTTACTACTTAATAATAATAAACTTTGACAAAAATTTTTAATTTCGAAAAATCGTGTATAACAAATTGAATATTGCAAGTTGTTTAAGCCAAGGATTAAAAATATAAATTAAACTAGCCGTTGTAATGTAGACACCAATTTCCGCCCGCCAGAAAATTCCAATAAGGAAAAATAATTCAACGACTTCCTCCAAGCGCCGGGAATTTCGATTATTCCTATCCTAATTCTTGCGGTGAGGACCCATGAAATGTCCTTCAAGCAAGCTTACAAGAGTTCATTCAACTGATCATCATAAAATATCTCATGTGGAAATAGCTCATAAAAAATCATTACTTCACTTCAAAGCTGTATGTACAATGAGGGTAAGTTTTATTACACACAATCTAATACAATTGGAATAAAAGGGAAGTCGAAATGAGAAGTTTGTGGCATGGGCGATCGAAGTCACGGAAACTCAAATTGTAGAGCATCGGGGTATTTATTCAAAGATATGAGTTCGAATCCCGACTTTGACACAAACTGTTTCATTTCGAAAAATCGTGTATAATAAATTGAATATTGCAAGTCGAGCCAAGGATTAAACATATAAATGAAACTAGCCGTTGAAACGTAGACACCAACTTCCGCCCGTCAGAAAATTCCAATAAGGAAAAATAATTCAACCTCTTCCTCCAAGCGCCCGGAATTTCGATTGTTCGTATCCTAATTCTTGCGGATGAGAACCCATGAAAATTCCTTCCAATGGTTTGAGCGGGTTATTCAGATGAAACACAAGAGGGAACCGGATGGGAAATACTTTTCGCTGAACTTAGCGCAAGAGAAAACGAAAGACTTTAGAGATCAACCAAGGGAGGAAACGGAGCGGAATTGAAGGGAAAACACAGGAGTTGAAATCCGACAAACAAGCCGAAATTATCTGACACTTGTCGGTTAAACGATTAACTAAAAATTAATGGTTTTGGCGAACTCATAGGTTTTCAAATAATTAAAATTTAATTTATTTAAAAGTAAAATAAAAAAAAAACTTCGGATGTAAAACAAGCACCATAAGAAATTAACAAGTGAATCTTTTAATCGTGTTGTTTTGCATTGTAAAAGAAAACTTCACCATGTTAACATGCTTTGTACTTTATGGTATAATTGTATTTAACATTGAAGTAAAAGTACATTGTTGTAATCCTTGCCATAAAAGACCAGTGGTTTTGGAACGGGTCATACATGTCTCCATTGGACGATCATTGAATGTCGACGTGTGCCGAAAGACAGTGAGGCCAGAAAGACTTTACTCGGGGTGATCAAAATCTTTAATCTGACTAAATGGAAACGTCCATTTTGCATAATGCCGGCCCGACCTTATCCTCAGTGTGAGCTATGCTGTGTAGACTGTGTTTTATTACGTTCTCTAGAGCTAAGCCGACACGTTCACCAGCTCATTCTGGACATGATCCACATGATGATTTTATGGAAAACCCTTTTTGTTGAGCCTAGTTTTGAGCTACTAGTAAAATTTTCAATCAACCTGGATAAAAATTTATACTAGTAGAATTTGTTGCCTGTCTGCAAATCATTCAGCAGTTACAGCAGAAACGTATACAATTTGTGCAATATTTTAAAAATAGTTTACCTGTCTATTCAAACATTTTGCAATAGCTTTTTTTGGGGGGGTTATATTTTTAAAATAGTTTCTTTCTATCTGATTGACTATTTTAAGTTTGTAAGATGTTTTCTTCTCATAATAGATCCGTTAAATTATTAGCACAATATTATATACTTGTAAATCACTTTGCAAAATACTTTTTTCATGTTATAACTATTTTTTAGTAAGGAGGCGTTAAGCTCTTCTGTATAACAGAATGTAAGGATAAGAAATTATATGATGTTAGTAACAATATCCATCAAATAGTTAACTTCCTTAACTAAAAACATAAAATAGTAATTAGTGGCATATAAGGAACAACTTCTTCTGACAACTCCGTCTCAAATCCCATTTTTCCTTGCCGTTACTTGCTCCTCTACTTTTGTTGCTTCGGGCTTTATTAAGAGGACGTGTTTAACATCTAACTGTTCGTTCCCAGAAACGCCATTATTTAGTTTCTCTCTCTCTCTCTCTCTCTCTCTCTCTCTCTCTCTCTCTCTCTCTCTTTTCCATACTGTTATGGAGTACTCGATATTCCCCCATCTACCTGTTCCCTATAATAAACTAATCTAGATTGGGGTCAATGGGGTATTTTTATAAAATTTCCGCTATAAGCCCAAGTCTTACACACAACCTGAGAGGCGATGGAGAAGCTACTTCGCCATCAGCCCCTCCCCATTCACACAAATACATACATTCACTCATACAAGACACAGAAACACAAAACATAACTTTAGTTCTATATACAATAAAAAAATACCAATTCTTTAAAAGCGAAATAGAAGACCCTGAAACTAGCTGCTTTGTCCGAGAACCCTCTTTAAATCTGGCGGCATGCCTACTCGCGCCTTATAGGGAGCCAAGGCACGACACGCTTCGACTATGTAGGACACAACGAAGAACCTTTATCAGCATAACGGACACCTGCGGGGGATTGGCCCACCATATTTTAGTTATACTTACCATTTCGTTCAAAACTACGGATAATTTGTCTTTAATTTCTTGGCTCTCACTCCTAATAGTTTCAAAATCCTGTTGTTGTCGTCCTGACTTTCGTTCTAAAGTATTTAATCTATCCAAGATCATATTTATAATTATCATAAACTTTTTTCTTTTTAAAAAATTCATTTAACCAACTACTTCTTTTTGCCAAAATTTAGTCCAACTGTCTTTAGTAATTGACGAGCAAATGCCCGCATGGTAAAATTTCTTACAAATAGAACATTGGACAATGGCGCTTTCGTTGCCCATGACTTAGCTTTTCCGGAGTCAAAATGTTGCTGGGACATATCGCTCTCCTGTTCTGCTCCAAACCCTCTCTCGCCCTTAAACAAAACCTTGACTTATCCGAAAACAAGATTTTAGTCCAACCTTGCTCAGCTTGGAAGTTCTGGACCAGTGGCAGGCCTTCTCGCACCTTAACCCAGCATCTGAAAGTCTTCTCTTGACAGTGCGAATGCTGACATTAAGATTTCTAACTTATTTAAGTTATTGCATGATCTCAACAGCGCTTGAATGTCGATTACGGAGTACATTCCATAAAACGATCAGCTCTCTGACACGATGGCACATGATCCATGCTTTCTTGCTAACTTCCAGTAAGGTAGCGATGGAAGACCCTTCGGACCCTGTTCCATCTTCTATAATAATGCTATGATTCTAATCTAATATGTATCACTTAAAACCACTCAAACAAATTTGAAACTTAAAAATGGTGCAAGTTAAAAAAAATCAAACCACTGGAACGTTGGAAAGAAGCTTTACAGAAAAGCAAAAAAAAAGAGATTGACTATTCAAAGATTTATTTACAAAATCCAGTTGTAAACACAAGTGGGAGATTTTATCTGTGTTTTATTTACCTCTAATCCTTTAAAACGGACCAAATATTGTTGAAAGATAATCAATGGAACATTATCTAAGAGATAATAAAGATATTAAGGGTGGCCGCTTTTTTTTTGCCTCGGAGTAAATCGAGAAGAGGCGTTGAAGCGTTAATAAGTTAAAAGTTCAATTGAGAGGCAAACTGCGGTAGATAAATAATGCAAATGGTCTGCCTGATTTCCTGGCATTAGAAACGGTAGATTTACCGGGTTTTCGCCGGCCTCACGTCTGGCTAGTGATCCGTTACCGCATGTGCCGAAATTCAAGATAGCAGGACCGTTTTAAAAGAGCATTAGGGAAATGGGAGAGAAGTACGTCATCATCATCACCATCATCATCTCGTGTGGCGTTCAACAGTGCCGCCGAGGTCTCCCTCAACCGGGGATTGAAATTAAAAATTTAGCCGGCGTGTGAGATGCGTGCCAGCGATGGTAATAGGCCAAGTGAATCTTTGATGACATTCCCTCACCGCCTCCTCCAATCATTACCCCATATCTCTCCATTACCTTTAATATACCCTCTCAGATGAGTCATCAATACGTGACGTTACGATAAAACAATTTCACCTCAACAGCCTCATTTATTTATTATTCAGCAGAATAAGTCACTAACAATAAAATCGACCACGTATGAACTTTTATATTGACAGACTCTATAAAAAAATAAACTCTACAAATACACAACCTAATTTAAAATGACTCAATTTCTCTCTCTCACTCACTCTCTCTCTCTCTCTCTCTCTCTCTCTCTCTCTCTCTCTCTCTCCAAAAATTGAAATTTGATTTCGGATTGAGATCCTGCAATATAGCTAGAACAGTGAAAAATAGCTTGTTTGATCAGATACATTTCATAACTTTTTTTTTTGGTTGGTTTGTGG
Source organism: Cimex lectularius (assembly GCF_000648675.2). Classification (NCBI taxonomy): domain Eukaryota; kingdom Metazoa; phylum Arthropoda; class Insecta; order Hemiptera; family Cimicidae; genus Cimex; species Cimex lectularius. The sequence goes on along the minus strand of NW_019392873.1, from coordinate 465,530 downwards.
GTTATTTTTTCGGTCGAGAAAGGGGAAAGGAGCGTGTCGGTGTTAATTTTGTTCTGTTTGGGTTTTTTCGTTGTTTCTCCCGGTCGTTTATTGTATTCACCTGTTTGTTTTCTTTGAACTTTGAATGTTTGTGTATAATTTATAAATTTCTTTGGGTGGAGGCGTGTTTGAATATTTTTAGGTTTCCTAGAATGCTCATTTTCCTCCTTTATGTGCTCAATGGAGCAATGCTTGCTTGCCAAATTATCTATTGCTGCGGGTTCATGGTAGTTTTGTGAGAAGAGGGATGTCAGAGTTTCTATTATCGTCTCCAAATGATGTTAAGTACTCTTAATAAGAAAAAGATCAAAAAAGATAAAATAGAGTTAAATACACTTTGCAAGATAGTAAAATACAACATCAGGAAAGATAAAGAGTACTACATTGGTAAACTAGTAGGATTGCAAACGCAAACCAAACTACGAAACTAAGAAAAGAGCTGCAGAAGGGATATTACTATAAAGAAAAAGAGTTAAGAGATAGTACGAAATCCTTAGTTCTAAAAAAAACCAATTAAAACTGCATCAACAAAATAATTGATCATATTCACATTATTAATTAACTGATAGAAAAATCATCAGAATTTAATTTCCCGATCTACATGGTTTTCATAGATTTTGAAAATAAGTAATATACCATAATAAAAATAAATATATCATGTGCACGGAAACCCATGCCAGGACAACCTCTTTACCTAAATAACCTAATCTTAATCCTGACATTCTGAATCGCGCTTAGGGAGTCTGTGCATATTATGAATGTATTTTCTTGTCTTCTTTCGATGATACGTAGCGCTGGGTTATGGCTTCCGCTGTGCATATTCCCCTTGTTGACGGGGGAAGTAACAGCCTTTTTACCTCACTCCCCATATAAGCTGCGGCATCTACACCGGTTGACATCTTGGATCAATCAGTGTACAAGTCTGGCTCCACTAAATACCTCCATTATCGAATATAGTTTATTCTTGTATATTTGGGAGGGGGTATATCTATCTTTTTCCGTTTTGGTATCGGGTGAGAATTAAGGGGAGATAGAATGGTGGGGTTTCAGAAGGATTTTCGTCCTCCTCTCTGTCCAAAAATCTCGTCCGGATCCTCAGGAGTTCATACTTGTCATGTAGTTTGGGACAAAGAGAATTTTGTGCATGAAGTGGTCCGGCTTTGCCCATTTGCGCCTTGAGGTTCTTCTCTTCTCTTTTAAAAGTTAAGGGGGGGAGGTTGGGCGAGTTTGTTCTGAACGCACCAGTGGTTAGTCGCAGACCTTTCATGTGTATGTTATCTAACCGACTGAAACTCGTTCTCCTTCGCGAACCGTAAAATATTTTTTGGCACAACAGCCTCTCCGCTTGCTCTCCATTTGTAACTGCTAAATATCTGAGGAGGTTGATGACCCTTTTACACTGGATTTCAATTTCTCTTATTTACCATCGTATTTGAGGTTGCCATCTCAATTTCTCGTCGAATTTTATGCCGAGAAATTTCACCTTCTCCGCTTATACGAGAGGTTCCTCTTCATCCTGAGCCAAGGAGGACCGTGGGGTCTCCTCAGCCTACAAGCTCTCGTTTGTATCGCAGAAAATGTGAAACCTATCTTCTCGGCATTTGCAACCTCTTCTGGGTTTACATGCATGTAAATTGCGTCATCGTCGACATAGATCGGAAAAAGCGTCACAGATAGTACCGATCCTTGAGGGATTTCATTGCCCTACTCTCTCTCTCTGTTCAGATAACGAGCCTTCCCCAGCCTAACCCTGAAATATGTTTTAATCAGTAAGCTCCGTAATAGTTCCGGGAGCTTCCCTAGCAGGCCAAACTCTTGACACCTCCGGAGAACGCCACACCTCCACTTTTTGTCGTATGCCCTTTCGAGGTGCTTCCGATTCAGGAATGTGGTCTGAACTTCGTATTCAAGAAGAACTACCTGGTCATGGATGAATGCTCCATCCGAAACTCCGTCTGGTAGCGGCAGTAAAGTTCTGGGGTCTCTAGGAGCCATACCAATCTTTTGGGTACTTATACTCTTGGACTACCTTTCCCAGGCAGGTGGTAAGCGAGTTCGGGCTGTAATTCGAGAATTAACTGGGTCTTTATCTGTCAGCAAAGATAGGCAAACAAAGATCATACGCAACGACCGAATTACAGGTTCACCACCTTGCGGACCTCACATTCATACTTCAATTGCAATATATCTTTTCTGCAAGAATTGAAAATTTTACTTTTCATTTTTCCCCGATAAAAACTAGTATGTGTTAGTTGACAGAAGCATCCACTAAAGATCATTGCATTGTTTTTCCCCTTTAAATTGTAATAAACGATTAACTAGTATATCCTACAAAGTAAAGATAATTGCTTTTCTATTTAGACAGATGTAAAACGGTATAACAAATCGAATACCCGCGTTAAAGTGAGCTTACTAAACTATGTATAAACGATAACTTATGATATCAATTTTGTTTTAATGTTTGTCATTATTATGCCCATTATATTTAGTGATCTATTGACCAAATTACATCTTTCAATTAATTAATGTTTTTATTAAGGTTTTGGTTGAAATGAAAAGGTAAGTGTCACGAGCGGGATTCGAACCCACGACCTACGGCTCAATACGCCACAACTCTAACCACTTGAGCTTTCCTGACTTCTATCCACTCTGACACCAACTCCCCATTTCAACCACAACCTTTCGAATTTTCCCGCCTTTTTGCCATTTTTCAAATGCCGTGTAACAAGGATTCGATTCTCGGCGACATATGAAGTGGCCACGGTGAGCTGTTAGTGAAGTTTATTTCGTTTTACTTATTAAATCCATTATATTTAGTGGTCACCAAATTACTTCTTTCAATTAATTAACCTTTTTATGTAAGGTTTTGGTTGAAATGAAAACGTTAGTGCAACGAGCGGGATTCGAACCCACGACCCTGTACGTGGTAAGTTGAGATGGGGAATTGGTGTCCGAGTGGATCGAAGTCACGATAGCTCAAGAGGTTAGAACAGCGGCGTATTGAGCCGAAGGGCGTGGGTTCGAATCCCGTTCCTGACACTAACTTTTTCATTTTACCCAAAACCTTACATAAAAAGATCAGTTTGTAATTATGTTAATAAATTGTTCTGTAAACAAAAGTAATCGATTATTTTATCAATCTAGAAGCAACAAAATTACAATTCGGAGTAAAAATGCCAGTAAAAGCAAAATTGATTTAATTTTTTGTATAGAATGTGAAAAGTAAATATATTTTTAGTATATGTTTACGACATTTTACTCTTTGTTAAAATTCACTGTGAAGGGAAAGGATAAAAGTGTTATAACAAAATGTATGTGTATGTCAGAATAAGGTGCGGTCAGCTTAATTTTCCACGAAATGAATTTCATCCATCCCTAACTATTTTCCGGTTGAATTAGTTCAACCGCCAGACATTGGTGCCCGGGAATATTTTTCACCGATAACAAAGTCAGATAAAGCTGACCGCTTTGTGCTTTCCCACTCGCACGAGAAAACTGAACTGGTGTTTAGCCGTAAGGGGGTGAGTGGAAGGGGCGAAAAATTAATATCTCCGTCGTAAAACGGTCGGATTATAAATTCGGCCGTCGTACGAGGGCGGGGGAGGATTTGGGTGAAAAGGGGGTTTGCATGGCCCCGAGTAATAAACTGGGCTCAGCAGACCCAGTGCTGGTTAGCAACAGGTCACTACACAAAACTGATTCATTCGCCTCTCGTAGCGACCCAAATTCAAATGTTAATTAACAATATACAAAAAAAGGGCCTCTAGCTATTCTTGAAAATTACGCTTCGAATCCGAACAGAAAGAAATTCATATTAATTTTCTTTTAATTAATCAAATAATAAACGGAGAAAAACAAAATAAAATATTGAATTCCGTTTTCTTTGTTAATTAGAAACCAAAAATTTTAATCAAAATCAACGATTAAACAGTCCTTTTTTTATAAGAAAAAGTCAATATTATTGACGCTCCAGAAATTCTTTTTAAAAATAATTAACTCGTGTCTCCGATTATTCATCCGTTTGGGGATTAACAATTGAACTCAATTAAATTATTATTCTTGTCGCTGTGTCTCTTGGCCTTTAACGTTCTTGAGATAAATTAGGAATTTAAAAAGATATTTTTTTGCTCAATATGAGCTCTTTCCGAAAGCAAATAGACAAATTAAAATACTCCAAAGGAGACAAGGAGCTCATTAAACAATCAGTGGGGGTCGCACGATATAATTAGTTCATGGAAATAACCCAAAGTGTTTTATTTGATTGTAAAGATAGACTAAACCAATAAACCAGCTGACAGGGCAAGGGAATGAGAAAATTCTCGAAAAAAGTGGAAAAATAGATTTAAATCGTTTGTAATTATTTTGTACTGATTTTTGAACTTTACATCTTTAACGTATAGTTGGATTTTGGAATGAAACTTAAATGTTGGAGTTGTTTTAAAGGTCGTATGTCTGGCGCGGAGGTTATGAACTTCTATTATTGCAACATGGTCGGATTGCCATTTTTAATTGACTCTGGAATACATAACAAGCAGAAATGTCACTTATATCGCAATAACCTTAAAATTCTTGGGTCCTTTTTGAAACGATCATAGTCTTCCCTGTTTGATTGATGTTACAACAACCATAAAAAAGTTCAATAAAGACAAAGTAAATTCTTCGACGAAACATCATCTCCAAGTTAGTTGTTTGTTACAATATGTTTTATTATCAAGTTCACGAATTAAAAAAAAAAAAAAATAGTAAAAAGAAAATTAAAAACTGACTTATATAAATTATGATTATTTGGAGATGGTGAGATGCGGTTTGGTGTGACGCAGGTTTTAGAAAAAACATTTTCTTTCCGTTCTAACGTTTCGATATTTATTGAGATCATCTTCAGAGCCTGGGATTTATAAATATTGTTTAAATTTTACAAATACATGTAGGATGTGGATGAAAATTAAATTTATAAAATGCTAGATTTTTTCAATCTAGATTCAATCAATAAAATCTAGATTCAATCAAATTGTACTCACTCAAAGTGTTTGTTTTCTGTGACACATCTTCACAGAAAACAAACACTTTGAGTAGTACGAATACTTTGATAGAATTTTAACATTCTAGCATTGTATAAATTCTTTTTTTTCCACATCCTACATGTATTTGTAAAATTTAAACAATGCTTATAAATCCCAGGCCCTAAAGATGATCTCAATGAAGATCGAAACGTTGGCTCGATAAAGAAAATGTTTTTCTAAAACCTACGTCACACCAGACCGCATCTCACGATCTCCAAATAATCATTGGCTAACGGTCACTAAACACCACACATATACAAATTATGTTAACATTTTTCATATTTTTACTCATACTAGATAAACACGACAAAAGTTTAAGTTTTATACATAGTAATTTAATGTTTGTTACTGAACCTCGGTTCCAGTTAGTTCAATGATGTGATTATACTAATTTAAGAAAGAGCGGAACAATAATTTAAAACCTCATTTGTTAGTATTTTCGTTTAAAAATTCAAAGGTCATGGTGTAGGACTCAGGCTACGTTTTATTTAATAGGGTAACAAATGAGGTCATTGGAAGTATAGCGTAATAATAAGTAATTAAGCAGTAAAATAATAAAGTAAATAAAACTTACAATAAGTGAATTAGAATAAAGTATTTCCATTTTTGATTTATTTCTCTAACCCCTTATATATCGAATTATAAAACAGAAATTCTATGCAGCGCTCGACATATTTTTCACAGAAAGAATATTTCTATGGAGCATTAACTATAAAGTTATATGCCTCAGAGCAATTGCGTTAAGATCGTACCCTTCCGATTTCTGTCACCTAAGAAACTGTACATTTCTCGTTAGTTTATTTCTATGAGTTGTTGATTTTTTAAAATTTTTTTGGTAGTGTTTCTTGGCCTGCAAAAGTGTTGAACTGCTCGATAAAGAACCCTATACTGGTTCCTGCTATTCTCACATGTTTACGCTTCATTAATGCGTAGTTCGACTTGCCATCTTTGGTGTGGAACGGTGGTGAAGGAAGAAACCGGAAACGCGAATGAAACACAATCCAGCGAGAATATACGGGCTCGGTGAAATGATTAGTATGGATCAGTTCAACAAGATTTTCTTTACTTTTGCATTATATGATTTGCATTGTTATTTTAAGAAAAAATGATACTACATGCAAATATTGATATAACAAGACAAATTATTGATTTTTGAACACGAGATTTGAGATAAAAAAGTCAGTCAAGGATGGGATTCGAACCCACAGTCTACAACTCCGATGTTCTAACCTCCAATCTCAAGTTAAACACATGTGGGATCTCTAAGTCACAGTGGCTCTCGAGGTTAGAACGTAGAGGTGCAATTCCGTTGGTTCGAATCCCATTTGCGACTCTTTTTCATCTCAAATCTCGTGTTGAAAAATTAATAATTACAGAATGAAGACCAAATTTTATAAGGATAAATGTTATTTAATCACAGGACTTAAAGGTTCTCGCTCACTCGAACATCCGAATTGAAAAATTTTATTATACAGTCAATGGTGTGTTTCTCATCTTCCTAACATGGCTCGGGCTCCATTTGCGCCCTTGGATTTACAGTGCAATTAAGCGGAATGGTCCTCCTCTGACCACCCCGCGCCGACCTAAGACCCGGTGTAAATTGCTGTGAGATCTGTCCGTGGTCTCTACTTGATGAATGGGCCACCCCACAAAATGCATCCCCTCACCACAGCCGCCTTATAAAGGGTAATCCCTTTTAAATGAACGCAAATGAGGGCCGGCAGACGACATTGATTGTGGTGGACCCGGTTTTTTTCCCCAGCCTGAGGCTTGAAAAAAAAAGAAAAAAGATAAAGGTGGACTGGTGATTTTATTTCAGATCTCGAAGGAAAAACATAAAAGAAGAAACATTAGAATATTTTAGATATATACCACATTTCTTGAAAACGAAAGGTCATTGAAAAAAATTCATATGATAACACCGTTTATTTTTCCCCGAGAATCTAAAATAAGTGGTCTAAACATTATTTTAGTGCCACATTAATAGGTGATTGAGTATAAACTTTATTTTTTCAAATGAGACCTACTACATTCATTCTTAAATACATTCACTCCTATTTACATATCATTCATTCAATTAGGGTGACGAGTACTCGATATTCCTACATCATCTTTGACATATATTGTACGTCGATGGGGTACTCGATATTTCGCCATTGACCCTCTTACAGCACACATTCACGCTAATCAATACATTCATTCTCAACGCAAGCTAGGTATACGCTACGCAACTATTATTACTACATACAATAGAACAACCTCCTTTACTCCAAGAATCGGAAAATGGGAACCAATACTTACTGCCGTGCTCAAGCACAATTCTTAAATCTGGTGGTTTTCCTGAGCGCTCTCTGTATGGGGCCAAGAATGCAACCTTCAATTAGGTGGGACACATCGAGAAATCTTTCTCTGCATGCCGGACACATACGCGGGTTTTGGCCCAAAAGTAAGTGTCCGTGTGTTAACCTCGCATGGCCTATTCTTAATCGGGTGAAGATGACCCGTCTTCTACGAGTCAGATCCTCTGAGGGTCGCCCATCGATAGTGCACTTGATACGCGAGAGCTTTTCTGCCGATCCGGACCATTGATGCTGCCACCTTTTTTTAATAATGTTTTGTACTGTATTCTTAGCGACATACGGCCGGTATGTAAGTTAAGTTCGGAGGTTGGGACGTCCCGGCCTTAGCCGCCTCGTCCACCTTTTCCCCCATCACAATTTTCCCGAGACGCTCCAGTTCGTGGTATCTCTCTAACAAAAGCACAAACGAGAGGGTCGTCGGAAATCCTGTCACGGACCGCAGTGACCACGGTGAGGGAGTTTCTGCAGACTAGGTAGGCGGACCATCGTCTCAAATCACCCAAAGCATGTGGAAAATCGCATATGGTTCTGCCGACGATGTGGACGCACCCTCGCGATACACGGCACACCTTCATCACTCTTAGACCCGTTTGTACGAGCAGAAAACCAATATACCTCGATCAAAGCTCCAAGAACTTAGCTCGGTAAAGGTATGGCGGTGTAGACGACTTGGCTAAGTGTGATCCCTGACTTTCCTAATGATTCGCCGAATCGTATTCCTAGAGGTCACGTCCGGGTCTCAGTCGCTCTAACATTCAAGTATACTAGCATCTAAGGATCGCACCCGAAAGCGGATGTCCGGGTTTGGCAAGGAACCCTCCGTACAGCTGAAGGTGAGCTCCGAAATTCAGCAGCAGCACTGCCAACTCGGCGCAAATGCTGGCCAAAAGCTTTTTCTGAACGCGTCAGAGACGCTCGAACACTCTGATAGCAGAGCCTATCGAGCCTCTGCAGGTGCATTTTTCGGGCTGAAGAATAGGCCATGCAACCATAAAACAAGATCGAGCACAGCAACGGGTTAAATATTTTCAGGAGGCTCTCCCTGTCCGTTTCTCACGTAAAGTGACCGAAGAACTTATTACTTTCTTTCCCTTCACCTTGACGGTGTCAATGTGTAGCTGCCATCTAACCTTTTGATTAATCACGATGCCGAGGAACCTCGCCGACTAGAAGGCTCTATTTTGGGACTTTATCACTTATGTTAGGAGGAAATATTGAACCAATTGTTCTTTGAATAATTGTTTATATTAAAAAATCTAGTTTTTAAAATGTATCAAAACTTGGTAGTTCTTATTTCAAAAAACAAAGTTGATACTCATGTAGATTGAATAGTGCATGTATTCCTCGAAAGCTTGATGAAAGAACTTGTGCTTTTTTCTTGTTTGTCTCATCTCTGATGGTGTTTTAGTATATTAATGTTGATGGTCTGATGGATAACCAGTACATTGCATCAATGGGTCGGTTGAGAAAGGTCTGTCGGCGGTTATTTACAAACATTTGGAAATTTGCTATCATAGAAATAAATGAAATGATTAATTTGGGACTCTGACAGTCGCGTGAGTCTTTAAACATTTTATATAATATCTATAAATATGTTACTTAATTACGTTTTCATAAATGTATCACATGATTCAATCAAAAGTTTAAAGAAGAAGAACTGCTTAACTTGACAAATTTCAAAAAATAATAATCTACAATTCAGAGAATCTCAAATATTATCTCATTAAATAACGTTATTTTGAATTAATTAAATATGATTTAACTATCTTTCTTTTCAATAATGTAGTAAGTTATCTTGCCGAACGATGGATCAAATAGTTCTTTGATTGTCATTAATTTATTTTTGTAAGAAAGAATTGTTATGCGTTTGCAAATGTGAATAGAATTATACATCTTATTTTAATTTAGAATTTTTTTTTTTACAAAGAAATAAAGTACAACTTTCCTCTTTGTTATACCTTTCCCTTTTGAAAAATTAGGCCACGTTTAACACCGGGAAATATTTGTTTCGTGTAACAGAGCTATTCCAACAACGGATATGTTATAAAGTATGAAGAAAATGAAACATTTCCAGCCAGAAAAATAACCCCTCATTGCAAAATGTTGGGAAAACCTTGTGGCAGTAAACAACACCGATCGATGTAAAATGTAAGCTTTGTGAATTTGTTATAGGCTCAATCGTTGTAAATTACAACCTGTGTACGAAAGTAAACAAATCATACTCAAACAACAGTACATTAACAAGATCACAAACACAAAGTTACCAGGGTATTTAAATAAACAATAATGACTTTTAAACAAAATTTTGTTTTTCTGGTGCAATTCAGTGCAAACTCTCCTACACTTTTATTTTAGTTGATGAATGGCAATAACCGTATTTATAAGTAAGGCATACTGGCCATCAAGCTAGTTCTTGTGCTGTCCCGGGGCCTGAGGTAGTTCGGCCTTTCTAATTAAAATTCCGACTGATCCCCGAAGGCGATCGATAAATGTCCCTTGTTTAATTTAATTAATTTTTTCTCGCAATCCGACCTTATATGGGCTGTACGGCTGTATGACCGTCGCTATCACTGCTCTAGAGGTGTCACTGTAGTCAGATAAACATTTGAATTTATGCCCCCTCGTTTATAAAACTGATGAAACATAGGTGAAATTATTTTAATGAATTTATCCTTTGGGGAGTGATTGCTAATTATGGTGAAATCTTCTTTTTAATATTTTAAATGATATTTTCATGATTATCTTGTTAAGCTTGGTAAGTTAATGCGATCCAATTAAAAGGTTTCAACATTTTATTTTTCATATTAGCGAACAATTCATTGTTTAGTGTAATAAGTAGTAACGCACCCCATGAACATTATGATAATCTTTCAATATCTACAAAAAAAAAATACTATTTATGTATAATAAAAACGTTACATGTTTATTGTATAATAGCAATTCCTGACTATCCTAATATTCAAAAGCAAACCCGTTATTTGTTTCCATTGCGTATTATTGTGGAATAAGTAGTCATTAGGTTTTTTTTCGAACAAACTAGCATATTATGAATAGGTCGGTGAAGTTTAACGAGTTTGTTTACCAGAACCGATTGAACCTTGACCCACCTTAGTCTTACCATACAAATTCTAGTATTTGTATAGTACTAATACAAGTAGTACAGCCTACAATACCCCTGTCTATCGACATTTTTCGCCGTTTTGACGGGGCGTCTGCAGGAGTTCGGAAGTTGTACACAACCGTGGCGAGGGGATGGGTGAACAGTAAAACTTTTGAAGAAGCACTCTCAAAATGTTTGGCACCAAGATCATTATTTCAGACGGTGACGAGGGTCGGTTTAAGTGTGACGTTAAATGACTAAAAGAAACTCGTACTCTTAAAGTTGTAAAACATCATGGCTCGTGGGGGTTTGGTAATTTGACGTGAATTCAGAATTTGGCCAGTCTGTATGACAAATGTTAAGCCGTCTGTGACTATGTCAGTGCTTTCTTAATTTTTAGAAATTTCTCATTAAAGAAAAAAGCGTTTAGTTCTGGAAAAACTGTAATGTTATCTGTTAGGGTTGGGAGGATTGAAGCAAAGAGGTTAAACATACAAGATAATTGGAGACGCCCAAACTTCAATATTAGTGAATAGTTACTATTGTTCTTCTTCAGCTTAACTTGAGTTGTTTTTGAAGTGTTGATCTTTCTATTATCTGTACATACTTAGAATGGATGAGAGGATATGCCCGGTACGATGCCAAATTTGGCAAAAACTATCTAGGCAATATTGGTGCAAATTTGTAATGACACCTTAAAGAAACTCGAGCTCTCCGAACAAGATGAGGTCCGTAACATTCAAAGTATCGTTGTTTGGACGTTTCGGAGCATTTTGTTTAGATTGATTATTTTCGCTGTTTTCGGTTTGTAGACAAAGCTGGCAAACAGGCAGGCACAAGAATGACGTGATGATGACGAGAAACCGATAGAAATTATAACAGGGGGATAGACAAATCAAACACCCATGAGAAAATCTCCATACTTTCTAAGTTCAACGATCCAGTTTTTTGATTAGTGACGGTAGATGAAATTTTGACAACTGCTATATTTGGTAGCAGTAATTTGAGAAGCCAATATATACTTTATGCATGGGGCACTCTTAACACGACAGACAAGAATGACACACACACGCGGAAAACAAACACTTTGAGCCCTGAGATTGATCTCGATAAAGATCGAAACGTTGGGACGATAAAGAAAATGTTTTGCTAAAACCTACGTCATACCTGACAGCATCTCACGATCGACTAACGGTCACTAATCACCAAAAAATAAAATATTTTTCTAAACCTATATCACACAAGACCGCATCTCACGATCTCTGAATAATCATCAATGTAATGAAATGTATTTTAATTTCAAAGAGGATTACTCATATATGATAAATGATTATTCGGAGATCGTGAGATGCGGTCTGGTGTGACGTAGGTTTTAGAAAAATATTTTCTTTATCGTACCAACTTTTCGAACTTTATTGAGATCATCATCAGGGCTCAAAGTGTTTGTTTTCTGCGTAATTGTGTCATTCTTGTGTATCATGTTTGTCACAGAGAGGGCACTCTCAACGCGACACACAAGAATGACACAATTACGCAGAAAACAAACACTTTGAGCCCTGAAGATGATCTCAATAAAGATCACCGCATCTCACGATCTCCGAATAATCATAAACTAGCGGTCATTAAACACCATACAATTACATATATTACTCATCCATTTGTTTGGATTTAAAATCAATTAAAATGACGTTCGTTAAATGAACTCATAAGGAGCATAGATCCAAATATCTGTATCAAAAATATGCGTACCAGATAGGATAATTTATGTCTTTAGATTATTTCAATTATTTGTAAATGTTAAATGAAAATCATAGCAATTCGGGACCACAGTATATGTGCGCGCGTGCGTGTGCATACAGTGTGAATTCATTTATTAAAGTGGACTATGTTTCTGAGGAACGCATATCAAATACTCGAGGGCTTATCGTTCATTATTTCTCATTGTGCAAGAAACTAAGTGAATAACAAGAGGGAAATAGTACGAAAAACCGGGGGAAGGAGAATGAGAGCGACAGATCCATAGAAAGAGAGGGAAATTCGGCGTATGCTAATTCACGTTTATCGCTCTTCCCTCTGAAAACTTCTCGGTCCCTGATGTAAAGTTCGCATGTTTATAAAACTGTTTTCTCCAAGGTGAAAAGTCCGTTTTGTTACTTTTAAGAAAGAAGAAATATACCAGATTTCTTTCAACTATTTCGTTATTAGTTTCTCCTTCCTCCTGCCCACATGATTAAAAGTTAGCGAAGGGACTCTTAAAAATTTTTTTTGCTCGAAATATGCATATCAAATGTCTCATATATCTAATAATATAAAAAGGCTTTAAACGTTTTTGTTTACATTCTTTAAAATACCTCAATGACCCAGAAAAACAACTTGTGCAAACATATAAATAATTAATATTCTTATGTTTGCAACAAACAATTCTGTGAATTAAATTGGTGAGATAATTTTTTTTATAAAAGGAGATTGCTTGCTAACAACCTTGTAAAACGAAATAATTTAATATAATATACAAATCTAATATTAGTATAAAATACTTTTATTAAGTTTCAATTAAGTCTGATGTGACAATTTTAATAAATTATATTTACATGTATGAAAAAATAATTAGAGCCTATATAATCAGTGTTTGCAGGATAAAGTTCAAAATTGACCCTTCACAAAAAAAAATAAATAAATAAAAAAATAAAAAAATAAACAGATACAATGGACTTGCTTAGGAATAGAATTAGCCCATTTTGAAGATTTTTATCCAATTTATTCCAATAATATCATATTATCCAATTTTTTTAAAATATTTAACGTATGAAATTGAATTTAAAAAACGGTTCGTTTGACAGTTGTCGGAAAACAATGCAGGCTACCATAAATAATAAAGGAAGGGGCAAGGTTAATATGTTACTCATCAGATAAAATTAAACTGGTAGCCGTTTAATTCAATTCACTCCATTAAGTTGCATATGTACATGCGTAGACCTTGTAAATCAATATGGCGATTTCCAGGTTGAGGAATTGTACAACATATTAAAAGCAATTGATGTTGTTTTATAAGCCAATCTATGCTGTGATGATTTCTTTCTTTCTCAATGCAAAATATTTGTTATTTTTAAAATTTATGGCAAAATTGCAAATCACATGAAATGCAAATTAACAAAACTAAATATTTTTCAGCAGTTAAATTTTTTTTAACGAGGGTTCGCAACAGCAGAGGACATATAAACCCTCAGGATGCCGGTGTTTTTGAAAAAAAGCCCATTTGTAATTATGTCGGGTTCGAATGCAGGGCCGCTGGATTCGAACCCAGGACCTTCACCATACGGTGATGAGCGCCGTGTCAACGCCTAAACCGTTGCGGCCCCGATGCCCCCTTATTTTTCACTATTATAAACATTTCAATATTTTACAAATTTTATTATCTTTCAATTTCTTCCCGAGTAAAATTCAACGGAAAACGCCACACAACTAAGAAGTTCATACGATTATTATATTCTCGAATGGTTGTAATCGGTCTCGTCGGTTGTGGTAAATATATTGCGGGATATAAATATTGAATCTGAAGAAGGAAAAAAAGATTGCAACATTTTCGATCCCTAGCACACACTTAAATGATTAACAAACTCGATAGGATAATCTCTGTCCGTGAGTGAAACTAGAAAGAAAAAATTTCCTTTACCACCACCCCAAGTCATAACCTCTCAAAAAGGACGGAGGCCCCCCATAATAAATTCCTGAATGAATTATTAATTTTTTGCGGGATTTCCATAATTCAAGGTATAATTAATTAACTATTTATTATTCCGCTTTCTTTATAAATTCAGTGACGTTGTGATGGAGAATATATTAATATGTACTTTGTTTTAAATTTTACATTAGGCTTGTTTAAGGTATGGTAAATACTGCAAATCGTTATCAGCGGATGTGTTTCTAGACGGGGGGGGATAGAAAAATTCTTCCGGATCTGCAGGCTCGCGTCTTCCTGCACTTGTAAATGCAATCAGTTCAAAACAGATACCATTGTAGGGCGAGCTTCGTTCCGTAAATTGGGATTAACCGCTTTAATCCGATCATCCGCGATGGACTTCATCCTCTCTAAACCGGCTCTGCGGAGTATCGCTGGTGTCAATAAAGGAATACGTCACATAGGATTATTGTTTAGAGTTTGAACTGATTGTTTTAAACAACAACAAACAATCCGTAGGCCAAAAGTGTGCAACTGACAATGCCGGGATCATTGCTATTTGGAAAAGGTCAAAGCAACAACGTACAGGTATAAAAAATCACCCAATCCACTTAGACAAACATATAAGAAATATATATATATTTATACATACATACATAAATATNTAGATAAATATACAGTAGAGATATACTTTTAGTTGATAGTAATAATAAAGCTATTAAAACTAATTAAAAATTAAAACTAATTATTTAACCGATTAATGAAATGATATTGTTTATGATTTTACACATTCATATCAATCTGTTGACCATCGATACAGGAGAATTATTTTATTTTTCTACTTTATTTTCTTAATCTGTTTACATCATGTTACAGAATTTATTTACACTTTGAAAAAAAATTAGCTTAATGTATAACAAGATACTAAACATTTGAAATAAATAATACTTGAACTTTTAGAATGTAGCAATTTTGTGTAGGGTTTTGAACTCAACAAAAATAACCAGGCTCTTTTAAATGAATAAATCGGCCTATTTGGTTTTGTAGAAATAAAAACCCTACACCCAGCATGTCTGCGCAACAATGATAAATATAAAAGAAAAATACGCAGTAATAGAAAAAATAGTGCTATAATATATATAAATAAAAGCATTTACGAGATAATACGATAATATTTTGTTCTGCAAATGTGTACGTATAGACTTAGCAGAAGAGCAATGTTGCTAACTCCCCTCAAGACATCGTGTAATGTATATATTCATCAATTCATACATTGATCGCACTCTTACTGTTTGGTAGATGGAATACTCTATATTCCTCCATCTACCTATTTACTATAATAATCTAATCTAAATTGGGGTCGATATTTTTATTGGGGTATTTTTATAAAATTTCCGCAATCGGCCCAAGTCTTATACACAACCTGAGAGGCGATGGAGAAGCTACTTCGCCATCAGCCTCTCCCCATTCACACCAATAAATACATTCACTCATACAAGACACAGAAATACAAAACACTTATTTTGAAGGCTATATACAATAAAAAAATTCCCAATTCCCCTAAAAAGCGGAACAGGGGACCCTGAAACTCGCTACCTTGTTCGAGAACTCTTAAATCCGGCGGCATGCCTACACGCTCTCTGTGTGGTGCCAAGGTATGACAAGCCTCTATGTGGGACACATCGAGCGTAGTTCTTTATTAAAAAAAAAATAAATATTTTGCGTTTGTCTGAATTAGTTTAACTATTATTAAGATTTATGATTAAAACTTTTAAACTAAGACTTTCCGTACGCGTAATAAAATATAACAACGTCTGAGAAAAATGTAGTAAGGAAATAATTATTATTATCAATTGCTATGATGAATAATTAGGTTAATCTTAATGTATAGTAAATTTCGTTTCATTAACCCATTATCCGGTACAAGTTTATTTCTGTTTTTAAAAGTTAAACAAGAAAATGGATAATTGGACTTTAGGGCCATTGAAATAAAAAATGAGTTTTTGGATTTGACCTCTAAATATTCGAAAAAAAAATCTTTAAAGGAGATATTTTATGTACGAAACGGTTTATTAGACTTTCCTACAAAGAGAAGGCGTGGAAGCAAAGCCTGACGACGGGACAAAAGAAGTGTTTGATCTTTCAATTTACCCTTCCTGCGAGATTATCCCAATTTCTCCATAGACTTGGAAATTTAGTTTCAATTTATCAAGACTTCATTAACAGCTTTTGAAGGGTTCTTTTGAAAAGAGAAGAAGCGATACATTTTGAATGATGGCAATGTGACAATATTTGAATCGGTGTAGAAATTATCGCGATTATAGAAAAAGTAAATCCTTTAAAAAAAAAATTAATTTAGATAAATGCTTGCACAGTATAGATTATTAAAGAGAAAAAAATACTCTCAAAGGCAACCTTAAAAAATAAGTATTTTCACGACCTCACCACACCACTCAGGTTATTTATTTACTTACCTTGTGTGTGTGGATTTGAAAATTTCTAGTGCATGAAAGTATATTATTATGTATGCTTCTTCATGTATATACGAACTGCACTTTTATCACAACATTTAAATCAACTGATTAAATTCTTCAAAACATTTTTAAATATAGTTCTTTTTAATGCACGTAATTTTAAATTTATAGTAAAAGTAATAATTAAACAGGACGAGTAGTTATAATATCACTTTTAAATTGTACAACAGTTCAAATGAATTTTAACAAATAATTTTATAAATGTCCAAACAACAATACGACATGTTCAGATTTTTGCGATGTTAAAATTTGAACAATAAATAATTTGCTGAAAAAACGAAATAATGATATAGATAAAAATATAAATATATAAGAAGAAAAATGTAGAAATGGAAAGATAGAAAAGATACAGAGAAGATGTAGATAGAAAGAGAAAAAATTGAAAGATCTTGAATACCCATTTCAGAGAATATCTGTTTTATATGTCTATTGTAAATCATTTGTTTGTTAGTGACACATAATGACAGGGGCGGAAAACATATAAGCGCTCAAGGACGCGGAGTAATAGAACTTTTGTCACATCGTATTTTAGAAGGATCCAAGTTCGGTCAACACCCTAAAGCATAACATTGTGTATGTTCCAGTGGGACAAAAAACAAGCCTTTTGACTTTTCCACTTGTTACATTCAATATTGGAGACCGCGGTAGCCGAGTGGTTAGCGTGAGAGACTCTCGGCTCATAGACGCCGCGGTCGTGGGTTCGATTCCCACCGTCGCATCTGGCCCTTTTTTCACGATACCCCCCCCCCCAAATATGAACACACATACAAGAATTCGTCCCCATGCATGCATAGATCATAAGGCAAAAATACATTCAATATTGCCACAATTGGGGGGAAATCCCTCGGTGTTTTAAGACGGTTCACAAGTCTGTAAAAGGGCTTTGCAATTTAAAGTAAGATTTAAATAATTTGGAATGAGTTTTAAATCAATTTTAAAACGAATTAGTAATTTAATTTAGGCCCACTGACGAATTCAGATATTGAATAAATAGATAAAAGACAAATTATAAAACAGAGCAGTGGAAAACATGATTAAAAATGGAACCATCGGATTTATTTGGATTTCAATACTGTTTACATTAATTTCAACCAATCAATCAATTAAAAAGTCCAGAAAATCCATTAATGTGTTAACTACAAACATAGTGTAGTTTCTAGATTTACTGTTTATCGCCTTAAATAGTAATTAAATTATTTTTGTAAAAACTGATAAACATTTCATTTATTGTTTTTAGATTAGATTTGATTTATTCTGTGTAGTATTTAGTGACCGTTAATTAATGATTATTTGGAGAACGTGACATCCCACGATCCAAATAATCATTTCATTTATTTTCAAAACTAACCAATTTAAAGTATTTATAGATTTTTATGTTTGCTTCTTTTTTTAGGAGTAAATTACATGTAAAACCCAATATTGCTCAATCGTAGTTTAAAAAATCCAGATAATATATTAATGTTTTAACTACATATGTAATGTAGGTTTTAGATTTACTGTTTATCGCCGTTAAAAGTAATAATATATTTTCTTTAAAAGCTGAAAAAAATTTATTTATTTTTAAAACTAACAGATTTGAATTATTTATAGATTTTTATATTTAATTGTTTTTTAATAGGTAAATTACAGGTAAAATCCAGTTTTTGGGAAGTAAAAGGAGGTTAATGGGCCTCGGTGTTCCCAACAATTGGTTGGTGTGAATTACAAATTCCGAGAAATGTTATAGTCGGATACGAAACCCTACGTAAACCTTAAGTCCGACCATCATGTCCAGAAAGCCTCGGTTATGTACAGCCCGAGCAACATCTTTCTGACGGCTAACTGTGGGTGGCAAATGTGACTTCCGGCTCACTAACGGGGAACTCTAGGCTAAGGGAGACAACCCCAACAAAAAACACCCCCAAGCTAACGTGAAAGGCAACGTGCTAAGGGCTGAATGGCTGCAGGGGGTAAGTTACGATAATTAACGTTCCCCTGGAGACAATTTGTGCCACCGCCTTGTATGTTAGCCACCTTACCCGTACCTGCGGGCGGACTTTTACATCCTAGCATCTCGTGGGAACCAAATGAGTATACCAACGGAAAAAATAGCAGCGCAACAAACTTCAAGTGCGTATAGTAGTATCCCAGGTAAAGGCAGAGGGGGGCCCCCTGTGAAAGCACGAATACCCCATAGTGCCCCGCCAACTAGATTCACAAATCTAAATCTCTGGAACTTTGAGGAAACTGATGCCATGACCCCTAAATTTAATTTTAATAAAAAATTTGTAATCAAAATATCTTATAGAGAATAGTGGGAGAAAGGGATCTCAGTTAGTGTCGACCATATCTAGTTTATAGTTGGCTCCAAAACCGAATATGGGTCAGGAACTGGCATTTACAGATATAAACCAAGGACTTCTTATTCATATAAACCTTGGAATATACGCCACCGTTCATGCGGAAACTGCCAGGGAGATAAAAAGGCTGTGGGTTATCAATAGAAGAATTTGGACAGCCAGGCGGCACTGAAGGTAATTGCCGCATCACGATAAAGTCCAGAGTCGTTTGGGACTGCATTATAGCCCTGTCAAACATTGGAGAAAACAAGAAAATTACTCTTGTCAGGATGCTAGGGCACACAGGGCAAAGGGAGAAACGAAGAGGCCGATAAATTGGCCATGGAAAGTTCAATTAAGACACGTATTGGCCATGAACCCTTTTGTGCCTTACCAAAATGCCAAAAACGCGGATTCATTAGGCACTGGATTAATAATAAGTCCTCCGCTCAACGGTAATGTAGACCAGGACAGAGGCATGCGATAAAAATTATCAAAAGATCACCGTAGGTAGTAACAGCAGAACGACTAAATCTAGGTCGTGCTAGGAATAAAATAATAGTCGGACTGCTAAGTAGACACCGCAGACTCCGGAGGCAAATGTATGTATAGACTCGGAGTGGCAGATAAAACCCTGTTCTAATATTGCCAAGAAGAAACAACGGAACACGTCCTCTGTTAGTGCGACAGAGTGTGCGAAGTGCTAAGGTCTATCGTAATAGTACCAGTAGTAGTACGCTGAGATTCCTAATCCTGAAAGAGGAAAAGACAGGGCCTAAAGGATACGCACGGGAGCCATTAAATAAGCTTCTGAGGTCTGGTAAAAAGCCTCAAGTTTAACTAGGAGCTCTAAAAAATGGAAAAAATGGAGGTGCACAATAAACCAATACTGGTCGCGGGGTACAAATCGTCCAGAGGCGTCTCTTATTTAATCTAATTCCATTGTTTTTTTAATGGATAAATTACATGTAAAACCGAGTATTGCTCTTTCGTCGTTTTCATAATGTTACGAATATTTTTCCATTATTTCACTCTTACAGGAAAAGCATTTTATAAATATTCATCAAGCGTAACCAATTTATTGCCTATTTTGGATCCTTTTATCAGCTGATATTTATCTTTCAATTATGTTAATGAAATAAAAGTATATTTTCACAGTTTTAGTGCTATTTTACATTGATAACTGCCTTATTTGAAAAAATCCCTTTTCTTTTAAAAGAGGCGTATAACATTGTGCAAGACCGCACGGCTTGACGGGTTTAACAGCTCATAGCGCCGTACTTTAAAGATCGTTACCATTAAAGGTTATATTTGCGAAATGTTCCTTTCGGAATACATATATACTTATCTAAAATGAGCATTGGGTGGGAGGATTCAGTGCGAAAACCGACACGGATAGACCTTTGGGATAGTGGCAGAAGTCAAGATCTTGTACTCTCTCCAGGTGCTCTATATCACAGGATCTCGGGCCGGAACCAAACTACAACTCCTATCGCTCCACAACAATTAATTATTGTTTAAATGGAATCGGTCAAGCCCTTGGCTGACTTCCAATGAACTTTATGTTCTCTGATTTTATACGGACTATTTTTTCCATCCAAAATTTAAACGTAAAATTTTGCCTGATAGCTTCTACATTTTACGGCTTAATAATTTTCGGCTTAATGTTATCTCAGAGCAAAACAAACTTCGACAATCTTGTTAAAAGGTTAGCGGGAAATCTCGTGAGTTTAGCGATAGGTGGTTTAGATTTGCGCCAAATAAATCAGTGTTGCTATTTCACTGGCACAAACGGAGCAGAATCACTGCGCCGCCCTCAACTCACGGTATTTCAGACGAAGCTTAAACAAAATAGGCATTGCTCTAAAGTAACTATGGACAAGAGAGAGTTAAATTATAACCCGAATATGAAAAATCTTATATTTAGAAAGTATAACAATCGATGCAAGATGTGTGGGGAGACGAGCTGTGTTGGAGATAGGAGATTCCACGATGGATCTTTTGGATTGGCGCTAAAAACATCAGTGTTGCCAATACACGGGATGGAACATAGAAAGAAAAACACTGCACCCGCTCTAAACTCATGGGATTTGCTAAGCATTAGCAAAATTTGTCAAATTTATTATTAACCTGAGGCAACTTGGGCAAGGAAGGGTTAATTTTGTAGTTGATAATCTGAGAGTTGAACTAAAAGCCACTTAAGTAGAGAGGAGAAAAATGTATAGAAATGTGAAATATTTTGAATTGTATTTCTTACTTTTCATATTTTATATTATTTCGCACTTTAATTATTCATTTTTTAAACTTATATTGCATTTATCAATATGGGCTTTGACTTATACTGGCCAATGATCATATAGAATATAATAAAATATTATTTAATAATTTGGTGTATCAGTTGTCTAGTTGTTTACATTTAAAATTTTAATTCGATTTTTGCATTAATTCGAGTAAAATAATCTTATATATGTAATAAATAAACACCAACAACTAACAAAAGTACTCAATTTATTTAGAAATCGTGAGATGCGGTCTGGTGTGATGTAGGTTTCAGAAAAACATTTTCTTTATCATGCCAACGTTTCGACCTTTATTGAGATCATCTTCAGGCCCTGGGATTTACAAACATTGTTTACATATAACAATTACATTTTGGATGTGGAAAAGTGAATTTATACAATGCAAAATATATTTTTTATATATATTCAATCAAAGTATTTCTACTCACTCAACGTGATTGTCTTCTGTGTAATTGTGCCATTCTTGCGTGTCGTGTCGAGAGTGCCAGTGAGATTTTGCTATTTGTGTTTATTTACGTTGGATTTTGAAGGGGTGGGGAAGGAGATGTCGGTATAGAAAAGACATTTTTGTATAAGGCGTCGGCTTCTTTGAGGTGAAAAGAGCCAACGAAGGGAAAAAATGTGTTGGTAATGGTTCGGCCAGATTATCCTTTGAGGATTATATAGAAAGGGATAAAATAGGAAAAGGTAAGCTAGGTTGTTGGGAAATTAGACTTTGTGAAAAATATTTGATGTGTGGAATGTAATGTGATGATATAGGTATGTTATCTGTATTGAATTTGATTAATGATATTGGCGTAGCTGCAACTGAGTTTACATGTATTTGTTCTGTAATTGATGCTGTGTTTATCTATGTTTATATAAACCATTTCTAAGAAATTACGTTTATGTTTTTTGTTCTGCGTGTAATACTTTTGGATTTTTGAAGTCGAAATTGTGTTGGTGTTCAAGATAGTGGGTAGCGAGTGCTGTAGGATTTTGCTTAGGTTTTTTGCAATCATAGATATGTTGCTTTACTCTCTTGTCCAGATACTGGGATGTAAGACCGATATAAGTTATCGGAAGAGAGACAACTTCAAAATAGCTTTCAAAAATTATAAAACAATTGAAACACTTTTTTCCAAAATTAAAGATCCCACACCAATAACAAATAAATCTGACGTAATCTACAAGATCAACTGTTTAAACTGTCCGGCAACTTACATCAGTCTTACATCCCAATATCTGGACAAGAGAGTAGATATGTACCTGGATATCTGGATAAAGAAAATGTTTTTCTGAAACCTACATCACCAGACCACATCTCACGATTTCTAAATAAATATCGATTAACGGTCACTAATCACCACACGAAAGTATTGAATTTATAACAGGAAGAACAAGGTACAATTGTTTTATTGTTTACTAAAAATAGTTTCGGAGAATTAACGAATAGATAGATACCATATATGAAAGGTATTACTTGTTAGATTTTGATTATTATACCGTGTTATTATATTCAAGAAAATATTGTTTTGTATAGTTATTACCAATTAAAATTCAATTACCTTTGCCACTGGATTTATTACGGTTAAAGAGGTGCGATGTTTCCATTTTTTCCTCTCTATTACTTTTGAGAAAGGTGTGAAAAGACCTTTTTATGTTTTATTCACGTTATTTCAAATTCCATTACATTATCCGTCCACGGAGAAAATTTTTCGTCTTGTCAAATCGCTCAAACCGTGGGTAAAAGTGACTGAACGCATTATGTTTAGTTCTTTTAAACTGATGACATAAATTCAGATTTCGCGATCGGCAAAATTTCGATACATTCCATTTTGTTTTAAATCAATTTGTAATCAGCAATAACTTTTGATGATATTTAATGGGAAACTTCGAATAAATAAGGAAACATTGCTTGTATTGATTCATTACATTTTGAACTATTATTGGACAGCCATTTTTACAACATAACAAATTATTATTAGTAATTATAGCAAACGTTTTTTAAATTAATTTAAGCCCATACAGATGGCACGACCAGATTAAATTAGATTAGATTTGTTGAGCTGGCAAAAGAGATTTTGCAGTGTAACCACCAGAGAGAACATTATCTTACTCCAATGTGTTATAGCTCATTGTCTAATTTTTAGGCCATGTTCCTACGGCGTGTTGCTTGGTCCGAAGTTTGTCATACCTCACGCCGTGAGAAAGTAAAGTACTCGTTACTGCTCGACGTAGCCGTTTCTCGTAAGTTGTCAGTAATTACTCTAACATCAGTGCTTCAAGCTCGACGGATAACTATCCTCAGTACGGCTTGAGCACCAATTCCTAGAGGTTTTTGAAGTTGTACAGATTTATTCATTGTACGAATTCATTTTTCAACATATATAAATAGCGCATGTATACTTCCGTTGATATTTAGATCAAAACTGACTCGATTAAAAAAATGAAAATTGGTGACTAGTTGCCGCTCGAGATTCGCTAAGTCCCGAGTCTTTCCGCTCCTTGGGAACGGCTTGAAATGAATACGATACAAGTCTGTGTACGCTCGTCAAGCCGCAAGCAGGGACTTCAGTACCAAGTAGGACCAGGGCTTCAAGATTTTTATTATCCTATTCAGTCATGCTAGTGGCTCCTCAGGTACACATTTGCTTGATTGAGCGTTTCATTGTTTATTTTGACTTCACAGTTCCACATAATATATGTACTGTGGTTTCGTTCTCGTCTTATCACTATCTACATAGAAATCTTCTGGCACTAATACTTTCATATGCCTATGAATTCTACAATGTCCAATAATCGGATAGTCAATAAACCATCCTTCTTTTTTCAAGTTTTACCGAGAAGGTTTGTAGTATGCAAAGACTAAGCCCTTTTGACAGCTCTTTCTGTCCTGGGGTATTATTTTTCCATTTGAGCTTTTAATCTGATCTATTTGTTAACTCACAGTTTAAAATTTTACAGGGATTTTAGTTTTATAGGTTTTGCAAGAACCAACCAAAGAGGATCTTTTTTCTAGCCTTTTCTGTCCTGCTGAAGATAGGTGCCCGGGGAGTTGGTGCCCGAGTGGATCAAAGTCACGATAGTTCAAGTGGTTAGGGCAGCGGCGTATTGAACCGAGGTCGTGGGTTCGAATCCCGCTCGAGATACTGACTTTTTATCTCAACCAAGACCTTGCATAGAAAGAATAATTAATTGATTGAAAGAAATAATTTGGTCAATTGAAGAGGGAAACGTAAATGGATTAAAAAAAAAGTAAAAGAAGTATCACTACACGAAACTGCTCCCCGTGGCCACTTCATAAGCCGCTGAGAATCCAATCCGATTACACGACATTGGAAAATGGCAAAAAAGAGGGAAAATTCGAACGGTTGTAGGTTGAGATGGAGAGTTGGTGTCCGAGAGGATCGGTCACGATAGTTCAAGTGGTTAGGGACGCGGCGTATTGAACCGAAGGTCGTAGGTTCGAATCCCGCTCGTGATACCAACTTTTTTCATCTCAACCTTACATAAGAAGAATAATTAATATGGCCAATTAGACCGCTAAAAATAAATGGATTAATATACATATTCAGTCGAATCTCGATAACTCGAATCTCTGGAGAAATTAAAAAATTCGAGTTATCCAGTTTTACAACTAATTCGAGGTATTGAGCCGGCTAATCCAGTTGCTATGCGCGCTTCTGGTGTAGAGCACACCAAGTTAAAAAAAATTCGCTGGTCGCGTGGGCTTACAAAGAAAATTCGTCTAATCAAGGTTTTCATTTTGATATGTTGATTTAAAGAGGTAAAAATGCAGGCAAAGTATATGAAAACGAGAATATGAAAAATAGTTATCAAAGAATCCGAGTTATCGAGAGTCGATAGTAATTACTGTTAGTAATTTATGAGTACATCCTTAGTTTGCGTTTAGTGGGAAACTTTAGTTTAACGGTTAATATTTGAAATTAATTTTTTTTGTGTAGTAGAATATGTGACACATATATTCTATTATTACAGATATCACATGCATTTGCAGATTCCATTTCCCTCTTCTAAAAACTGTTGTTTAGTTCCGTTTCTTACTTGGCTATAAATGCCAGATGCTATATTATTTTGTATTATATTGAGTCGGATTACAGTAATTTTATGAGCTGACTGTGGCGAACATTGCCGATATTTATGAGAACCTAATGTCTCCGTTTGAACCAATTGTTTTATGCTGCTAGTGCACATACATATGTAGCAATTACCTTTTGGGTACCTACACGTTACCTTTAAAATTACCGTCAATTAAAATCCTATTTACAATGTTTTGATTAACAAATTTACTCGTGTAAAGGGCCTTAATAAAGAGTGTAACGCGAGGGTAAATTTTTGTCGTCATGAGCGGATGTCTTAATTTTGGCTTGGACGAAGAAAGAGGAGCTAAAGAATGTAATGCGATCGGAACGGCGAGGAGTCGAGCTTGGAAAAAGGTGTTCGGAAGGAGGTGGCTATGTTTCAATTCGACTTGAGATAGTGGGAACGTGCTTCCCTCTCCCTTTTCCAGGGCTGGGCTCAATCTTCAATTGTTTCCCGCCGCCTTCCACCTTCCGGGAGAACGTGACCCGAATTCTCCTCTTCCCGTATGTCATATATTTATCCTATAAATATTCCCAGGGAGGCCAGGGAGAAGGGACCATGTCAGATATAATTCTTACGAGCACCGACAGGCCTTCGTTCGTGGGGTTGAATATTATCCGCATGATTTCAGATGTGACGGCCTTTTTTGGATTTAAGGCTGTTAGCTCTTAATCAGCCCGGGGTGCGTCTGGAGGCTCGTCGCCGGGTATAAGAACGCCGTTTCGACCTTTTTGCGGTTCATTTTCTAATTAAGGGAAAACTCGTTTGAAGTAAAGTTTATATTCGAATTAGAACAAGTTCCAAATGTTGGATCCGATTTAAAATAAAACTTTCAACCTCGGTTCCTTTCTTTAAAAGTTGGGCTAGAGTCAGAGTCGTTTTCCCTGAAAATACCGTTGCTATCATTAAAAAATATATGTCATTAGCACCCGAGCCAACTTCTTACCTTAGCGAGGGTTCTTAGAATATTTACAATGCCTCTTTTCCGTTGTAACTCCTTTACAAAAACAAAGGGAAAAACGAATTAAAACTGCTTAATAAGAAAATGATAAACAAAGTTATACAAAACTAAGTAAGGATATAATGACAAGATGTGAATAATAAAATTTTATTAAATGCATTTTGTAACTATAATATATTCAGTGTACTTTCTTAAGTTTTCCCTGGGAAATAACATAGTTCGATTTGGATTCAATGTTATTAGTGATCAGCCCTCAACCTGTCAATTGTACAGTGTGCCCTTTTTAGATGATCTGGTTGAATTTCTCTTGAACCAATGACGCTATAAAAAAGTGTTTAATATTTCTTTGTCTAGTTTCAAAATTTTACCTTTTTTTGGGAAAAAATTATACAAGGTGCGTCAGGCCCCCCAGTACAACTTCAACATTTCAAACATGACCCATGGTCATATAAACCCCCGGGACTTTTTCCTTACAGTGATTACTGCCACCTTTCATACCATGTTGAATAATTTTTTACGCTGAAAATGATGTATTCGGATTTTAATAGGTCGAAAAATGACAAAAGGTTTGAAAAACGCATTTTCTTTGTTTCGTTGTTAATTCCAATAATTTGCTTTTTCACTAAAGTAAACATTAATTGCATTTATTGCTTATATTTTGTCTGCCGAAGAGCACATTTTTCAGATAAAACGAAAGTTGATATGTACGACTGCTTTACTGATAGTGGTGGTATTACGCGTCGTGCAGTCGAGATGAAAAAGTTAGTAAGATTCGAAGTCGAAGGTCGTGGGTTCGAATTCCGCTCGTGACACTAACTTTTTTATTTCAACTGAAATCGTAAATAAAAAGAATAATTACTTTTTCTGTCTGTTCACGAAAATCCGAATGCCTCTTTCCGAAATGTTGGAAGGGTTTTATGTTTAAAAAAAAATAAAGTACAGATGTACTCCGGATTTCCAATTTTAAGCCGTTTCGCTCCGGGTTTCCAATTTTAAGCCGTATCGCTCTCATCTTGTCCAGGGACTTCGGAACTCTGATTATGACAGGCGTCTAACGTTCTTTGCACAAATGTAGATTTGGGAGACTGAAGGATAGTTTTATCATACATCCTATGGACTAATGAATCCAAGTTCACCTCTAATGGCAAACTAAACCGTTGGAATTGTCGAACGTAGATGTTTTCAAACGTGGGCAGAGGAAAATCCGAGAATTTCGTACTCTTGTCATCCAAGTGGTTCACAATATCAACGTTTGATGTGGTCCTCTCGGAAATGAATTAATTGAGCTTTATTTCTAAGAAAATAATTTAAATGGTGCTCAGTTCCTCCATTTTTGGGTGAGGTTTAACCAACACTACTGTGCCTCTGCAACGACAAAGAAGAAGAAGAGCTTGAAGCATGCCCCGAACACAATTCTTTGCAGGTGAGACGTTATTTGAATCGTCAATTCCCAGATAGGTGGACAGGACCTCATAGTCCGATTTGTTGGCCTCCTCGGTCACCCGATTTAACCTCACTTGACTATTTTCTGTCAGGCCGTTTAAAACACAGTGCCTATGCCAATCGTAACACAGCAACCTCAGTTGAAGAATAGCGGCAAAGGATAGAACATGCTTGTCAATCCATTTCCCTTAGCTCTATCGCTCTAAGCACCGGTGAAGGGTGGTAAAAAGAGCAGATCTTTTAATCTAACTAACTTCCCATCTCAACCCCACCTTTCTGAATTTTCCCTCCTTTTTGCCATTTTTCCGAGTTAGTGTCCGAGTGGATCGAGGTCACGATAGCTCAAGTGGTAGAGCAGCGGCGTATCTAGCCGAAGATCGTGGGTTCGAATCTACCACTTGAGCTATCGTGACCTCGATCCGCTCGGACACTAACTTCCATCTCAACCTCACCTCTCGAATTTTCCCTCCTTTTTGCCATTTTTCAAATGTCGTGTAATCTATTTGATTCTCGGCGACAAATGGAATGGCCACGGAGAGTTTTCGTGAAGATATACTTCAGTTTAATTATTAAATCCATTACAGTTCGTGGTCCGATTGACCAATTAACATTTTTCAATTAATTAATATTTATGAAAGGTTGAGATAAAAAGTCAGCGTCACGAGCGGGATGGAGGTCACGATAGCTCAAGTGGTAGAGTAACGGCGTATTTTAGCGAGTAGCGGTTCGAATCCCGCTCGTGACGCTGACTTTTTTTTATCTCAACCAATACCTTTCATAAATATTAATTAATTGAAAAATGTTAATTGGTCAATCGGACCACGAACTGTAATGGATTATATATTATCTTAACTTTGTCATTTTTGACCAATTTAAAATACTATTGTACCATTGTTTTCAGCGTACAAAATCATTTAAAATGATGTGTCAGGATGTTTAGGGTCGTATTTGAAATTTTGAAGTTGGACTGGGCCGGCTAGTAAAAATATCTATGGATGTTGCTAATTAGAAAGGAAAGACTGTCCCCATGTCAATCTTTTGTGGAGTATACCACCATCAGAACTTTGAAAGATTAGTTAAAATTTTAAAAGGTTAACCAACATGAACATAATTTTACCCTTTTGAAACCTATGTAAAATAAAAATGAAAATTGAGATGGTAGATAGGACATTACCAGTGCCTTTAAGTATAATGGTTTCCATTTCATTACACTTGGAAACATGTAAAACAAAGTATTATTATATTCCAAAAATTGGTATTAAGCTTTAAGCCTGTTTTAAAATTAGGTTGATTTATCAAACAGTCATCTACGTACAGTATATTATTTTATCAATGAAATAACTTCCAATTGAAATCACAAATAACATGGATTGTAATCAAACATCAATTTAATTTCCTGCTATTCCACACCAATAAACACATTTTACTGCATAACGGTCGTAATTGAAGTAATGGAAGAGAAAAAATGAATTACCGGAAAAAATTATGCCTGATTAATGTGATAACTTTGAAAATAAATGAAAATTATTCTCCTTTTCGTTTGGAAACATAATCACAAAGAAAAAGAAAAACTAATTTCTGATAAACGGGATAAGATTATATCACTAAAATTTGTTATAAATTATACCGTCAAGTTGGAAATAAACAAATAGATATCTAGTTAAAAAATGGGGGCAAATTTTTCAGAGGGCGACTAATATTTCACTTAATCGATATTGCTCACATTATCTCCGGAAATTATTAATCACCACAAAAAAATAAAGATCGATAATTACAAAACCCTTCAAAATTGTGCAAAAATTCAAGTGCTGGATTTTTGAAAACTTATTTAATTAAATTGTAATTTTTTGAAAGTTCGAATCTTTAAGTAGAAAGTTACAGTGATTGAAAAAAAAGGTCACCTATCGGAGCTGCAGTTTAAACGTAGACGTAATCAGATATATCAACAGCAAATAAATAATTTAAACAATGGTATTATTATTTCATTGAGTTGGATGTAATGAAGGTGAGGTGTTCTGAGAGTTTGTTGTTTGTATGTAAATTAGCATTGTCCTTCCTGGAAAAGCAATGTATGCGATAGGATGAACAACGTTGTCAATTGTTTAAATCCACTTCTGATTAAATATTTTCCAAATGGAAAAAATATTGTCCTTTTAAGCACTAAGTGTTTTTTTAATTATTGATTTTACTATCAAGAGAGGCCATTGGAAAATCGTTAGAAAATTGTTGCACAATGGCTAATACATAGGACCTTTTTTCCACTTCTGTTAATTAACACAAAATCATTTTTCGATGGCGAATATAAAAAGCAGATTATTACATGTGTTTGTTGTCTGGTGTGTCCCCGGTTTACCAAAAAGAAAAGTTATTTTTTTATCAAAACTTATATATCGTTTTTTATATATTTTAGAAACCTTCTTGTTAATGTTATAAATTGAAACGAAAACTAACAGATTAAAACTCAAGAGAATGGGAAATCATTCCTCATATAATTCAGAATCAAACGGCGCCACATTCATTAATAAAATTCCTGATGATTACCATAATTAAAAAAAGATATTTTACAAACTACAAAAAAATACAAAACAAGCCCATTTGATTGTTGTTCGGATGAGAAAGATAGTTATTTACGTTGTCTAGGTTAGGTTGAGAAATTCCCTGTTTCTATTCATAGTGTGTAGGTTTGCACGAGGGACGAGACACAGTTGAGTGGTCTGATGTCGAGTTCATTATCTTTTGTCGGCTACGTGCCGATGAATGTAAGAATCGAATTCACTTGACTTGACATACCTCTATCGGAGGTTTTATCCAAATGCACTAAGCTGTCGTTACCCAATCGGATTTTGTGCACACAACTGGTGGAAATATCTTGACGTCTTTTTGTATATGGGTGATCTTCAAAAACTGGTAAAGTTGCTAATTGCAGAAATCACAATATTTCATTCGAGGGGAGAGAGAGAACGAAATAAAGAGAGATAGGTAGATAGAGATAGGGATAGACAGATAGAGATAGAGATAGAGAGAGAGAGAAAGATTGATAGATAGATAGAGGGACAGAGATAGATAGAGATAGATAGATAGATAGAGAGAGAGAGAGAGAGAGAGAGAGAAAGAGAGAGAGTGATAGATATATAGCAGACAGCTTGACAGGTAGATAGATAGATAGGCAGACAGAGAGAGAGAGAGAGAGAGAGAGAGAGAGAGAGAGAGAGAGAGAGAGAGAGAGAGAGAGAGTGAGAAAATTTACTTATTTATTTATTAAGCATGTTCCACACAAATTTCCATACAAATATTCCATAGGGGAGTCGGTGGCCGGTGGACATTTCTCTTTCTTAAATAAATTAACATTAATAAATCTAAAAAGTTGGTTATTGTTTTTAATTAAAATTAACAAATAAAATAGTAAATATTTTCTACGTTTATATTTAACAAAACTTTAAAATTTGTACGGTATAGTAATGGAATTGACTCAAAGACAATTGATTAAAACGGTAAGATTTGTAACAATAATTTATCCAAATCTATTGCCGAAACAATGTTCTCATGCCCGAGCATATTATCACTTGACACCAAATCACTCTTTTTAAGAGGCCACTAAAAACACAAGAAAACATCTGTTGCATATGCCGATCTTCTCGGGTTTCCGTATCGAAAGATTGAATAGTTGATTTCACTTCTCTGAATGTAAAGGGTACATCGTTACAAATATGGGCGGGCTGCTTGGCTTCCTTCCATAATACGTTCTTTATTAAATTTTTCCATTAATACATTTAATGTTTCACTCATAGATTTCGTATATCTGCCGTTTTTCTTTCGCAAGTCAGTAAAAACTGTTTAATGTTTATATTTCCCGGCTGTTAACTTATATACATAGTTCCAAGGTTGGTATTTATTGTTCGCTTTGCAGTAGTCTTTTCAGGAGATAATTTTTTAATATCTTCTTTTTATATTTAATCTTAATCTGGGAATATTCATTTCTTCTGATATTTCTGAGATTTTCGTCCTTAAGTATGCACTTTGGTATTGCTTCTTATTATTAATTTATTTTCTAAAGTTTTTCTCAGCCTGTTATTTGTTCCACCAGTGTACAGTTTTGTAGTTTTTTTTACAGATTATCTTTCAATAATAGTTTTACCACATGATATTTCAACTATATGCATAAAAATCTTCCATTAATTTATTAAACTTATATACATTTATCATGTAATTTGCTAACATATTTTCGTGAACCGTAACATGTTAAGTATATTTTTAATTCAATTTTTCAGGGATATTTCGCATCGGTTTCAATTTGCATTATATGTGTTGTATACGGGGGGGGGTATGATTCGACACATCAATATGGCGATCACTATTTTTGAAAAAAGATTTCAAACAATATCTAATTGTGATCCGAGTATCTCTCCTCTTTAGATACATACAAATTGAGAGAGATTATTCTTTATTCTTACTAAAACTAAACCTACATTGGACATCCTAGTAAGTGCTGTTTCATGGATGATGTTCATAAATTATTTCAAACAATATAACTTACAATTTGTATAGCCTGACAAAATATTTGAAGGGTATTTCAATTATGCCAACGGAAGCCCTGGTTAAACGTTGTAATAATATTGATATATTATCAGTGTTTATATAATGTTAAAACTCATTGTTAATGTATTTCCTTATTCGAGTAGGAGGTTTTTTCCGTTATTTTTGTTGGAATATGATTACAATTGTTAAACAAAGGAAATTTTTTCTTAAATTTCTATAAATTTTTATTAGGTGTTTTTATTATATTTTAATTAAAAATGGTTCAAATTGTTGTTACATACCCTACGATGGGGTCTCTTTTGTCCAAAATGCGGCTGGGTATAATGCACAGTTCCTGTCTGGGCCGAGTTCGGGTTGGGCACTTTTCTGAAAAAAAGCTTGCACTCTTCGATGGGCGTGTAGCTCTCCACCACCCAAGAAATGTTGTAACTGTCCCGCGACCTGCTTTGCTGGTGGCTTCTGAATTTGGCCGGGTTCGGCCGCCCTGAAAACACACATGGGAAATCAATATTGGAACAATCTAAGTTTTGAATGTTTGTAAATAGTAAAATCAACAAGGGAAATGCAGATGTAACGGTTCTAATTAGTAAATTGTAATTGTATAAATATTAAGGCGCATTATTCGTAAAATAATTCATATGGTAACATCAGAACTATATTTGCTGTGGACACCCTACTAAAACGTAGCAAGGCGTCGGGTAGCCTCGGGTAGCGTCGCATAGCGCTGCATCGGGTAAGTGTGTTCCCCGCTTTAGGCGTTGATACGGCGCTCATCACTGAAATGTGAAGGTCCCGGGTTCGAATCCAGCGGCCCTGCATTCGTTGACGGTTGACCTCTGCTGTTGCGAACCCTCGTTAAAAAAAACAACTGACTAACAGATTTTCATTTTCACAGTTCGAAATAAAACTAGATATTTAAATTAACAGTTTAGAAGGTACAATATTTGGTCTGTGTAGTGGGCAGGTAGTGTTGTTGAGTGGCGCTACAAGTTCATTAAAGACGTTTATCTAACTTCATGATGATCGGGAAACAATGCCTATTCCTGATGCTCGAGCAACTCACTCGTTTTGCAATTTCTCTTTCAGCATTTCGCTTTCACTTCAAATACAAAAGCCGAATCAATCTCTGTAAGGCTTCATTGTAGACGAATTCGGCTCCGATTTATTCTCGTCCGAGCGGTTGTACCAGAAAATTATATTCTACTGTAATTTTCTTTGGGTTCGAATCTGTTTTTACGGCAAATTGAGTGCTGGGGGGGGGGTAACTCCTCGTTTTGCCGTTTCGTCTTTCGATTTGAATTGGAATCGACGACTTTAATTAAGCTTTGCGCAGTTGAACGAACTTTAACCGAATAACGGTGGCCGGAAATGTGCGAATTGTACCGTTTATCCGAGATGCGGAGTCGCTCGCTCCGTGGACATATTGAAACCGATGAAGCACAACAGAAAAAGCAAAATCGGCCTAAATTAATTAAACATTTATATTAAACAAATCGAAATAAACAGAAAGTCCAAGAGAGAGTATTGCATGGAGTACTAGGTGTAACGGGAAAGTGAAATATCGCTTGAACAAGATATAAAAGGAAAAGTTTCGTAAACATTCTCAAAATAGGGCATTGATTAGCGTACATTTATGTATTAGTGTGTAGCATTATTAAGCTCAAGATAAATCTAAATGGGTGTCGAGTGTGATGAAACGATCATAACTAAATTCTTATTATTAACGGTTTAAAACAATTTAATAATTATTTTAACTAGCGCTGATCTGGTAATTAAGACTTTATAATTTGCTTATGTATAATATCTCAATGTAATAAAACCTTTAGCTTTGAATTTTGAAATAATACAACAATTTATATCTGCGCTTTTGTATTTTCATCTCTCTCGAAAGTGAGACGGCTTATTTAAAACGAAATGTTGCATGAATAAATGTAAGAGATGTATTTGTTTTTTGTTTAAAGGACAAAGAAAGACGGATGATCTGGTAAAATAAAATATTTCTTGGATGGAAAGAGCCTAAACGTCATGGTTGTCATTGTCTCTCGTGCACTCCAGTTTTGAAATAAGATTTTAATTTTTACATTAAATATCTTAAAGTGACAGAAGAGTTTAAAAAAATATTTTCCAGGAGAGAGAAAAGGAACCACCCTGGCATTCGCCCGTCTTCAGGTGAAAAGGCCAGGAAGAAAACCTCGCAAATAATTCATAGGCCGACCTCGGAGGCAGATGAATGGGGAATGATGGAACTAGGGAGCTTTGAAAGTTGCAATCGCCCTGAGGGTGTATTCAAATGTCTGGATGTATTCAGCCACGTGCATGCAAAAGGTAGTCCTTTTACTTCCTCTCTTAATTCTAATTCAACAACGTTAGTTTTTTCTTTTTCAAAAGCCCCATCCCCGGACTGGTACAGCGTTCCCCTAGCTCCTCACCTGATAATTCGAGGTACTGTTTCGTCTTTCCGATCCCGTTGTCGGCCAGGCAAGAGTAATTTCCAAAATCGGAAGCCTGTACTTTTCTTATTATAAGTGTATTCCTGCTTCCCCTAACTTCCGTGATCCGTCTCTCCGTCGACGCCAGCCTTAGGGTGTCTTTAAACCAGACAACCTGCAACAAAAAGAAAAATTCAAAACTGTGTTAACAAAAACTTACTAAACAGTTAAAAATCCTAGTTGGTTTTTGAGAAATTATTTCATTTTACATTTTTTAGTGTTAACTTTACTGTCAATCAAATAATCTTATAGTTTGGTTAGTTGTACTACTGAATATTTATGACAAGCCTAATTCATATGGCACGTGCACAATGGAGTGTATGCCTTTGTATTTTTCTGCAATTAATAGTCTTTTTTTGCATGGAATGTCTAAAAGTTAAATGCTACCCGAAACAAGTATAAAATGGTATCTTTGAAGACCAATACATTAACGACAGAAATAAAGATATGCAGCACCTTGATATTTAAAACGAACGAAAATTAATGTAATAGAGAAAAATCGCCGGATAACAATAATTAAACAACGAATCGAAAAATATATTTTCTTATAATCTTTATGTAAGATATTGGTTGAGATAAAAAAAGTCAGTGTCAAGAGCGGGATTCGAACCCACGACCTTCGGCTAAATACGCCGCTGCTCTACCACTTGAGCTATAGTGACTTCAGCTTAAGTGGTAGAGCAGCGGCGTATTTAGCCGAAGGTCGTGGGTTCGAATCCCGCTCGTGACAGTGACTTTTTCATCTCAACCAATACCTTACATAAATGTGTGGTGTTTAGTGACCGTTAGTCAATGATTATTCGGAGATCGTGAGATGCGATCTGGTGTGACGTAGGTTTTAGAAAAAACATTTTCTTTATAGTGCCAACGTTCGATCCTTATTGAGATCATCTTCAGGGACTGGGATTTACAAACATTGTTTAAATTTAACAAATACATGTAGGATGTGGAACAATATAAATTTATACAACGAAAAATAATTATATTCAATCAAAGTATTTGTACTGACTAAAGGAGTTTGTTTTCTGCGTAATTAACTCACAGCGCAACTATAAAGATGTTTTTCTAAAACTTACGTCACACCAGAGCGCATCTCACGATCTCCGAATAACCTTACTTAACGATTAATTAATTGAAATAAGTTATTTGGTCAATCGGACCACGATATCTAAAGGATTTTTCTTATAATCTTCATCAACGTGACGATAAACAGGTCATTTTATATTAGGTTTTAGTTAAGTCTAAATATTCACCAACAATTACAATTATTCATTAATCGTTAATTTACCTAATTCTCTTGATATTACTGAAAACCAGATTAATATGAATATTGTTTGAACAAGGCAGCAACCCATATAAGTCCAGGTCTAGGAAAGCAGTTGTCAATATGAAAGCATCTACAATCAAACAACCGAAAACTAATAAAATAAAAGGCAAGCGCGATTGATAGTAGATTCTTGTCAGGTCATTAGTATACATTCACATCATGTTTGTCACTCTCTAACTGGGCAAAGTGTATTGATTCTATATAAACATTTTCATTTCGAGCGTTTTACTACGTAAACGAAATTGGAAACGTGTTTTTATCGAAATTCATCATTTTGAGTAACTGTAAGTTATAAACTACGAAAACTGAATTGTTGCCATGGCGCGTGATATTAGAGAAATCGTTATATATAAATATAATATAAAAGAGAATCACCAACAATAGAAGTAAAGGCTGCTTGCTGACTCATACCAATAACTCTCCTTTGATATCCTGTTTTAATTAATTAAATCCATTTCAATCGTATATCTTTCTGTGCAAACGAAATGTAAAAGCGAACGATACAGAGTAATGAATGTGGGAACAGCGGATCCGGGTGCCTTATTTTAATTAAGTAAAAGAATATGTATTCCTGAGTGAAAACCATGGTTCAATATAACCAGATATATACATGAAAATCTCTCTCTACATCAATTTACTAATTATTTAGCGCTCAATCTATTTTAAGTGTTTACAATTTTAATCAGGTTTTTATTGGTTAAATACAGCTACCATTCATAACGAGGTGATGAATTCTCGTTAGTTATTACATTATTTAGATAGAGATTAATGTATAATAAGGAAGAATTAATTTAAGAATATTCCGAACTGTAAAAAAACACTTCTGAAAGGTAAATATCCAACATGAATTATGTAACTGTAGTGTTTAAAAGGTAAAGAGAGTTAAGTGAAGCTAGAGGGTAAATGAGTATAGTAAATGAGGTATAGGCCTAAGGGTTATTGTTTTGCGTAGGTACGAACCACTGGGTCAGTTGATTCCGAAGATTCGACTTGTAAAGGCGTTGTTTAATACTGTGAATTTAACCTGTGCATTTTTGGTTAGCTCGAGTATGGGATTGTCTGTGTGAATTTTATATTTTACGGTCTGTTGAAAACTATGTCTAAGAATAAGACTGATATTGCCTCAACGGACGATCTCAACTGACAAGTTGTTGACGGAATTGGCTCGCTACCGGAGTTCCAACACAAACTGCCAAAAAACTCAGTCGCAGCTACTCTAATATCTTTAATCAAATTCAATATAGATAACATACATATATCATCATCACATCACACAAAATGTATAGCATATAAAACAATCATCACATTCCACACATCAAACATTTTTACATAGTCTAATTCTTCAACAATTTGGCTTTCCTCTCCCTAATTATCCCCGTCTATATAATTCTGAAAGGATAATCAGGCTGAACCATTACTCACGTTTTTGCCATCGTCGGCTCCTTTCGCCACAAAGAAGCCGACCCCTCATATAAATGTCTTTCTATCCCGACTTCCTTCTCTGCCCCTTTAAAATCCAAGGTATATATACATAAAACAGCAATATCTACTAGCACTCTCAGCACGACTCATACGAATGACTCATCTACACGGAAAACAAACTCTTTGAGTAGGTACGAATACTTTGATTGAATCTAAAATTTTCTAGCATTGTATAAATTCATTTTTTTTAATCTAAAATTTTCTAGTATTGTATAAATTCATTTTTTTTAATCTAAAATTTTCTAGTAATGTATAAATTCATTTTTTTAGTCTAAACTTTTCTTGCATTGTATAAATTTATTCTTTTTTTAATCTAAAATTTTCTAGCATTGTATAAATTCATTTTTTTTAATCTAAAATTTTCTAGTATTGTATAAATTCATTTTGTTTAATCTAAACTTTTCTTGCATTGTATAAATTTATTCTTTTTTTAATCTAAAATTTTCTAGTATTGTATAAATTTATTCTTTTTTTAATCTAAAATTTTCTAGTATTGTATAAATTCATTTTTTTTAATTAAAAATTTTCTAGCATTGTATAAATTCATTTTTTTTAACCTAAACTTTTCTTGCATTGTATAAATTTATTCTTTTTTAATCTAAAATTTTCTAGCATTGTATAAATTCATTTTTTTTAATCTAAAATTTTCTAGCATTGTATAAATTCATTTTGTTTAATCTAAAATTTTCTTGCATTGTATAAATTTATTCTTTTTTTAATCTAAAATTTTCTAGACTTGTATAAATTCTATTTTTTAATCTAAAATTTGATAGCATTGTATAAATTCATTTTTTTAATCTAAAACTTTCTAGCATTGTAAAAATTCATTTTTTTCTACATCCTACATGAATTTTAAAATTCAAACATAAATCCCAGGCCCTGAATATGATCTCAATAAAGATCGAAACGTTGGCATGATAAAAAATGTCAAATTAAATAAATTAATTAAAAAAAACATCACACCAGACCACACCTTACGATCCCCAAGTAATCATTGGCTAACTGTTACTAACCCCCCCCCCCACACACACACAAACTACAAAGTCGGGGCGAA
Organism: Cimex lectularius; assembly: GCF_000648675.2. NCBI lineage: Eukaryota > Metazoa > Arthropoda > Insecta > Hemiptera > Cimicidae > Cimex > Cimex lectularius. The sequence continues at coordinate 426,762 of NW_019392873.1, read as the reverse complement.
AATTTCATTCTATTTATTAGCAAACAATATTGCAACAAATAAGCAAGTTACTACCTTTTTGACCGTAGTTGGAGATAAAGTTTTTGAAATTCTACGCGATCATTGTGATCCAGAGTGCGCAATAGATAAAACGTAACAAAAGTAGTTGAACATGTTACACAACCATTTCACTCTTAAGGATCAGCATTTCTGAAAAGCAGTGAATTTTATGCATTTCATCATTACGGAAGGTGAATCCGTAAACGACTGGTTCTTACGAGTAAAAAAAGCTCCCTGGGTAAATTTGGAAACGTTTTGGAGGATTTACAACAAACATCCCGAACGCTCAGTAGTCTGGGTTCCATGTTCATGTAACTAAACTTCTAATGGGTTATTATTTATAACCAATTAACCGGCCGGAATAGATTACAATATGTAAGGAGAGGTACCCTCTTGTTAATTGGAGAATAAATAATTAAAGCGAGATAAGGTCATGAACCGAGCGGTAAGCGTGTTTAAATGAGCGTAACATGAGTGTATGAAATTTTCAGAAACGTATTTTCGAAGGATTCGGTTACATTCCTATCGATACATACGATAATTGGGCTTGAAATGCGATACGGTGTAAAATAACATCCAAAAGGCGAAAAACGTAATGAGAAGAATGAGAGGGAGTTTCTCTACAATGGTACAATTTAGTACTGTCTAAGCTTCAAGTCAAAATTAAGTCGACAAACAGAAAATGAAATTCATTTTAATTCAGAAAGAAGTACCGAGAGAACACGACGGGTCCTCACCGGTTTAAATGAAATTTTTTAAAAGGGAATCTGTTGAATTCTTGACTCGGTTTTCTTTCTCTTGTGCATGTCTCATAAAGATAAATGTACGAGCGGTACTCCACGGCACTCCTTGAGCTAAGAATGCACGCCAGCTCACGATCTGACGGTTGTAAATCAAACCGGAAGTGAGCCTGCTAGGAGCTCGTCACAAAACGACCCCTTCCGGCACGCAGATCTACTATTTATTTCATTTACATTCTCTCACGGCCACTAAAGTCACAAAATTTTTAAAACAAAACCCTCCTCGAACAGTTTTTCCCCGTGCACTCAAGAGGTAAATAATAACTTTTCTTTCTCCGACGCTACCGCTTCTTTTCATACATAAAGGGAAACAATATGGCCACGCTACTCAGCAATGTCGGTCTAAATGTCGTAACAAGAATTTTTTTTGCAAGATTGCCAATTAACGTACATTAAAAAAAATTTAATTAAGGGTATAATTTTTTCGTAAATTATTTAATTTTCTTTATAGTAACGGCAACTATTTTTCAAAATTCAACGCGAATAGAAAACAATGAAAAACTGATTTTATTTACACAGCGGAGAGTGCCCACCATAGAATTTTATTTTATAGAGTGAAAGGCACTTGGGCTTTGTAAGATTCATAGAAGGTTGTTTTTCCTGTCTATTTTAGGGTGTACAATTAATACTAATTGAATATTATTTAGCGGAAAAAATCGTAAAAATTTTCAAGTACTGCGGTTTATTGTACGCCAATAATTTAATTGATTATGGCTTCTAACTTTGGATGGGGTAGTATAATTAAGATTTTTAAAAGTAAAGCAAATATGGTCATTAAAAATTTTTTGATTGGAGCCAGTGATTGAAATTTATGGCTGGAAGAATAAAATTACGTGTCTTATTTGTGTTGTGCTATTTTTGACTCGTTTATTGTTGGAGCATATCCAATGTTAAGAAAACACTACAAACTACAGTGAGAAGTGTTGTGAATATTAATTCTAGTAATATGACTCACGTAGGCAGCAATATGATAAAATTATTCACATAGTTTAATCTGCAACATTTGTTTTTGGTAACTGAACAGTCAACGGGCAATGGTATTTCACATCGGCAATAGAACAGAAGTCACCAGGCTAAACCTTTCTCCGATATGGAAAATAGGTTCATGTTTTATTTATGCCGAGTATGAAATGGTTTGAGCGGTTTTCAATGTGACTAGGAAAAAGCACGGTTTTATAATCCGTCTTCCTTACTCCGCCCCATTTAACTCTATCTGTCTATCTGCTTCGTTGACGTTCCCTTCGAGGGTCAAATACGTGAAAAATGGTTTGCCTGGAAACCAGTAGCTAAACTAGTTTTAGCCCAAGGTTTTCAACGCCAATAAAATTTATTTGTTGTATCATACAGCCGGGAGTTTAATATGTTAGGCAGTGCAAAAATTTGCCAGTATTGAAAAACACTCCTATAAATTTATCCTGAATTTTTGTTGGTTTCTGCCAAATCTTTTTCAGATTTAATTCGACAGATATTTTCACACAAAAACACCTAAATAAAAATTAGGCATTTTAAAAATAAATTGCCTAGGGAAATCTGTCAGTTTTTGAATTTTTACATTGTTCATATTTAATTTTCATAACACAATTAATGGATAATTATATAATTTATCTTATGCAAAGAATAATTATCATTTTGAAACAATTTCATTTCATCTTGTAATACCAAACAAACATATTTTACAAAATTACTGACAAGTTTATTAAAAAAGTTTCATTAAAATCGGCGATCCTTCGTCTGCAGCCTCCATCTATCAGGTTTTATTGTCTCTGGCTCAAACCAACGGAGTTAAAATATAGCTTACAATTACTAATAAATGATTGACTTAATATAAAATAATTGTTCAAATGTATTTTAATTTCAAAGAGAAGTACTCATACATGACAAATGATTATTTAGAGATAGGGAGATGCGGTCTGGTGTGACGTAGGTTTTAGAAAAAGATTTTCTTTATCGTGCCAACGTTTCTATCTTTATTGAGATCATCTTCAGGGCTCAATAAAGATCGAAACGTTGGCACGATAAAGAAAATGTTCTTCTAAAACCTACGTCACACCAGACCGCATCTCACGATCTCCGAATAATCATTGACTAACGGTCACTAAACACCACACATGTATGATAAATATTTGTTTGTATATCAAAGATCGCGAAGTGGCATTTGCATTTGGAATAAACAAAAACTTAGAATAATGATCCAAATCGATAAAAGACTTTATCAATTTCGCAGAATTAAAAGTTAATTCTGGGAAAAAACAACATATATTTGACTAGAAAAAAAGTTTCATTAAATTAATTAAGGTTTTTAGTTGACATAAAAAAGTCAATGTCTCGAGCGGGATTCGAACCCACGACCACGACGATGGTAGAGTAGCGGCGAATCTAGTATTGCCAGTTCTAGTTAAGACACTTTGCCACTCAAGACACTCATCTGGTTAGACCTAGAGCTTCTGCATATATTAAAATAATCGTAAAATAACGTCAATGGTTGAACGCTTAGCATCGATTGTAACAGTTAATAAACCCCTTGCTGTTAAATTAGCGATGGAGTTATATCAAAGTTTTACGCCATATATTCAAATTATTGACCGCAAATTCCAACAGTTAATTAAATTTGTACGATTCATCGTCCTCGTGTGTCAAAATTGATCTAAACTGTTGTTTTGTGTTTTCAACATGAAACAAATAAAAGGAACGACCATTTACACTTGTGAAGCCCAGTTATTCAAAATGCATTAGTTTGTAAAAGCTATCGGTTATGAGGATGGCAGCTTGCACAATTTAAATATTTAACAAAAACAAACAAGCTGGGAAAAGCAAATTAGAGTTTTTTCTCTGACACGTTAGTAATTCACGAGTGTGTTGAGAATTACGCTTTTTATTTTAAATTAATTAACCACTCTAAAGCAATGCTTGATTTTACATTAATTTCGCGATGACGCTATTTTCTCATTTCTTGGCATTTGCCTTTCCTTAGTACACATTGTACAACCATGTACAGTCATCAAATGCATAGATAGCATTATATTAGTTATTAAATTCGCTAGTTTTCGTGGTCCGCTTGACCAATTAATATCTTTCAATTAATTAAGGTTTTTAGTTGAGATAAAAATGGCAAAAAGGAGGGACCATTTGAGGTGGGAAGTTAGTGGCCGGAGTGGATCGAAGTCACGATAGCTCAAGTGGTAGAGTAGCGGCGTATCTAGCCTAAGGTCGTGGGTTCGAATCCCGTTCGTGACACTGACTTTTTTTATCTCAACTAAAACCCTTAATTAATTGAAAGATATTAATTGGTGAAGCTGACCACGAAAACTAGTGAGTTTCATTAAATTTTATTAATTACTGGATATGAATGATTACATACTTTGAAAATCATTGCTACTGGCTCCACTGTTTCTTCACATAAATAATTAAGAGATAGTAGAGGCCTGAATAATTTTATAAACACTAAAATTGGTGAAATCTTTAAATTATTTATTATTTTATTAATTTTATAGTTTATTTTCTAATGTCGTAATGCTCTAGTGAGAAAAGGTATTCTTTGAAACTCCTTAAACATTTTGACTACAACTTTAAAACATTTTGCATTACACATCTCGATATTTGAAATTTTAATTCATAATGAATTTGTCAATGGTCGGTAACACAGTATAGACGCATTTCTCATTTTCCATACCATGTGTAAAGGTAATTATATGGATAACACACATAGCATGACATAAAGCACTCTTATTTTAATAATTTATTTTTAATTGAAATTTTTGTTTTCAAAACATCTGTCGCAAAATAAAAAAACTGACATATATATGGAATGTGTCGTTGATATATCATGGTAGATGTAAATATTACATTTGCAAATATGCGTTGAAATGATACATCAAGTATGGGACACAGTGCAGCGTTATTTAATTTTTGTTCGGCACTCAGTCAATTCGTTTTTGATCAAATTTGTTGTACATTCAAGTGTTCAAGTTATACATACACGCTTATAAATGTTTTATTTGATGTATTAGTATACTGTATTGCTTTATTAAAAGGAATGAGATTTGTACCGAAATGAACCTTGTTAAAGCAAAGTAAATATATATTAAAAAGGATAAACGAGCTTATCTTCGATCTATTTTTGTTTTAAATCGTGAAAAGAATAAAAACTCTTCTTCTTTCGTATCCGATATTTTAGCCGGTATATAGCCAAGATCATTTTGTAGAGCAACGATTGCTTAACGAGCTTTAGTAAAATGAGATGGGGTAGCGATTATCCTGGAGGCGTTCTGGCCGTATTTTATTTAGGAGCCTCCCAAGGGGTGCATCTGCTGTTCCGGCCAATTAGTTGCTCACGCGGGAAACAAGGTTGCCAGGGAGAGCCGTTTGGCAAGTTTCCATAACCGGGCCACTTAATGGGGCTTTTCTTTAGTGTTTATTCCCGCAGACGAGTAATAATTAAGCCGAGCAACAGGGGTGAAGCTCCTGAGACGTCCGGGCGTTAAGGCGTTTGGCATTTTTTAAATAGGAATAGTCATAATAGCCACAATAAGCCGTTGTTTTTTCAGATTGTCTTTTCTTGTCATAAGCACAAAAAAAGTTATCGTTAACCATGTTGATATATATGATGGTTTGTATCTCACTGAAAGACCATCAGACTTCACGAAACCGTTCCAATATTTCGTTTAAAGTAGTCTTTCTACTTCATTTCGACTTATATTCCAAACGTTCCTGTTCCTCCAAATGAGAGAACACGCATGTTTTTATGACAGCAGTTTTTTGTTTTTGAACACCGTTTGATTGATTTTTTTCTTGCCCCGCAACCGTCACACATTCACAGGAATACGTCATTATTACCGCGCAATAGCAACAATCACCAGCGCATACTGCATGGCCACAAAAGCCCAGTAGGATGTACGCAGAAATCGCGAGGTCACTTTCACTCTACAAAATCAACATTCTTTTAACCGGAACCCGGAGGAGAACAACCTCCCTATCCTGACATGACGTTCCTCTTGAACTCCTTTTCCAAAAATTCGAAGCCATTTTCCTTCGACACCATAAAAATCCCTTACTCGAAATTCCTTAGTCAACCTCCACAAGAAGAACTAGATATCCTTTTAAACGACAAACGCATCGACATAGCACTCATTACAGAAACTCAAACTCACGGCTAGAGGACTGCTACATTAAAGACTACTCGACATATCCTACAGGATACCGGGACAACACAGACCATGGAGGCGGCAATTCTAATCCCAACCTCCTTTTCCCATCATCTTCCCTCTTACTCCACTGAATATTTGCCGGCCAAGCAATCAACTTGTCCGCAACTGTTCAGTCTTTTGCAGTTGCTTACTGTCCTCCTGGTAACAACCAACATGGGTATACGGAATTGTATTATGGGGTTCAATCAAGCAGTCAAACAGACCAAAAGATCCAGTCACTGAAGTCAATACTTCGAACCATTTCCCAAGGTCCCTTCTGCGTTACTATTCACCTAGACTTCCAAATAACATTTGTTCTCGTAACCGGAAGAAGTCGATACAGTGGACTTCTTTAAAACCTCCAACCTCAAGTCCTACAAAAACCATTTCAACTTTTTAACCTGAGCCCTCCTAGACAATCCTCCAAGGCGCCTAAAGCGTCAATGGCCTCACGATTTCCTCTCTAGTGAGGAAAATGAATAGTGTTGTGATGGGGTATAATCAATGTATTACTTCTCCTCTCTAATATTATTATAATACAAAAATTATGAAGACAAAAAGTTGCTTGAAGCGCTTTGGCGCTGTTGTAACGTAATAATAATTTTGAAAGAAGTTTTTATGAGACTCGTGGTTCTCCATAGTCCATTGAAGATTCTTTTTCTTCATCTAATCTAAAATTTACGAACACACATACCCTAACCTACCGGGAGGTGAGGTGTTCGTCCGCTAATTAATCCAGGGCAGAACCATTAAAGTCATAAACACTAAAGACAGGATTTTCGTACAGTTTCAGAACATGCACATTGTAAATAAATTTAAAAAAATTCTATTTAACATAGTAAACATTTGTTTAAACTACAAAATTAATTCTTGCCTTAAACATTGATGTAAATGTTTAGTATATGATCAATTAATTAAATTTGCATATAGTATCAATTATTAATTAAAATATATAAATTTACATTTAAATGTTATAATTAAATTTAAAAATATACAACAAGATGATGACACTAAAGTAAGTTTTAAACTTGATCAACTGCGTATAAAAGAAAACATATAATATAAAGAACTTAAGAAACATCAACTTTAAACAATGAAAATTAAGAAAACAACAAAATACAACTTTTTCCCGTAGTAAATTAATATCTTCTGCGTTGATTCTTCAGTACATATTGTTTTGCCCATTTCTGTATTACTTGTGTACTGCACAAGGGACATCACTGTGGCCTTTATTTGTTGAAGAGATTCCAATGGTTTGACTGGTCGACTGATTACGTTGATAATACCTGGCAGAATTAGCTCGATATTTGAACTTAAGTATATAAAATATTGATAATGGGTATTTTTATAAATGCTAAAGTCCTCTATTTATTTATTTTTATTTTATATATTTTTTTACGAGGGTTCGGAACAGAAGAGGTTATGTAAACCCTCAGGGTGCCGGTATTTTTGAAAAAAGCCCATTTGTAAGTATGTCGGGTTCGAATTAAGGGCCGCTGGATTCGAACCTCGGGTCTTTACCTTACAGTGATGAGCCTAAACCGTTGCGGCCACCGACGCCCCAAAAGTCCTCTATTCTTGAACTATTTAACCAAAGAGTATGTGTAAAAAGAATCTTCTGTGAGGACACAACAGAAGTAGGGTGTTTCTGTCTGTTGAGAACTCACAGAAGATCCTTTTTCCAAGTTGTTCAAGAGCAGGTCGATCCATCGTTTCATCATTAGGTTTCCTTTTCAATATATTTTTTAGTTAGTTTTTTACCGAATTTGGTTTCATAGTATTTGTTTCAACTCTTTCATAGGCTTAGTTTTTTAAACTTTCAGTATAGCATGAATATCGATTTTCGCTCATTCTTAAAAAAAAAGTTTTATCAACTAATAAAGCAGTAAATCAAAAACAAGGGGGAGTGATTAGAAAATCCTCTTGACCCCGAGGCTCCAATCAGATCCTCGAAACGACTGTTAAAAGGTCTTTCCGTGGCGGATACTTGTAAATCTTTTTAACAGGTTCAATGGTAGGTAATTTTTATCGCTGCCGAACGTGAACCTCCATAACTCAAGCTGAACAGGGCAGTTTTCCTTTTAAACATACCGGCTTTCTTCCGGGTCTAACTAACCGCACTTGAAAAAAAAAGATTGTTTAACAACGGTGCAATTAACGTGTTTCATATGGCTGGTTTAAGTATACTCTCAAAGAGGTCACATATCACGTCTGACGTCGCGTGCGAGATATCAAATCTAGCGGCCATTTTTCGATTTTTAAAGCTTACTTGGCCATTTTAATCAGCCGGGTTTGGGAAAAAACCAAGGCCGGCAAAACCCGGTTTCAACCCATTTTATAATATTATTTAACTTAGGCTTATAGGATGATAAAACGGTCAGCCTGGAAAATACATGCATCTAAATGTAAATAGAATCAATTTTCATTCAATTATTTCATGTGAAACGGCAGTAATGTTAAGCCTCCGATTTATTAGTGGCTGTGATTTATCATCCTTAAGCGTCGGAGATAAGCTTTCCTGTGTTCCCTGATATTGCGTATTAAGTGAACACTAGCAATTGTATTCATTCAAGTCTTAGCCGTCTGATAGACCTAATCCTATCATATATTTTCCAGGAATTTGATGTTTCAACGCTGTTGTCGTTTAGGTACCCGTCATCATTTCAACGAAAGTTATTCTGTTTCCGTATTACTTTAACGTTTAATTTGAACCGAAGCACATTACAAGCAATGAAATGAACGCGAGTCATAAAAACCTTTATAAAAATCATATTTAGTGGTCTATTGACCAAAATATTTCTTTCAATTAATTAATCTTTTTTGTAAGGTTTTGGTTGAAATGAAAAAGTCAGCGTCACGAGCGGGATTCGAACCAACGACCTTCCACTCAATACGCTGCTGCATTACCATTTGAGCTATCGTGACTTCGATCCACTCGTATGTGACATCGGCCGCTTCATACATCGCCAAGAATCGAATCCTGATTACATGACATTTGAAAAATGGCAAAAAGGAGGGAAAATTTGAAAGGTTGTAGGTTGAGATGAGGAGTTGGTGTATGAGTGGATCGAAGTCATGGTAGCTCAAGTGGTTAGAGCATCCCGCTCGTGATACTAACGTTTTCATTTTAACCAATGCCTTACATAAAATTTACTATTAGGGTTCTACTTGATTTTTCCAATACATTTGGCTCCGTAAATCATAATTTGCTTGGTTTTTCTTCTTTCTATTTTCAGTTTTTCAGAATAGAACTCAGAGGGTTAAAGCTTCAAATTCTATCTCCTCTTCTCTTGTAATTTCAGATGGTGTACGCCAAGGTTCTATTCTTGAACCTTTACTCTTTTCCATGTTTCTAAATGATCTTCAATTAGTTCTTAATTTCTCCCAATTTCGTCTTTATGCTGATGATACTCAGTTTTAAATTCAATGTCCTACAGTAACAGTCTGTGAAGTTATCTCTCTGCTCAAACGTGATTTTCATTCTCTCAACGAATGGTCAAGAAATAACTGCAGTCTTTAAACCCTAACAAATCCCACTCCTTACTAATTTCCAACCATTAATGTTGATTCCCTATCCCCTCCTCATATCAGGGGAATTAAATTATTATTCACTTTTGTCCTGAAGTTTATGAATCTCGGTTATTTTTAACTCCAACCAAACCTTTCATAGAAAGAATAATTAATTGATTGAAAGAAGTAACTTGGTCAATTGGACCACGAAATATAATGGATTTAATAATAGTATACTTATCAACACCTAGGCGAATGTCATCTGAGATTTTGAGAAGGGATCACAACCATGTCATTTTCGAAACCGAGATTGAAAAGGGAATATTAGGACACGAGAGTCAATAAATAATTTGTTCAAAAAAACAATTTTCAAATGCTCTAAATCCATCTCATTATTAGAGCAACATTTTTAATTCCCCCGACAAGACCCGCGGCAGTTTAGAGTTTTAATTAGGCGATTTTCCATTGTAGAAGTCCATCCGAAGGAGAAGCAAAAATTTCTGTTGTTTAAATTTCTCTGGTGCTTTGGTGAGGGTATGTATTTGTGTTTATGTCTACGTAATTGCGCAGATAATGGTGGTCAAACAGAACCTGGTGCTGAAGTAACTTTGTTTACTGTTTTATGATGGGAATTGATGATTCCCCAATGTCTATTACGCGTTTGGAGTGTTTATTAAATGAAATGTGCGTGTTCGGCAACCCCTTGCCAACAGCTCAACATTTTCTAGAGGCACGTGTGCCCCCTACGAGCTCGATAAGTAATGTTAAAACATGGATAAATAAATGAATGAGGTATAATAATAATCGTTAATAATAATAGAAATAATCCTTACTTGTGTTCTTTCCTGATTAATTAAATATTTAATTTAGAATATTTATATACAAATTATACTGAAAATGTGTGGTGATTAGTGACCGTTAATCGATAATTATTCAGAAATCGTGAGATGCGGTCTGGTGTGATGTAGGTTTCAGAAAAACATTTTCTTTATCGTGCCAACGTTTCGATCTTTGATTATTCAGAAATCGTGAGATGCGGTCTGGGGTGATGTAGGTTTCAGAAAAACATTTTCTTTATCGTGCCAACGTTTCGATTTCTGAATAATATACTGAAAATGTTATACCACGAATCATAAAACGTGCGACTAGTAATATAAATTTTATCTTAATTGGAATGCCAAGTTACAGTTTGGTTCGTAGAATTGTACATCAAGTATTCCTTGATCTTGTACACATTCGTTTCGGCATTAAGACAAAGTATCAGAGTAGAAAGACTTTTAATAAGTGCAGGGCGGGAACTTTGGGGAACTTTAATAATTTTGTACGTTGCTAGATTATTAATATTATATTAGGGGTATTCAAGATGTTTGTAAGATGTTAACTCGAATAGAGAAATGTCGAGTAAGATCTTGAACGCCATTATTTTCTTAGCATAATAAACGTTATTTTTTCCGCAATGCTGCGCTTGGCTATTGGTAGAACTAAAAATAAAGTTATAACAGTCTTTGAAGGCTTGTTATTGTTTGTTTTGGTTTTCTTTTGGGTTAAATTGTAAGATGCCAGAAGTTAATAAAAAAGGAAAATTAATCAACTCTTTCATTCAAAATGTTATTTATATACTCGAAAAGTACTAACAAATGATTTGCTTCAATTCGTGCCGACATACCTAAGTTGTATCCCTAGTCTAACAGCGTACTACTTTATAGGATAGGGGATGTATCTATTATGAATGAGAGTATAAGAACAGGTCAGAAATGTATTTGTCTGATTTAATTAATGCGTTTTTAAGAATAAAAATACGTGTAAACAAAAAACAGCTGTTAAATCATGGCTGCCATGTTGGTTCCGTACGCCCTAACGGATAGCAAAGTTACTACGTTTTCGACCTAACGTCTAACATTGGCCCTGGCCTGTTAGATCGAGCAATGTTAACTAGCAGATTCTTGCAGGTCAACGTCATCATTTTTTCTCGATCTAGCACGACCTAACAGGGTTAACACAAAGATCGTGAATACCCGTATTATATAAATTCTGATGTGAGGGTAGTGCATGTCGTTCGTGATTTTGGGCCAACTGATATAGGAACTTACCTTAGAAGTAAATCATTTGTGCACAGTGATTTCCGCGTGTGTTTTACTCCATAGAGCCAATGGTACCGATATTATAAAACAATTGAAATAGTTGCTTTATTGCGTTATCGTGGGCATGACAAAAACGACCGTTTAAAGTTAACTAACGTTTTTACCCTTTTGCAGAATCATCACATACGTTCAACTGCAGAGATTGTAGGTTTAAAAAATGTTAGTTTAATTGGAACTTGATCATAGCGGAAAAAAGTTTTTTTAAACGACGTACCCAAGCAAAAAGTTATTGTACCGTCTCACATACGTAGCTCGGGCACAAAGGAGTTTCAGTTGCAGCCATTTCAATGTAAATCAAAGCCACCGGAACATAATTAATATTCATCACGCCAACCAGCTCATTTATTAAACTGCATCGGCCTGGTTTATTCTCAATATAAATTGGACTTCTCAGAAAACTTGTTCTCGATATTTTCTCTATAGTTTATTCCTTTTATTACTATACGGATTTTTTACAAATCAATATTTTTCGATCAAACAAGATTACTTAAACTTTGCTTATATATCGATACAATTTTGGTACCGTACTTCGATGGTGTGAGTACATTTGTACATAAAAGAGTAATTGTTTATATATGATCTGTTTAATTTTTAATATAAATTGGATGGTGTTATTCTCTAAAAAAGTGGTAATATTATTACTGCTAATAATATTTGTTAGGATCAGTATCAATAAGAAATACATCAACGTTTTCTTAACAAATATTATTTTGTTTTTTATGTAGTATATCCATATTTTTCACAATTTTTGTTCATAGGTTGTATTGTACGTAGGCAAACCTTTGTAACTAGCAACAAGGATTTTTTTATATTTTAGGTTATTACTCTTTGATACAAAAATCCAAGACCTAACATTAATTTAACTATATAAATAAACTTATGTTTTTAATTTAGACCTCAACATTTCTGATTTTTCCTTCTCGAACGTGGGATAATAAGTCATTTCAAAAAACCAACAACCAGCTTTTTTCAATCCACACCTTTCGGATTTATTTTAATCGTTCCTCAGGTGAGTTAGCGCTCATACACAGAACAAAGATTTCTTACGTTTTTAGACAAACGTGGTTATAATTGTTTCTTTACTAGTTACAGTGCTTAAAACAGTGCTCGTCAGTCATTATTATTTTGTAATAGATTATTTTAAAAGAAGCCAGTGCGATACATTTTTAAGTTCTTCAGACTCCGAAAAACCTTTTAAAAAAGAATGAATACGCTAGAAAAATGGTAAAAAAAATTCATTAACAATAATAATTTATGGAAGATGAACCCGAACAATATCGAAAATTCGGAAAACCCAGAGGATGAAAATGATTTTGAAATTTCCTATACCACTTTTCCTTATATCCAGGTTTATCGGAACAGTTGAGAAGTTGTCTGAAAGGGAAGTTCCTTATAGTGAAGTTGCCCTTCCGAAACAGTAATGCGGTAAAATAGTACAACTCACCATTGAAAGATAAAGTTGAGAAAGGATTACAAACAGGCCTGGTATATAAAATTGAGTGCAAAGACTGTAATAAAGTATATTTTGGTGAAACCAAATATATACAGTTCAAAATGGTAAAAACAAGGAAACTGCCTTAGCAACAGCATGCAGTTGTTGAAAATCATACATTTTTATTTGATGATGTGAGTATTGTTACAAAAGAACGAAACAGTAAAAAAACGGAAGTTCTTGGAGGCCCTTTGCATAAAAAAAGATAAACTGTCTGTTAATAAGTGATTGTTATTTTAATTTGTTAAATAATGTATAGAAATAAGCTAGTCAATTTTAAACTTTGGAGGACACTTTAGATTTGTGATAATTGTTAAAAATTGTTGTTTAAAAATGTGAATTTTCAAGAAATATGTCACTTTAATGTTAATTCGTGTCTGTGACAAGATGCTGATCAAAGGTTGAAACCACTCATGATAGGTTGTGATAAGAGTCTAGTCACGATCAAAATATTAAAACGTTTTTCGGAGTCTGAAGGACTTAAAAATATATCACATTGGCTTCTTTTAAAATAAACTATTACAAAATTTGAACCACTGTAAGTAGTAAAGAGACATTGATAACCATGTTTGTCTAAAAATGTAAGAAATCGTTGTTCTGTGTATGGGCCTTAACTCACCTGAGGAAAGATTAAAATAACTCCGAAACGTGTTGATTGAAAAAAAACAACTGGTTGTTGTTGGTTTGAGACGGCTATTATCCAACCTTTGAGAAGGAAAAATCAGAAAATAAACTTTTGTTTCTCCACCGATGTTATTATATATTTTGCTATAAAGATGTATTTTTTTATTAATGTAATTATAGTAATAATAGAATTAGCCTGGTACATTAAGGTTGTTTAGCAATGGTCCTGGTTGGTCCTTCGTACTAAACATGTACCTTAATATTTGAGGGATCTAATTGGACTGTAAAAATAAACCCAGTGACGAAATTCCATTGTAAGTTAAATGATAATATTATGTGGACATTTAATTTGTGAAAGATGCGCGGGATGATTACATGAACTAAATGCTGAGGTGAGCTGAAAACTTTGTCCACGAGTTCCCATGAGAATGATTTAGTAGTCTCATATACAGGGGAGCAACTAACGCTTTAATTGAGGAAGTATAATCCATCCTTGTAATACCGCCCTACAGTTTGTGAATTGCCTTAGTTAAGACCAAACCATCTCCGCCTTTGGTGTATTTATACAGAAAAATTTGCATACGTGTTTTATTTTCCCCTTCTTTCCTTGGGCTCTTATTTTTTTCTTCTTGAAATTAACCCTTTTCACTCATCCATATTCATTAGGAAGAACCGTCCCTCGGCTGAAAGCCTTTAATTAAGAAAACGTTGAAATACTAAGAGGACAGTTTAACGCTCTTTATAAGGCTTAGCAGTTTTCCGACTGAGATTGTTTACCCACTTTTGCTTCTCGCCTCCATTTCAAGTTATAAAACGGTTAGTACTCGGGATTAGCTGTGAGATGACTAACAGATCTAATTCCACTTAGTCTTCCATATTACACAAGGCACATGGCGTTGTTATACGCTAAACTTTAATTGTCCTGCATTTTAACTGGGTTAAGACTATTCCATAGGATTTCAGTTATAAATCACCCGGTTATAACATCCAGGGCAAACTACATTTATTTCAAAAAGGAACAATTTGATACACATATTTTCAACAATAAAAAACGTTAACAAAACGTTAGAAAATTAAACTTGGGACTTAATGTGTGGTGTTTAGTGACCGTTAGTCAATGATTATTCGGAGATCGGTGAGACGTAAGTTTTAGAAAAACATTTTATTTATCATACATACAACGTTTCGATCTTTATTGAGATCATCTTCAGGGCCTGGGATTTGTAAACATTGTTTAAATTTTACAGATATATGTAGGATGTGATGAATGAAAAAATGAATTTGTACAATTCTAGAAAATTTTAAATTGAAAAAAAAATGAATTCATACAATGCTAGAAAATTTTTATATATGGTAAGTATAGTGATGAAACTCTGTTTAATGTGTTACCCAACTTAACTATGTACATAAAACCCAATATATAAGAAGAATTTATTAGTATGCAATTTGGAAACAAGAAATCTAAAATTGTATTTTTCCATTTTTTTTTTTTTACCAAAAAGAGTTAGCCGCCGTAAAAAAATGTATGTAAAAAACGAAATTATCTTTTCATACGAATTTTACCAGCCACAGGAGAAGATGGTGGAAAATTATGCCTAGCCCAGAGATTGTACGGTTTATGTTTCCGGTCGAAGCGGTAAGATCAAAGTGAAGTCCATTTCGTGATGAGAGCTTGAAAATGACAAATTCTTCTCATAACCCCCAGCTACTCAGAGGATTAAGTTCAAAAACAATGTTCTAAAGCTGTAATGAACGGAACGCGATCCCATTTTCGACGTGGCGGCCATCCGAAAACCGCTGGAAATGAGAGCCCAGCACGGCAAACTGTATAAACGAAAAAAAAGGGGAGACTCACCGGACCATCTGTTTGACTAATTGTTCGATAGCGTTACACGACTCGTAAAAGAGGCCATTTTTCAAAAATCCTTCTCTCTTATCTCTTCCGGTACGATGACTAATCGCGGCTTGTTTTACATGTCTTCAGCCGGGTGAAATACTCCAGCCTATTCACAGGATAATTTTCCGTCTCGTTGGTGATTTTTTTTCTCGATAAAGCGGAGGGCTTTTTAACAATGTAACAGGTAAAATACATTGTTTCATTGTATAAATAAAATGTAAGAAGTAACGAGGTTTTCTCAGAACTGTTTAATAGCAATTTTTAGTGCAAATATCTTTCGGAACATCAGTTTATATACATATGTACACAAAGAAAATTTTATATTTGAACTTCCATAACTTACAATAATAATAAGAGTGGCGTCGGTGGCCGCAACGGCTTAGGCGTTGATACGGCGCTAGGGTAAAGGTCCCGGGTTCGAATCCAGCGGCCCTGCATTCAATACTTACAAATGTTTTTTTTTAAACACCGCCACCCCCAGCCCGAGGGTTTATATAGCTTCTGCTGTTACGAACCGTCGAAAAAAAAAAAATGAAGTAAGTTTTCAAATCTAATTTCAAAAATTCCTTCCTTATGTAAAAAAAAAGCATGTAATTATATTATCTCGCATAGGATATGAATACGTTTACATCCAATATACTATAATTTTTTTCCATCGATCCTAATTACGATTAATGACCTAACAAACATATTTATAATTGTTATTTCATGTGTAGAGATTAGTGACCGTTAATCGATAGTTATTCAGATATCGTGAGATGCGGTCGGGTGTGATGTAGGTTTCAGAAAAACATTTTCTTTATCGTGCCAACGTTTCGATCTTTTATTGAGATCATCTTCAGGGCCTGGGATTTACAAACAATGTTTACATTTAACAAATACATTTAGGATGTGGATAAGTGAATTTATACAATGCAAAATATATTTTATATTCAAACAAAGTATTTCTACTCACTCAAAGTGTTTGTCTTCTGTGTAATTGTGCCATCCTTGTGTGTCGTGTTGAGAGTGCCAGTGAGATTTTGCTGTTTCATGTTTATATATGTTTGGTTTTGAGGAGGTGGGGAAGGAAGTCGGTATATAAAAGACAATTTTGTGCAAGGCGTCGGCTCCTTTGAAGTGAAAATTACTATACAGTATCAAATGATCGTCAAATATTGGATGCTAAAGGTAGTTAATAAAATGAAAACGAAGATTTTATATTTTACTCTCAAATTAATGGTTTCTTTTTATAATAAAATATAATATATAAGATTGCACTGTATTTTTATTATAAAGCATCTTGGATGATATTCTAGAAGGGAAAAAATAAATCTATTATAATGGCATAAAATATAACTTTATTTTTAGTCAAAATAATGCATAATATATCTTGGTAGGATGTCGGATGGTTATTTTTACTTCAAAAGTCCTTCTTGAAACTTTTCTGCTTCTTTTATTTCAATCTCTATTAACTTAGTAATAAAGTAAATATGAAAAACAGTTCAAATTTATAATAAGCACCAAGCAAATATATTATTTCAATATGTATATGAAATTATTCCTTCATATATTTTATATAGTGAATTATTATACGAGATTTTTCGACTTACCTGTTGAGGCTTATTTAAAGTTACTGGCAAATAACTTTTATTTTATTCAGCAAGCGCCAACGTATATTCCCGGTATAACACAGAAGATAAGTTGACAATATTGAAAACAAAAATGCAGAGAAAGTGGATTGAAATAACATTATGTTTACATAAAAAAGAGACGTAAGCAAAGGGTGGTATATTAATTTAAATTAATGACGAGAACTGAATTAGCTTATAACAATTTTTTGAAGTCAGCTCGTGAAGGGTCTATTTCTAACTATGGGAAAGATGTAAATAAAACATGTGCAATACATTAAAAATATGCAATTTTTTCAAGTTATTATGAAAGGAGAACATAAGCTAACCGTTAAGATGAAAAATTATATGATGTAGAATAGAGTAGGAGAGAAAAGCGGGTTGACTTAAGAGAGTAAAAATGCACTGGAGAATAAAGCCAACCCCCTGGGATTTCTTATCCACTTTTCTCTTGTTAAGCATTTTCGCTGCTAAAACACTTCGGCAGCTTTTGAGTAGTGACAACAAGTTGATATAAAGGATTTTACTCCGCGAGAGGACACCATTTCCTTGGTACTTCCATTCGTCATACTTACGAGTGGGAAGAATCAGAATTTAATCCGTTCTAGAATCCTAGCTGGAATAGCCACTGAATGGAAGTGAATCTTTGTAACTGTTTTCCTATGGTGCAGATTCGTACAAATTTGATATGTAAATTTCGACTTTTTACAAAAAGAGGTTGTTGATTTTATTATTTAAATGAGAAGAATGCAATGTTTTGAAAGTTATTCAAGTTCATTTAAAATTACATATATTTTTCATTACAAAAAATAATTTATTGCATTTTATTATTTAATAAATGCGGAGTTTCATTTACAACGTTAGGTAGCTTTTTTTATATGCGTAGCTGCAACTACTGTCTTTTAAAGTATGAACGTTAAAGATAAATATTCTTTCTATGTAAGGTCTTGGTTGAAATAAAAAAGTCAGTGTCACGAGCGGGATTCGAACCCACGACCTTCGGCTAAATACGCCGCTGCTCTACCTCTTGAGCTTGACTTTGATTCACTCGGACACCAACTTTCCATCTCAACCCACAACCGTTCGAATTTTCCCTTTTTTTTGCCATTTTCAAATGTCGTGTAATCAGAATTGGATTCTAAGCGACTTATGAAGGGGCCACGGGGTGAAGTGGTCTTCTTTTACTTTTTAAATATTAATCCATTTTTCGCCTTAGTGGTAATTGACCAAGTTTCTTCTTTCCATTAATTATTTTTTCTATGTAAGGTCTTGGTTGAGGTAAAAAACGTCAGTGTCATCTAGCTCATGACACTGCCTTTTTTGCCTTAGTATATATAAGTGGGAAGTTTATGGGCCAACAGACAGCTGAGGTCATCGCCGGCCCTCTACGTGTTTTCCATCTTTTTCTTTTCTTTCGCGCATATTTTGTTTTAAACTGCAGTCATTTGAGCATCTCGATCTGGTTACTGACTCTCTGATTTCAGATATATACAACGTTGATATTCTAGAATGCTAGTCTCTCGTTTGTACCTCAGGTTGTCAAATACAGAATAAAAACAAAACATACAATACATATATATACATCACCACAAACATAGATGTCTGGTCACATTCATTCCCCCAGAGTACTCGATATTCCTCGGGGCGGGGTTATAAGTAACCCCTTCCTTTCACGCTAATAAATTACTTTTACTCTCCAGACGTCATATACTCACCCCAGAGTACTCGATATTCCTCGGGGTGGGGTTTAATCACCCCTTCCTTTCATACTAATAAATTACATTCATTCCAATAAATTAACATAAAGTCAAACACCTTTTTGCCTTAGTCAATTGAGAATTAGTGTTTTTAAATTTTATTGTTTTTTAAGGAGCTGTTTTGAATGTGCCAGAAAATGAAAGGTTATTTGAAAAAAATTTTTTTACTTCATTTATTTGTATCTACCACCGTACATGTATCATATACAACCAGCAGATTGGATTTCAGATTATGTGTTTGGTATTATGGGCGTTATAGAGACAGCTATCCATTGGCAGCCGCTCTGGATTAATGAAATGATATTAATCGTTTAAGAGGTCTCTTATCCATAATTCTTATACAAACGTTTACGTGGTAATTGTGGGGAATGGAGTAATCGTATTTGTGTGATTTTTTAATTTACTATGAAAACGTCTGTAATATGTTTGATGAAAAAACTGTTGGGATTTGAAGATCTCTGTGAAGTGTGTTATTGTTTACGTAAAATGGGGCAGAAACAATTAGTCTTAAAATTTTGGATTGAAAACTTTGTAATCTTTGAATATTGGAATACTTCGCCGATCCATATACTTGGCACCCGTACAATCAAATTGGTTTGAGTAGGTATGTGCATGTCGAAAGTTTTGATTTTAATGGTAATTTTGATTGTCGGTTGAGAACATAATAAAGCATTTTAAATCGTTTGTTAAGTGTCTGTTTTTTTAATCGTGGGTGTGGATTCCAAGTTAGTCTTCTATCAAATGTAAGTCCTAAATAGTTAACATTGTCGGATTGAGGAACAGGTTCATTGTAAAAGTATATGCTAGGACGTCGCACGACGGAGTGTAAAGGTGATATATTGTGACTTTGAGGGATTAAACTTTATTTTCCAAAGATTGCTTCATTTTTCAATTGTTGATATGTGTTTTGAAACATGAGTGAAGCTTGTGTAGAAGAGAGATGGCTAGTTAATATGGTGAGTGTATTCTCATTTGTGGGCATATCAGAAGTAAAAATTGTGTACAACAGCGGAGTGAGTATTGACCCTTGTGGCACACCTGCAAGCACTTCTTCCATCCCAGAAGTCTGTATCCTGGTTTACTGCGAAAAATCTCTCTTTAAGGTATGATTGTATAATCAGATAATAGGCCTTGGGTAAAAATAATTTTAATTTGTATAATAATCCCTCATGCCATACTTTGTCGAAGGCCTGAGAAACATCTAGAAACACTCCAGTCGCGTACAGTTTCTGCTCGAGACACGAAGTAATGAAATCAGTCATTCTGTGAAGTTGATGAGTGTTGGAATGATGGGTTCGAAAGCCAAATTGATGGTCTGGTAAGATGTTGTTCGATGTAGCAATAGAGATAATTCTTTTGTAAATTAATTTTTCCAATAATTTAGAAGGAACGGGTAACTAACTAATAGGACGATAAGACGATGGGGAGCTTAAATTTTTATGGGGCTTTGGGATCATTTTAATGTAAGAAAGTTTCCATTGTATGGGGAAATGTGTAATCCTTAAAATTGCGTTAAATAAAGAAGTCAAGAAGACGAATTTGAAAATTAAAATGGAAAATTACCTATTTAAAATTTGGATGGCACCACCGAATTCTCCCTCAAAGATAAGCTTTAAAAAATTCGTCATTATATTTTTGAAGCATTTTTTAAAAGCAATAGAAAAATATATAGACATATAGATTTCTTAGTTCCACATGGCTTAAATTAACAATGGTTCAGGAAATGGTAAAAAATAGTAATATTTAAACAAATTAGGTAGGGTAATAAAATTATTCTATTATTTTTCTATCGAATGACATTCCTTCCTGGGTTGAATCGTTGTCAAGGTCTTGAATTTTCACTCGTACGTACTAATGTTCACCTTTTTGCAGCGAAATTCTATAAGAAACATACCTATGATATGATGATATTACAGTTAAGATTATTCATTCAGATTATTAGCTAGAAGCGGGCGCAATTTGCTCCTCGAATAAGAGAGGCTGAAATTCCAAAATGAAAATGGAGTAGAGGAGTAATCCAGACGGCAATTAAACGAGTCTATAAATAAATGTAGAGCGGCCTCTTTTGTTGAACAAATGAAAACAGCGGGTGTTAATCTGATGAAGGGCGTTAGCAACTTTGCTTAATTCGATGTAGCGGTGATTTAGTTTCGGCCTGACCCAGGGCCGAAATGGGGCGAAGCCATCGATTTCGGGAAGCGAAGGGATAGCCGAGGAGCCTTTCATTAACCTAGGAGGCGGAGGATAAAAGCACCCTTATTTGTCTTGCCTCCACCCCCGAAGGCGCCTTCACAGAAAATAAATAGGGTTTGGGCAAAGAGTAGGAAAGAAAGGAACGGCTATGATCTAACCGGCACTCAACCGACGCAACGCCTATATCACTTACCTGCTGCCTCGGGATTGAAGCAAAAGACCCACCAGCGAGCAGCCTCCGTCAGCGCCCCATTCAGTAGCAACCTAATTTTTGTAAAAATTCATGACCAACTTTACTTTTGTTTATTGCCGGCAGATAAGACAAATTCAATTTTATATTCTGCTTATCACCTATTTTATTATTATCTAGCTCTTAAAGTTAAATAGAGCTCAGTTCCTTAGGGATAAATATTATTTTCCGCCTTATCAAAGTCTCAAAGATTACATTTTTTTAACCTAATGCAAATAGATGCATATGTTGTATAATATTTGCATTTATGAATTAATTGAGATACACCATTTAATTAACATATGAACATTACATATGAATAATAAAGTGGCATTTAAATGAAATTTAATATTTCCTTAAAATAATAAAAAAAAAACTATAATTTTAGTGCGTAGAACTCAAAGTAAAGTAACATGGTTGCAAATTATTTAAAACGCATCGTTAATTAGATTAATTGGAATAATTAAATTAGACGAATAATTGTTGATGTTTAGTTGCTGCCGTTGAAGCTTCAGTTAATATGTTAGTAAAAATAGAAAAATTACAAGTTTTTAATTAATTCTTCTAGGGTGTTAAGATCGTACTCGTCGTTTAAGACTTAGGTTACTATGGAAGATTGAGAATTCTCGCGAAATGTTGTTTTAACGAGTTCATGCAGCGAACTGCATGTCAGAACCCGCACGATGTCATTAGAACCATCGAGCGTTCAAACCAGTTTGATTTTTTCGTGCGTTCTGACGTTCAGTTTATACGGTTTTGGTATTTCACCATGGATATAGATAAACTGATTAACCTTGTTTTTGAGAATCGTCATGAACGACAAAAAATATCACAACAGAGATATTTCTCGGCCAAAGTGGGAGAAATTTTCTCAATTAATCAACACTAGCAATAAGCCATATTTGGTTAGTGGTCATAATTGACTACAGTAATTACTCTACTTAATAATTCTTTTTGCTTAAGGTTTTTGGTTGAGACGAAAAATTAGTGTCACGAGCGGGATTCGAACCAACGACCTTCGGCTCAATACACCGCTGCTCTACCACTTGAGCTATCGTGACTTCTATCCCCTCGGACAACAACTCATCTCAACCTACAACCGTTCGAATTTTCCCTCTTTTTGCCATTTTTCAAATTTCATTTTAATTAATATGGTCAATGACCGCTAAACATACATGGATTAATATGCATTTTTTAAAGGGACTAGCATAAGTTTGAAATTCTTCCTTTTCATTTCTTGTGTAAAATAATTTGTTAACAAACTCTGTTTTCCCCCCACCTATCAACAATAGATTAATCAACGACTTTCAAGAAAATAAAACTCATTAAGTTCGTCCATTTTGCTGGGAGGCAGAAACGTACTGACCATCAGAAAACGCGCACAATGTAACCACCTTGTTCTGACAAGTATTTCGGACGAACTCGTCAAAATTTCGGCAGATTTCGTATCTATTGTAACCGTAGGCTAAGTTGAGCTCAAATGTGTTTGATTGGGTTCAAAACTGGACTTTGAGCTGGCCATACCAAACACTCAATTCCAACCTCATTCAGGTAATCATCCAGGATATGTGTTCTAGGGCCTGGCATTATCCTGCATTTGTAGGAATCTCTAACCGATGTTAAACTTTACATATACTTCGTTTATATTTTGAAAGTACCTCTGTGAAGTTAGAGATCTTCCTCGCACAAAACCCATTCGGTGCAGGAGTTCAGAACATCAATGGCCCACCGTGTAATGCCATCTTAGAAACCATACAGCCGTCCCTTTCTCCTGAGGGTCTCCATATGAAATTTCGCCCATATCAAGATTTGAGGGCAACTCTTATCTCATCTGTAAAGAGAACTCGTCCCCAATGTTCTAATATCCAAAGTCCAATTCACATGTTCCCGTGCCATTTTTTGAGCTGGGATAAGAAAGAAGAGATCCACGGGCCGGGTGCCGGGCCCTGAGTTGTTTTATTGTGCTTTCTTCTTACCGTCTTGGATGAAATCGAAACATTTGTCTTACCAAATTTCTTATCTCATTTCCCGTAATGCTGCCGATTCGTAGAGCCTGATGGCGTTTGAATCTATCGTCTCTCTCGTCCGTAGTCTTCGCGCTGGCTGTATCCTTCCTCTAATAATGTTATGACACTGTCTCTGTCATACTTACTCAAATGCCTAACGGGACCCATTGAAAAAGGTTAAGAAGAATAATAATATCAAATGAAATCAAAGAGGGAAAACGATCAACTTTATGCGTAGCAGAATGAAAGGGCATAAGGCTACTCTTTATGCAAATGGACTTAATCAGCACAAAAGTAAACGAAGCTTCGTTTACTATTTATTTTAACTACGATACATCCTAATTACCTGTAACTAATGTAAAAGAATAATGGATTTAATTTTAAGTTAAATAAATTCAGGGGTACGTTAAATTTGTTCATCAGTGTATTAACCTAATCTATACTTGGCAGAGATGAGGCCGAGGACTCACTTTTACAACTAAATAGGAGGTCAGCAAGACGTCCGTCACCTTGCTGACCTCTTTCCATTCACGCCAATAAATACATAAATACATGATAACATTTCAAACAATATGTGCAATTTCAAAATTATAGATACCCGGCTTTTTGACATTAAACCTATCCATCAAACTAATTAACCTTACTTGTACGACGGCCCAGTGCAGTACGTAATCGAGATGCTTCGACAGACCCGTCTATTCAGATATAAATACATTCACTCTGGAGGGGTCAACGGTAACTAACATTTATTTCAACCGAAGTACCGTCGACTACTACCTCACATGACGTAATTACCTATATTTATTCGGCGAGCCTGTGAGTACTCGATACCTTGCTATGCCTCAGAATCTTTGACGTGTTGTGGGGTATGTCGCACCATCTCCTGTGCGTCGCCAGTTGTTCACATTCTTCCAAAATTTAATGACTGTTACAATTGCGTCATTCCTGCCTGCATTTTCTGGGTCTCAGGTGGCCGTCTGGCAGGCGAGTGTGGCCTATCCTCAATCGTATGAGATGGTTTTCTCTCGCTTTTTTATATTTTCTGGGGCCCAGGGTTCATTACTTTTAAATTTTAGGTCATGGCATCCCAACTTTTTGCTGTTTCCTCCCGTGTACAGGGAGTTGCGGACACCTTCATCAGTTTTTATATAGATAAATTGTCATAACTTTTTGTGCTGATAAATAAATTTTTAATCAATACGTTTAAAATAGAATGTATTGTTTAATTTATGTACAATAACAATATAAATAAACAATATGTTGCTTTAATGTTTTTAGAACAATGATAGTAACTTCATAATTAGGATGAATTCAATTCATGATTTCTCATTTGCTAAAACCACAAATAGAGTATAGAGATGACTAGGGTATGTTCATCCGACCAAGAAAAGGTTAATTTAAGAAGAATGTCGAAAAAATATATGAGCTGTAAGAAAAGTTGAAGTAGCGCGGTTAAAGGACAAGTAGTTGTCTCGGGGGTGGTTTTAACTCTTTGTAAAAAGCTCCCCTCATGTTGGTAAAATTAAGTTCAAGTCTTAAGTCGTGGTAAGAAGTCAAACATCTAGTTACTCGTGTCAGCTTGACAACTTTACTGATTAAACCCCAAGACAAAACATACTCGGTTCCCACTTCCAACGACTCGGAAATTAACCTCCGAGGAAACGGTTATGCAATAATTAAACTCTGTTAATATACACGCTAAAATAATTTCTAAGGAAGATATTTCAAAGGCGGGATTTTTTTGGTGGAAAATCTCGTTTTCCGGTTTATCGGAAGTATAGGCAGAACCGTAAGCCGATTGCAAGTTGGGATCCATAAATCTTTGAATAAATTTTTCTTTCCCGCATCATTAGTTTTCCATTCTAGGTTAATAACTTTACTTTTGCACGTGACTGAGGAAATTACTTTTGTACGTAGAGCTGCGTTTAAGGGCTTAAAAAGATTCTAAGTTAACAAAACTGTTTTAAACCGAACTAAATTCACATTTTAGAGGTCGTAGGGATGAAGGTTGGCCGAACCGGCCTTAAATATTTTCTCAGACTTTACATTATTCCGACATCAACCTCTTTCAGGCCTTTCTCGGTGTTTCTGTATTGATAAAATTTTCTCAAAAGTCTTTGCATTTACGGTGGTTTTAGTGAAGAATGAGACTATAAAAATAGTGCATTTAATTAAACCAGTTTGCTTCGATTTAGTTTTTTTGTTATTATATTTCGACTAAAGTAATTTGAAATATACATATTTTTATAACAAATTGTTTAACGTACGAAACTGCGATCTCCCCGTGAAATAATATAATCAACAAACTTTTGTTATAATGAGTAATTTACACATTAAATTTGTAGGAATTTGCACCATAGGAAAAATTCAATAATTCATGTCATTTGTTTTAAAATGTGAAAGAACATTTTGTTAACGTTTGTTTAACGGTTAACAAAGAAGGAGAGGTGCATTGAATGAAAAATAGCCAACAGCCTATAGCCAGGGTTCGATTTACCTTAGTTCAAAAGGAATGTGATATGAAAAAAAAAAGGTAGAAGGAAGACAGATTTATCAATATTCAAAGTGCGTCCGAATCCTTCAGATTTATTTACATTGCCCTGATAACATACCATTTTCCTTCTACGAGCACAAATTAATCATTCCTGCAAAGGGAATTTCACTATCGACAACCCTTGTTTTTTAACTCGCCCTAACTTTGAGGAGACTTCTAGTTGAAATATTTAAACCGGATTTTTTTAAAGTATACGTATTTAGTTTATCATATTTCCGTTATTAATATTCAAACCAAAAGAAGTATATTTTAAGTCATTTTCACGATTGTTAGTATCGACTTATCATTGGTTTCCAACTTTATAAATAACTCCATTATATTTCGTGGTCCGATTGATCAACTAATTTCAATTAATTAATCTTTTCATGTAAGGTATTGGTTGAAGTGAACAAGTTAGTGTCACGAGCGGGATTCGAACCCACGTCCTTCGGCTCAATACCCTGCTGCTCTAACCACTTGAGCTATCGTGATTTCGATCCACTCGGATACTTTAGTAAATGACGTTCAAGTGTTTTAGTTGCACAATATTCTTGTATTATCATTGTATATTTTCGTCATAATATTTGTTTTTATTTCACCTTAAAATATAAATTTCTTCTTGTAAAATGAACACAGTTTTTTATTTGCGGCTGAATTTTTTATTTATCAATGAACCTAGATTGGGATAATTGTAGAGGTATGTGCTGAGACTAGGAGTGAGCATGAGGAGTTTATAATCATAAAGATAAATTGTTCGAAAGGGAAAAAGGGTTTAGGCCGTGAAGTATCGTCTGTATATATATTTGCTGGCATATCTGAACAATAACATAGTACAAATTAATTATTTTGTTACGACAACAACGAAGTTACGTTTTTACACAGAAACCACACAAAACATAAAGCCTCTGCCTAACTGTATTCAGAGTGATGAATGTCCTCGAAATTGGTTATCGGAAGAGTATACATACTCAACACGACACGCAAGGATGGCACAATTACACAGAAGACAAACACTTTGAGCCCTGAAGATGATCTCAATAAAAGATCGAAACGTTGGCACGATAAAGAAAATGTTTTTCTGAAACCTACATCACACCCAAACGCATCTCACGATATCTGAATAAGTATACATACTATTTAGATACAACTTTCCCAGTTACCAAATGTATTGCCAGTTCTAGTTAAGACACCTTGCCACTCAAGGCACTCACCTGGTTAGACCCAGAGCTTCTGTATATATTAAAATAATCGAAAAATAACGTCAACGGTTGAACGCTTAGCATCGATTGTAACAGTTAATAAACCCCTTGCTGTTAAATTAGCGATGGAGTTATATCAAAGTTTTACGCCATATATTCAAATTATTGACTGCAAATTCCAACAGTTAATTAAATTTGTACGATTCATCGTCCTCGTGTGTCAAAATTGATCTAAACTGTTGTTTTGTGTTTTCAACATGAAACAAATAAAAGGAACGACCATTTACACTTGTGAAGCCCAGTTATTCAAAATGCATTAGTTTGTAAAAGCTATCGGTTATGAGGATGGCAGCTTGCACAATTTAAATATTTAACAAAAACAAACAAGCTGGGAAAAGCAAATTAGAGTTTTTTTTCTCTGACACGTTAGTAATTCACGAGTGTGTTGAGAATTACGCTTTTTATTTTAAATTAATTAACCACTCTAAAGCAATGCTTGATTTTACATTAATTTCGCGATGACGCTATTTTCTCTTTTCTTGGCATTTGCCTTTCCTTATTACACATTGTACAACCATGTACAGTCATTAAATACATAGAAAGCATTATATTAGTTATTAAATTCACTAGTTTTCGTGGTCCGCTTGACCAATTAATATCTTTCAATTAATTAAGGTTTTTAGTTGAGATAAAAATGGCAAAAAGGAGGGAAAATTTAAAAGGTGGGGTTGAGGTGGGAAGTTAGTGGCCGAGTGGATCGAGTCACGATAGCTCAAGTTGTAGAGTAGCGGCGTATCTAGCCTAAGGTCGTGGGTTCGAATCCCGTTCGTGACATTGACTTTTTTATCTCAACTAAAAACCTTAATTAATTGAAAGATATTAATTGGTCAAGCGGACCACGAACACAAGATATTAGTTATAGTTGATAGACGTTCAACGAAACCGCGCTTCTCACCCATTCATTCTTAAACAACTTCACCAACATTATTAAATGCAAAAGACAGACTATCAGCGACAATGGAGTCCAAAATCTTAGGAATGGCTGATAACTTGCGTATTGACCTACATTTCTATTTGTGTCCGGTCACCCTTCTTAAATATCAATGAAACAGCAGTCTTCTTTATTATTCCGGAAATATGCTTTGATTAATGGACGTTCGGAAAAAATTTCGGGACAGAGGATCCGATAATGTCTTCATGCATTTCTTGAGAATAATCCCAGCAATTCTATCCAGGCCAGGTATACAGTTTTAGTTAAGACTATAATATTTATCTACAATTTCTTTAGGGATTTCAACGAATTTTATGTTGGCTAGGTCTGTGTGCGCCACATCCGTGAAATATATAAAATTTTCGTAAAAATGCAAGGCAAACTGATCAGTAATAACTAGACAGACCCGAAAACATATCCCCATTCCGTGTTATTTCGATAGGCTGTCATGTTTGCACCTGCTATTTGTAAATAACTAAAAATTGAAAATGTCCTGAGAAGTAGGTGCAATATAAGAAGCGTAACAAAATAAAACTTTTAGTTTGCATTGATCTCTTATTTTTGAGTTCATATATACTTTATGATGGCGACCTGAAACTTTATATTTTTTATGTATTTATTTTTAATCCGAGCAGTATCGAAATCATACCAGAACGAGAGGTTTCTCTTACCAAATCTTTTATCTGGAACGAACTTACTTATACCTACATCAACTATACTATAGAACATATCAAGGTTCTATACCCAATAAGTAACCAATGCTGGTAGGCTACCAATATCCATCATCAACTCTGAAATATCTAGATTTCCTTTAAATTATCAAAAGTTAAAAAATCTTCCTAATTCTGGAAAAATAGGAATTAAATCCTTATAATTTTTAACATTGTTGTAACCATACTTTGGACTTCTAGTTGTTAATACTAGCAATAAGATAACAAGACGGGGTATAAGAGTCCACAGGCTGATCATTCTTTGTTACAACAATATTTTTAAAAGAAGACATATTACATTTATTTAGAAATCGTGAGATGTAGGTTTCAGAAAAACATTTTCTTTTTCGTGCCGACGTTTCGATCTTTATTGAGATCATCTTCAGGGCCTGGGATTTACAAACATTGTTTACATATAACAATTACATTTTGGATGTGGAAAAGTGAATTTATACAATGCAAAATATATATTTTTTAATATATTCAATCAAAGTATTTCTACCCACTCAAAATGTTTGTCTTCTGTGTAATTGTGCCATTCTTGCGTGTCGTGTCGAGAGTGCCAGTGAGACCAATTACAACTCAACACTAACACCATCCACTATTACTAATAATACTACATTAAGTCTCTCGAATACAAACAAACCAGCATACATTTCCATACCATTTATCCAAGGCCTATCACATAAATTAAACACATTTCTCTTGTCTTGTAACTTCAAAATATCTAATTCACTACTTTCGTGATCCGCTCGACCAATTAATACATGACAATTAATTAAGGTTTTTAGTTGAGATGAAAAAAATAGCTTTCAAAAATTATAAAACAATTCAAACACTTTTTTCCAAAATTAAAGATCCCACACCAATAACAAATAAATCTGACGTAATCTACAAGATCAACTGTTTCAACTGTTACATTGGTCTTACATCAAAATTGACAAGAGAGTAAAGCAACATATCTATGATTGCAAAAAACCTAAGCAAAATTCTACAGCACTCGCTACACACCTTGAACACCAACACAATTTCGACTTCAAAAATCCAAAAGTATTACACACAGAACAACACAAACATAAACGTAATTTCTTAGAAATGGTTTATATCAACAGAGATAAACACAGCATCAATTACAAAACAGATACATGTGAACTCAGTCGCAACTACGCCAAAATCATTAATCAAATTCAAGACAGATAACCTATATCATCACATTACATTCCACACATCAAATATTTTTCACATAGTCTAATTTCCCAACAATTTAGCTTTCTTTTTCCTATTTTATCCCTTTCTATATAATCCGAAAGGATAATCTGACTGAACCATTACCAACACATTTTTTCCCTTCGTCGGCTCTTTTCACCTCAAAGAAGCCGACGCTTTATACAAAAATGACTTTTCTATACCGACATCCTTCCCCACCCCTTCAAAATCATCGTATATAAATACAAAATGGCAAAATCTCAGTGGCACTCTCGACACGACACGCAAGAATGGCACAATTACACAGAAGACAAACACTTTGAGTGAGTAGAAATACTTTGATTGAATATATAAAAAATATATTTTGCATTGTATAAATTCACTTTTCCATATCCAAAATGTAATTGTTATATGTAAACAAGGTCTGTAAATCCCAGGCCTTGAAGATGATCTCAATAAAGATCGAAACGTTGGCACGATAAAGAAAATGTTTTTCTGAAACCTAACATCACACCAGACCGCATCTCACGATTTCTAAACAAATATTGATTAACGGTCACTAACCACCACACAGTCATATTATAGTTCTGCATACAATACAACTGAACAAATCCTAGGAAGAATTTATTTTTTTCGCTTAGCACAATGCCTTCCTTTCCTACGGATGGAAAATTAAAGTCGCCAGCAACGAGACATTCGAGAGATTTGTCGTTAAGAGAAATACCGTATTCAAAATTTGAAAATAAATTTTCATAACAAGGTAGGGAGTATTACATACCCACTGGTATGTAATACGGGTCAATAATTATCTTGCCTAAGTTGTTCACATTCAAATGAAATCCAGCACTCTTCTATATGAAAACAGGGAGTAGAATAATTCTAGAGGCATCGATGTTTTTGACAGCTATCAACATACCACCACTGGAGAGCCATGATTTTCTTTCATCTTCCCCAATTTTTTTATTTTTTATTTCATCCTCCTCGTGCTTAGGCGACCTTTTAACACTCCACTCTCGGTGGCATGTACTCGAACATTTGTGCGCCTGAATTTGATTTTACAACTTGTTATAGCACCTCGTTATTGGCCAACTGTTGGTCGCTATGAGCCTTTCTACATTCCAAAGAATGTATTTCCTCTGTACATTTTTTCATGCCGACGCCGCGCGGTCAGGGCAAGCCACTCTTTTTCAGTTTTACTAATTTCACTATATTTCAGTATCTTTCTATTGTATCAATTTGATACTTCAATCAAACTTTGTTTCAAAACTTGGCTTTGGTTGTTGAAGGAATCCTTCTCTTGTTAAAAAAAAAGTCCCGTCCTTACCTTCCATCCCTACAGACCCATTATAAACGGTTGTAAATTGTATTTAATTGAGTCTAGATATGACGAAAATTACGTAGGATACCACCTTTGTTTTGCGACAGAATTCATTGAAAATTTACCGACACTGTCGAACATTATAAGCAAGCACTTTTGATATTACTTACAAGAGAGTATTGATTGTTGGCAAACATCATAAAAATAACGTATATATAATACGTCCTTGAAGGTTTGCATTTGACACAACCGACATTTTACCATACGCCTTAAAATTTAATGATCTATTATTTTAATCTGATGAATAATAACCTCGGTGGCCTACAATTCAGGTTGACCTGACCGTATACCCATTTCAGATTACCTACTGTAGTAGGAAATTGGCAGTGAACAATAAAGGTTTTAAGTTAAGTTTTAAAAAGACATCCGCAGAGAGAAATTACTACTTTACTCCCGTACGGTCCTTTACTCAAATGACAAAATAAATTAATTAAAAAATAGGCTCGGTATATAATTTTATGAGTCGGCAGGATTTCGCCGGGGAAAACTTGAACTGGATTTGAATAAAGTTGGTGCATCAATTCTTCGGGGGATCGTGGGCGGTTATGCATTCGGCATCGTCCTCGTCCGGGGCCATTCCGACGTGCAATTCGAACTTTTGC
Organism: Cimex lectularius; assembly: GCF_000648675.2. Taxonomy (NCBI): domain Eukaryota; kingdom Metazoa; phylum Arthropoda; class Insecta; order Hemiptera; family Cimicidae; genus Cimex; species Cimex lectularius. The sequence goes on along the minus strand of NW_019392873.1, from coordinate 394,662 downwards.
ACCTGGGGAGGACGGCGGAGAATATAAAACAGCCAGGACGCCAGACAATGCAAGGGGCGGCTATCGATTGTCTTTCGTCTGCATTTCTCACCTCCTATTGTCACTAGTAGAATAAAATCGTAAAACGGCTGATGATTTTCAAGACGTGATTTATTCAATACTTTTCATTACTGCATATTTGCTGGTTATAATTACTGCAGTCATTGATTTTTTACGTCTTACGTTTTGCTGTAAATTTATTGTATAATTCCTTTAAAATTTACGAAATGTATTAGCATCGTTACTAAATATAAAGTCCATTAAAATAAATAATTAGTGTATTTTAAGCTGTCTCGTATAAATTGTTACAATTGTGATCCACCGAATATCCGCCAAATTGATGCCACTCGCCATACATGCGACCTACTACAGCTTTGAAAATAAATAGCTTATTTAATACATGTAAATTAAATCTAAGACCAACGCAAATATGCTGACAATTGTTACCATTCTAAACAATGTCTCTATCTCTACTAATTAATATTGTTATTTCGCTATTTATGAATGGAAAATATTTTGTTTTTATTAAGGAACCAAAAAAAGAAGTTTTTATTAACATGCTAAATACATATACTTCTATATTCAAATTTGTTTTTATATAAAACAAATATAATTTAGAATTTCCAGGCTTTTGGTGATTAGATATGTGAACTTTTTAAAACTATCTTAAAATTAGTCAGTAAATTTAGAAATTACATGATTTTTCTTGTATTTGATTTACCAATTAAAAACTGTACAGTTAAAATTATTTACAAATTATTTTTCATCTAGTTTATTAAATAAGTTTTAAGTTAAGGGTTTGTAAAATGTTAATAAGTTCAAAGACAAATGTTTTAATTTTTAATGTTTATTGAGGGAGTAGACACAGTTTAATATTTTGTATATACTTTAGACTTTATTCAATTATTCCAAAGCCCCTTTAAAACGATTTAATCCACTTTAATGTTTTTACACCTAGATTCATAAAAACGTTTCAGTCATTAAACTTTTTTGGTGTTATTTATATTCATATTTATGACCTGGTATGTAAAAGTAAGTTAATTTATTTTAAATAGCTAGTTATTTCGTAAAAGCACAATGAACATCTCAGACTCCATATTAATATATTACGTTACATATTCTTTCTCAATCAATGACATTTTATAAAAGTTTTATTATTTCAAGTATATACGTTAGTTCCTACATAAATTTTATACAAATACTGGCGGTTTGTTAAATCGAGTAAATAAGTATGCATTAAGTGATGTAAACAGTTGGAATAGGTAAGGTCTTTGCTTTACAGTTAAAATTGGTGGTAAAAAAATTTTACTCATTGTAAAATATATACTTACCATTTTTATTTCTTAGTAAAGTATTAAGAAAAATTAAAAATGTCTTCAAACATATCAAATTATTAAAAAGATCATAGAAAAACCACTTATAACATCTAATGGAAAAGGTCTATTAATCTTGTACTTTTTTGTATGGGCGTTATAAAATAATTTTTGCATCTATCATGAATTACAGGAATTGTTTTGAAAGTAGCAAATCTAACATATAACAGCTTTTTGGCTTTAAATATTTAAAAAACTTCAACGGTGTTTATTAATAAAAAATCTTAATATTAGATTGATCTGTTTTGGATAGGTCGATTTTTTCAATTATAGCAATTTCTACTGGATTTTGTATAACAAGTTGAACGTTTATCATTTTCCTAATTGAGGATTTGTTGGGATTTGGCATTTGGAATAGATATTAAACTTTACTTACGTCCGCACCCGGTTCCGCGAACACGATGCACACCAATTGGGCCTCGTTCCCTTCGCCTGTGTGCACCCAGCTCTTCTCGACTTCAATTTCTGGAGGAACTGGAACGAGAAAAGGACAAATTTTAGGAAAAGAATAACAAACATATCTGGAAATGCATAAAAATTAAACTGAATTACAAAATCAAATGAAAATGAATATATGATAACAGACAAGGTTCATAAACAAGGTTCATAAAATATTTTTGAAAATTGATTTTAATGTGGAAATTATATATTGTACACCTCTAATGTGAAGTAACATATACAATAATAATCTTTATTGCCAGAAAGTGAAAATATTTCGTATCCAAATATACAATTTAAAGGTTAGTTCTAAAAATGTTTATTCTTCATCCTAACATAACAGTTGTATAATGTGCACAATGGTTTCAGAATAAAAAAATAAGTGTAAAAAATTAGCGAAAAATTTAAGAAAACCCTTTAAAATTTGTGATGACTTTACATAATAAATAAAACTAAACTGAACAAAACCTTTTTAAGGCATAAAGGCAAAGCACAACAATAAATACACAATTATATAATATTCAATTTTTAAAATTTAATTTAATAATTACAATCAAATAAATAACGAAACTAAGTTTTACATCTTCAATGTATGAAGTATCGACCACTTTTTCACCTACGAATACACTTGATCACGGTATCGTCATGTAGAAAACATCAAATTCAGATGCTACTGCCAATCTTTCGACAAATTTTAAGGTCATCATCAGGGCAAAACAATCTTAAATTATTTCTACAGATTGACATATTTCATAATAATAAGTTTTTTTACAGACGACCTCAAATTACTTTGAAGACCGACGCAGTCTGAATATTGCCAAGAATTGTAACAGTATGGAAACCGTTGTAATCATTAATTTTGCTCTGATGATGACCTTACAATAACTCGAAAGCTTGGCAGTAACAACTGAATTTTCTATTTATTTCAAGACCACACCTTGACCCAAAGTGTTCGTGAGATTTACATATCACAGTTTAATGTCAAATATTTTCTGTTTCAGCCTTTTATACTTTTAATTGTAATATTTTAAATCCTCCTTGTGATAACAAAATAGATTCGCGGTATGTAAATGTTCATATTGTTTATCAACATGTCATCGGAATTTTAATTCCGAATCTAAGAACCCACTGAGGAACGTATTTCATAGTAATTAATTAAGGTTTTTAGTTGAGATGAAAAAAAGTTAATGGCACGAGCGGGATTCGAACCCACGGTCTTCGGCTAGATTTTTCATCTCAACTAAAAACCTTAATTAATTGTAATGTATTAATTGGTCAAGCAACCACGAAATTAGTGAATTTAATGATTAAAATGAAGTACACTTCACTTAAGCTCTCCGTGGTCATTTCATTTGTCCTCGAGAATCCAATCCGATTACACGACATTTGAAAAATGGCAAAAAGGAGGGAAAACTCATAAGGTGAGGTTAAGATAGGAAGTTGATGTCCGAGTGGATCGAGGTCACGATAGCTCAAGTGGTAGAGCAGCGGCGTATCTAGCCGAAGATCGTGGGTTCGAATCCCGCTCGTACCATTAACTTTTTTTCATCTCAACTAAAAACCTTAATTAATTGTAATGTATTAATTGGTCAAGCGGACCACGAAATTAGTGAATTTAGTATTTCATAGTCTTTACCTACCTGGAGAGTTATAAACATGATAGGCTACTTATTTATAACTGACTTACGATGAGTAAATGTAATTATTTCGGTTTTGGAGTTATGTGGTCTGATTAGCAAATATAAAAAGTTTTAAAACATATGTTAATGTACTGGTTAGATTTTTACCATTTGTAGTAATTGTAACACTTCAATTCTGAGAAATTTACAACAAATTAAACGATGGATTTTTCAAAGAAATAGTTTATGATAGTTTAATAAAATCGATAGTTTGCACTACAACAAATCTACATTCTAAAAATAGTATTGTTTTATACTTGCATTTATGTTTGTCTTCTAATTTTATTTTCAGGAGTATAAAAAACATGTCCCTACACAGACATAGCGTGACTACTCGAGCACAATCGATCAATGTCCGAATCATCCACAAGGATGAGCGTGTAATGCACAACAATTCATAAAATAGGGAAGAAACATGCAATCTGAATAAAATAAATAAAATAATCCAACTAGGGTTGATTGCTTTTAATTAAATTGCTTTAGGTGTGATGGAACAATATGCATAATTTTTCTAGCCCTTTTGATTGTTAAATTTATTTAAACAGGACAAGACTTCATATTCATGGATCATTGTACCAAGTAGTAATAAACTGCAATTCCTTTAACACTTTTCAGTTCAATTAATAGATTGGCCGTCAAATTTGTTCTATAATGGTTCAAAATATGTATGTATATATATATATATTGTATATATATATATATATATGTTATGTGAAATTATCTGTTTACAACACTTAGATGCAGGTGTCATTCCTAGTATTGTAGTCAGTAACTTCTCCCTCCCAAGTGACCTACTTATTTAATTCTGTATTTTTAATAGCGATTCCCTGGCTAGAACTTGACGAGAGTACATCGTTAAATTAGGTTAAAATTTGTTCTTGTAACTTCAAATAAAGTTTAAAAAAAAAGGAATCCGCAGTTAAAGTTATTTAACTTTATATATATATATATACANTAACATTGGAGTAATACCAATGGGTGTTTTCTCCACTCTTGGTTTTAATTTTGTTTTGTTTCAATTACCTTGCTATTACCTGTTACTTATTACCTACTTTAAGGTAGTTGTAATGTACTACAAATTATAAAAATTGAGTAGGATGAATGTAATGTTAACCAGACTATTATGTTTTTTTTCGTTTCTATGTTTCTATGTATTTGTGTTTGTTATTTGTCTTAATATCCATAATTGACGAGGCCCTGAGATACATGCAGACTAGCAATAGGACAAAGAAATGAGAGAGTTGGTTACCGTTGTACCATAAAATATCGGAACTCAGCTGGAGAAACAGAAAAAGACATAAGTAGGTTTAAAACGCGAGAAAGATAAAAAAAGAAATAAATGTAAAGCTAATGAAAAGAGGGCTGGCGAAGACCAATGTAGTTTGCCGGCCCTATCTAAATAAAACAGTTAAAGTAAAAAACAAAAGTTGCCAACTTATTTCCACAATGCTACAAAGTTTGCTTTGAATAAATGTGGCCGTATTTGTAGAACAACTAATCATTTAAAAACGTCGATGTCACATATTAATGCAGCTATATCAATTTCTCCCTATAACTAAAATATTACATTGTATCTAATAATTTTGTTATTTTCTTTACAGCTTTAAACAATTGCTCAACTGTTATAGCTCTCTCTTTCAGTTATGTCATCATATACACTACTGAAGTTGTCGATTTAGCTTCGTGAATTGTCTACAAAAGATATATTGAAATATATAACTAGTAAATGCTAATCACTGATTTATATGAGGTCAACTCTGCTACGTTTTGTACATACATGCGCACCTTCTTCATCTGACGCCGTACAGAGTGTATGTACGTATGTATATTGTTTTTATATTGGCTAAGAAAAAAAGCAAAGAATATTCTGAAGGACATCGCCAACAATGAGAAGAAACTTGCATCAGCTATCAAGAAGAGAAGTTTTTTTGTTGAAATGCTGACAACACAAGGCCCTGAAGATGATCTCAATAAAGATCGAAACGTTGGCACGATAAAGAAAATGTTTTTCTAAAACCTACATCACACCAGGGATGGTAACTAACGGTAACTAGACACCACGAATAGCATATACCAACATACTTGTTGCTTGTATGACAATGTTAAAATCCAAATATTAAACCTACAGCTAAACCATATCAAATTGAAAGGTATTCACGATCTTTGTGTTAACCCTCTTCACTATGTTAGGGCGTGATAGACCGACAAAAATGATGACGCAGACTTGTAAGAATCGGCTAGTTAACATTGCTCGATCTAACAGGCCAGGGCCAATGTTAGATGTTAGGTCGAAAATGTAGTCACATTGCTATCCGTTAGGGCGTAGGTGACAAACATGGCGGCCATGAATTTAACAGCTGTTTTTTGTTCACATATATTTGTATTCTTAAATACGCATTAATTAAACCAGACCAATATATTTCTTTTGTTAATTTCTGACCTTCCTTACAGTGGATACAAGGAACCTATCCTATAAAGTAGTAGGCCATTTGCCTTTAGGATACAAGTTAGGTATGTATGTCGGCACGAATTGAATCATGTAATTTATTACTTTTCGGGTGCATAGATAGCATTTTGAATGAAACAGTTGTTTACTTTTCCTTTTTTACTAATTTTTGGCATCTTACATTTTAACACAAAACAAAACCAGAACAAACAACAACAAGCTTTTGAAGTACAGTTATAGCATTCTTTTTGGATCTACCAGTTGCCATACGCAGCATTACAAAAAAAAAACATTTAACATACTAAGAAAACAATGGGGCGTTCACGATCTTACTGGATATTTCTCGATTAGCACGAGTTAATATCTAACAAACATTGTGAATACCCCTATTGTGTTAAAACAAACTATAGCCCATTGTCGTTAGTGAACTGAAGAGAAGGTTTGTTTCCATTATCGTTTTATTTTACTTTCTACTGTATTTCTGACATTATTAAATACCGAATGCTAGCATTAAAAATAAAATTTATATAAAAGAACTTCAAAACACTACAGTTTAATGCAATAAAAAATAATTGGTCAAGCGGACCACGAAATTAGTGAATTTAATAAAAAATAGAATTTATTTGTACAAAAAGGCAGGAAATGGTTAGTAAGAATGCCGGAAATTAATATTTGCCCGGAAATGGGTATTGCTAATTCAAGAGCACGTTCGACTTGGAGCGACAAGGAAGGGACGGCCGCTTGCATTTCTCCACGGAAGGTCGCCACCCAGGATAAACAACCCTGCATATTTACCCTTCGGGGTTTGTGCCGTTCAATATTCATAATCCTCTACCATTCAGGTATTAAACTGGGTATTATTTTTAGGGCCGGAACGCAGCGTCCGCCAAAAATCGGTGAGGATTTCCTGCAGATTTTCATTTCGAACATACCTATGGCTAAAGCGGATTTCGGTCTCCGTATAAAACATCTGACTAATGAAAACGGTATATTATAGGTAAAGAAGTATCCAATTTCAGTGGTTGACAATTTGTACATAATTAGTGGTATATTTTGCTTGTACCTAAAACAAGGGTGAGAGATCTACTTCACAAAAATGATTAATTTGTTTGGTATGGGTTGAATTTTGAAGTAAAAAGTTAACTTAGTTTTGCCGAACATTTTTGTTAATTTGGATGCTTATCTTTCTCGAAAATTATTTGCTTACGTTTGATATTAAGTATTTTATCATAATCAAAAATTGTTATTTGTGAATTTGATATTATAAGACTCGCGTCATCGTTATTATTATCTGCTTTGTATTGTCTGAGAAATACGCCCATTACCACTTGTGGGTTTATTGGGTTGGTCAATTATTATTCATACTAGGCCCATTTCTATTTTCAATATACACTGCAGATATTCCTACACATGTTTACATTTCAACATATACATTCGCTGATGATTCTTACATATAATTCGGACCCCTCAATTAACACTCAACACCTACAACACCTGAATGAATTAACAGTATGGTTCACAAACTGGAGAATGAACCTAACAAAAATCGTACAGATAAATTTGACCTTACGTAGAAATATCTGTACTGCAGTGAGTACAAATGGAATCCCATTGCCTACCTAGTGTGCTATCTTGGACTTTTCATGGATAAACGACTGACATAGAATCCCCACATAAGACTGAAAATACGACAAAAAACCGACGTTATAAATTATTAAAATGACTACTTGGCCTTTAATTTACAAGACAATGATTACAACTCTCTGGGCGTACGATTGTGAAGTGTGGGGCTCAATCAAGAATTCCATTTCTCAGAGTCTCCAATCAATCTAATCTAAAATTCTCCGTCAAATTATAAATGCTCTTTTTTACGTTTCAAATTAAACTATTCATAACGACATACACATCCCGTTTGTACCTGAATTCATCAAAACCCGCTATAAAGAATTTCATCAATCATTGAACACACACAATAATCTTTTTTTTTTACGAGGGTTTGCAACAGCAGAGGTCATATCAACCCACAGGGTGACGGTGTTTTTGAAAAAAATCCCATTTGTAAGTATGTCGGGTTCGAATGCAGGGCCGCTGGATTCGAACCAGGGACCTTTACCTTACAGTGATGAGCGCCGTGTCAACGCCTAAACCGTTGCGGCCACCGACGCCCCCTAAAATCTATTAATATGACATTTATCACTTCCAACCCTACCTAAAATCCTCCATGACGATTGAAGCTAAAGTGGCTCCGAGAGAAGAGTGATATTCTCATTGTGAGAAGATTGAAAAGATTTAAGTGTGAAGGAGTGTTACCACTGGGCAAGTTCTCCTGCAAGAGGCTCAAATGACAAATTCAACATATATGGACATATTTACTTAATATAATATTAAGTAGATATGTAGATGTAAATATCAGATAAATGTAATAAAAAATTTATGGAGCTATCGCAAGTTTTCTGTTCTGTTTGTATTAAACATTTTCTGCCATAAAGATTTGGACAGAAATGTTTGCAAGTCAAACAATTGCTAGTACATAGTTCTTTTTCATTTGTTGACAAATTTTTTTCTTGTTTGTTTAATGTTCGTGAAGCGAATGTTACAGGCAAATCTTTCCCATTAAACGTTTGAGACACTACTACACACACTACTCCTCTGGCGAAGTCAGAGGCATCAGTGACTGGAATAAATTGTTTGAAAAAGCCAGGAAATTTCCAGATAGGACTATTTCGAAGTAATAATTTAAGTTTTTCAAAAGATTATTGAGTTCTTCTATTTGCCATATTTATTTTGGTATATTTTCTTAATGCGGAAGAGGGGCTTGGCAATTTTTGCATAATATTGAAACATTTTCCGGTAATAACCGGTTAATAAACTGTTTTATTTGTTTTGCTGGGCTAGGGATTGTGAAATTTTTAATTTCTTCTAGTTTTAATGGATTTGTTTTGGTTCCTTTGCCTGAGATTATATGGCCTAAGTACAGTAGTTCTCGTTTTAAAAATTCTGTTTTGTCAAGTTGAAAATTAAGGTTATGTTCCTTGAGTTTTTCAAAGAGTGATTTTATGTGTTTAATATGTACGTTTAAATTGTCTGAAAATGTGATTGTCGTCCATTCTTAACTACGGACAGCGGTAACCGCGCTCAGGGAGTCGTACAGACATGACAATAATTTTCCCTCCGTTTTGCCATTTTTCAAATTCCGTGTAATCAGGATTCAATTCTCGGCGACATATGAAGTGGCCACGAAGTTGTTAGTGAAGATGTACATACTTCGATTTACTTATTAAATCCATTATATTTCGTGGTCCGATTGACCAAATAACTTATTTCAATTAACTAATCTTTTTATGTAAGCCATTGGTTGAAATGAAACAGTTAGTGTCACGAGCTCAAGTGGTTAGAACAGCGGCGCATTGAGCCGAAGGTCGTAGGGTCGAATCCAGCTCGTGACACAACCTTTTTTAGGCACGCGAGCTCAAGTGGTTAGAACAGCGGCGCATTGAGCCGAAGGTCGTAGGGTCGAATCCAGCTCGTGACACAACTTTTTCATTTCAACCAATACCTTACATAAAAAGATTAATCAATTGAAAGAAGGTATTATTTTATGTACGTAACCGCTCATGTTAGCGTCCATCGTGGATTATGCGGACGGAATCTAAACTGATAGCTGGTAAGCAGGCGTGGGAACTCATATGCTCTGGTGGTTGTCTGTATGTGTATGTGTGTTCTGTCATATCTTTCTTTCATTATAACCGTAACCGTGTCAATATTTGATTCTTTAGTACAAATGATTGATCCTAACTTGATACACCATGCTTCATTTAATACACCTTCAAGGCAACAGTTAAAAACAAAAAACAAAAATAAAACACAATAATCCCTCGGATTACAAAAAACAATACATTTTGAGTGGATTAAAATCTATAAAAGAAACAGTTTAAACTATCCGAACAGGTAGATGGATCTAAGTTTGAAAATAGTTATAATTAATGACTGCTGGTTCCTTTTTTCCCTACACAACCGTCTTTAAAGTGAATTACTCTTTGTGGTAAATAATAAAATATATATACCGCAGAACAATTAACTTTTTTTTATGATCGGGGCGTTTATAAGAAAATCTAATTTGAATACGTCGTTACCCCTTGAGAGAAGGGCCGGCTTTGTTTTAAGTGAAAAAAAATGAATACAATTAACATAAATAACATGGTTGGTGATGGTTGGGAGGAATCGCATTTTCTGTATCACGTCCTTCAGTTGTAAATTTTAAAAAATAAAAGGCCGTTAGCTGAAAAAGACAGTGAGCTCTCCCAATGGAGTCGGAGTTAGTGAAGGATGGAAAGACATGGGTAAATGTTGCACGGCCAGTCCGCGCCTCGCTCAAATATTCAACGCCACCCGTTTCATTGCCCGGGAGCTCTGCTTTAAATTTTCACCAACTTTTTGTGGAGGTGGACTCGAATACAACGCTGTTGTTTCCATACAGGATGTCGAATATTTTAAAACCTCCTGATCCGAGCGGAAACAATTTACGCTGCTCATTAAAACTGAATGACGTGATCTCATTTTAATTACTTTTGGAGACATTAAAAGGAAAAAAGTTTACCCTGATAAACATTACGGGGTGATGCAATCATGCGTTATATTCTAAATGCAATATTTCGAGAGAAATACGCCTGTCAACACGGTTTAAAAATTCCCAAGTCTTTCAGGTGTTCGTGCTGATATAGAACATGATAAATAAGTTAGTTTATTGCTACCTATAAAAAATATACATTGAGCGAATTATATAGTTAAATACAAATCTGGCACATCCGTCAGACCAGAAGGCAGTGGGGAGAGAAACCAACCAGTGCTGGAACTCTCTTTTATTTGACTGGGGAGAAGGTCACGAGGCCATCATCATTGAGGATTGTAAGGGTGAGACGTTGAAGAAAGAATTAGGACTGTGGGAAACAGTGGAGGAATAGTTTAGAGTGGAAATTGAGGAATCGTGTTCGTATAAGATCTTTCACGAAAGGGATTTTAAGATCTTTATGTATCGTTTGATTAGTAACGTACAAGGGAGCATTGAGAATACGGCGAACTTTAGATATAAAAGATTGAATTCGTTGGACGTTGGATGATTTGGCCTAGTCCCACAGTTTGACTCCTTAAGTCCAAATATGTCTGATTAGTGTTTTGTAAGTGGTTAGTTTGTTTTGTAGGCTTAGTGTTGAGTTTAGTCCCAGTAGGTGTTTGAGTAGTTTTTTGTTAATTTCTTGACGTTTTACTCTTGTATGTTAATTCCATGTAAGTCTGCTATCTAAGCAAAGCCCAAGGTAACGGACTTAGTTCGATGGTAGTATTATCTTGTTGTCAATGTGCACTGGTGGACAGGTTTGACGTTTGAGCATAAACGTAACTTGTTGGCTTTTTGCTCGTTCAACCTGATCCGCCGCTGATTGCACTAGGCGGAAATGAGGTTTAGATGTTATTGGATTGCTTCTGTGAGGACGTTGTGATGGCTTATATGGAAAAGCGAGAGGTAGAGAGAAGCCAAAATATCAATTCATTGATACGATCTGAGTGTGAAGTGACATTCAGATCAGCATGGTGAGTAAAAATTGTGAAAAGGTGGTCGGAAAGGAGCTGACACTTTTCTGCATTTTCCCTGGCCTAGAAACCGTTCGGACATCTGGAAGGCACTTGGTAGGGTTTGGTAACTTTCCCAGTAGCTAGTGAAAGTTTCTTGTATGAATAACGAGTCATAATATGACTGGACTGGGGTGAACGATGTTTGGATAGTTCGAGTTTCAAAACGTAAGTGAGATGGTTAAATGCTTCATCAACAGTAGTGATTTACGGATGGGCAAAGGGATTTTTCTAAACGATAAGACCACTGGAAGGCCTTGATAGTAAAGGTTATCGGGCCCTTCTAAGCATATGTCTCGAGCAGAAGAAAAGGCCATGCAACCACCATAAAACAACGTTGACCACAGGAGCGAGTCTGCCTGTCAGAGCGATGTGCTTCAGTTAAGTTATTACTTTTCTTCCCTTAACCTCTACCGCGTCAATAAGTGACTGACATCTTTAATTTTGCTCAAACGTGAGGCTGAGGAACGTTACTGACCACAAGCTTCTTTCATAGGTCAACATGTGGAGGGGTGTTCTCATCAGTTTGCAAAAGTGGACTCACACATTTTCCGCCTTACAAGAAGCAAATCCGGTTTGATTTGATTTTTCATTTAAAACCTTTTGTTGTTGCCTGTTCTTTCTCTGAAATGAAAAATCAAAAGTCGTCGATGTAATAATCGTCTGCGGGATACAGTCAGCGATACGGTGCACTCTATTGAGAAAAACATATGCTCATCAATGACCCCTGGGAGACTCCCCCAAATCCCCTAGGACGTTTCCCAAGTATCGCAAATCGTCGTAAGTTGGGCTTTCTCGAGGTCAAAGTACACGGCCAGAGCGTGCTAAGAAGAAACGCATTCTGAATATCACTTTAGTTGGCAAGCATGATCGACGGCGGAACGATGCCTCCAGAATTCCGGCTGTACTGTAAACCCGTCTAGATCAGTTCCAAGACTGTTTATTATGGACACCAGGAGTTCGCTCAGGCAACAGTAAATAATACATTTGGCAATATACGTTTTTTTATAGTTAAAATGGCCTGAAATTTTGCCGTTGAATTATACATTGAGATGAAGTTTTTCGTATATATATGTGAAAACATGACGCCTGAATTACCAACGCAAAAAATACCCTAAGAAATAAGGAATTTAAATTTTAAATAATTTAAACATTTGAAACATGCTGTATACGTGAATAATAAGAACGTACTCGAGAGAAGCTTCAAAGCTCATTTACAAAGTTTTTTCATCGTATGAATTATAATTTAAGAATAAATTTAAAAAAAGAAAAAGAGTTTAATCAAGCGCAACGACAATAATTTAGGTTTGGTTTTCATTTACTTAAGTTTCAGTATTAAAATTTTATATGATTTAACCGATTTAACCAAGTAAATTTAACTTTTCTGTATTACAGTTTTGAAATGACTTTCGTGATGAAACTGGTTCTGCCTTAACCAGTTATTAACGCTTGAAAAGAGAACAAGTCAGGCCTAAAAATTTACACGTGTGTGAAACATTTTACGCTTTTTAGTAAATATACAATCCGCATTGATTTTAAAGTTACTAGGAAAAAACCATACAGTCATGAGCTCACAAAGAATTCCATAATTCCTTCACACAATTATAATTCTTTTGCTTACTTGATTCTACTGTGCAGTTTAGAAAGATTTAATTTAAAAAATTGAATGATATGATATGCAAAAATTCTACACTGATTTGTTAATTGCTCACAACAGAAGAATGGCAGTAAGAAACATGTATTTCTAAAATGATTTTTTTTTTAAATAGCTGAAAATATTCTCATGAGCATAAATGGAAAATTTATGCAATTCTGTATTATCGAAATGTTAGATTTACATGATAGGAATGAAATAATAAATATAGATTTTTTAAAAGTAAAATAAATATTTCAATTCGAAAATATTTGTTTGATAAATAATACATAAATGTATATATTTATATACATAAATTTATTGTATGTATTATCCAGGTTGTTCTAGATGTGGGATCTCAAACTCGATTCGTACCCACTATTTACTAAATGTCTTTAATCCGCAAGCGGGTGGCCCTTTAGAGGACGGGCGATAAGGGTGCGATAGGACGGAGGCCTTGGCATAAATTAAACCCCTCACCTTGTCTCGGCCCTGGGTGACAATGAAAAACTAGGGGATCATTAGGAAAGTGGCGTGAGAGTTATCTGGCGACTGGGTCGGTTGCGGTGTCGAGGGGAGTGCGATGCATAACTCAACTAAGCACGCTATAACAGAAAGCAGCCCTCCTTCTTCAACAATCTCCCTTTTTACTTAAAATTGGTAACAATCGGTTAAGGGCCGGTAAACAAACAACCTAATTTATTTTATTATTTGAATATTCATAGCTTCATCAATTCTTCGGAAAGGGAATTTTTAATATTCGCAATCAACGGAAAATATGATGACATTCCCACGTTTTAATAAATAAGCCTGAATGAATGATGAATAAATCCTCTCAAAGATTAATGAGATTAAAGAAGCAAAAGTTAGCGCAAATGTTCTATTACTGTACAAACCTACATGAAGTTAAATCAAATAGTCATGATTGTTGTGAATTGTAAGCAATTGGTTTAATAGATGAAAAGGATTATGTTCTCGTCTGGGTAATGCTGCCATTTAGCCACGTTTTGGCGATTCCGTGTTACCTTTATCGAGCTAAGTTGCTCGGAACATAGGTCTTCTTTACGGACTTATCTGAAACCGCTGTTAGTACATTAACTTCGTCGTTGCTTTGCAACAATATAACGTATACATGACGGAATTGTATTCGATTTGCAAGCGCTTAGGGTGATCCGAGGCGACAGGGGCTCGACCTACCAAGTATGGAACTGACCATGTGCGCGATTACTGCTGTCCGTGACAGGTCCTCCGTGTGCTTTCGTTGAGAAAGTTTGCTCAATATTTTCCACTTAAATGAAAGGTGTCATTCCTTGATTTCATATCGAGAGCGAATGGAAGTGCCACATGAGAATTGGTGTATGATCATTATTTTTTGCGTAATGAGATTGAATGTATTTATTAGTGTGAGAGGTCCGCTGGCGGATTTAACCGAGTACCCCATTAATTAGATTAGATACATGGAATGGTATGTAAATAGGAAAGAATGTAATACAAATGAGTAACAGTTAAAAAAAAAGTCCTTCCGTTGGAGGCGGAAATGCCCCAGAAGCCTAACTTGGGCGGCAGGATGGATGAGACCGAGGTGTAAACCCCTACAAAGAGACGTCATAAGTTCGATTCTGTATGCGTTAACGTTTAACTTAGTAATAAGGTAAACATATATAAACCAGTATTCGGATATATTAACCATATCAGTATTCGGTGTTATTTGAAATCACATGCTTCTCTAAAACGTTAACCGACGATAAATTAAATCGTTCAGAATTCCTTAAACCATGGTTTGGAAAAGTGAAATGATTGTTGTGGAAGGTCTAAAAGCATTTTGAAGACATTGTTTGCCAAAGAATTTCTTTCCTGTGCTGTTGAATGTCTCCTTCGATGTGCCGTTCTTAAACGTTGCGACCACTCGAAAATATTGTGTCCCAGTGCCGTTGGAGTGGATGGCAAATATTTTTCAAGTTCCATAGATGTTGCCGTTGGGGAAAGATCGAATTAGAGCGGTCACTCGACTCCAATCAGAAACTATCGGCTTTGTTTGCCCGTTTCTAACTCCCAGCTCGCTTATTGAATCAGGAAACTTTCTTTCCCAGTTTGTTCCTTTTGTCAGTTTTGTTAAACGTACTGTTAACAATGGTTGACATTGGACATGGAAAATCAGGGCTGTGTCACGGTACACCATTCCCACAAGAACAACACCAGGTTCCAAGAGCTGATTGTTTCTAAGGAAAAACACGGCGGCTTGCGACCCCTTCCCAATAATGGACACCGTTTCATCAAGCTCAAACTAGAAAGAAAAACCTTCGTTTGATTTTTTGGGTGTTATTTTACAGACTTTTCTCGACTCTACGGATCTACACGTATGCATTTCAGAATGTGTCCACAACGCGAGGTGTTACTGTACTTTACTTGTCTTCAAAGTAAGATCAAAGTCAAAACGTCTTTTAATTTTGGGCTTTCACGCCTTGTTAGACATGTGCCCTTGTCACGGCCAATTAGCATATCAGGCCGTTAATGTATTAGGCCGGTACCTAATGCGGTGAAACGTGGCGATCCGACTGTGCAATCGAAAGCAAATTAACTGGATCGCTGCCCTTGTTAAAGCCTAATGGCTAATGGCTTCAGCCCCTAAACATCTGCTTTCGGATATGTAGCTGTCTCTTTGTCTGCACAATCCACTCGCCGAACGTATAAAAGAAGAATGGATTGCTACTGATGAAAGATGTCATTTTCTTCCTGTTAATTTCTCTAGATGATTCTGATTCAATAATTTTATACGGGGTAAAAGTGTGCAACCATATTCCCATTCCCCCTCAACCGTTTATCTCGTTTAACTCAAGAAATAATTCTTAACACAAGTTCAATAATCGTAGATGTTGACTTTTTGTTTAGTTCGACATCGATCTTATCTAAAACTTTCGTAACTCTTGACCAAATTTAATGACATTTTGTTTAATGTTTTGGACGTTTTCGTCCGTTCAAATTTTGAAATATGTTTAAAAAAAAAAAAAGAGTTTTTCAAATTATCATACTTTCGTGGTAAATTGACAAAATTCCTTCTTTCAATCAATTAATTATTCTTTCTATGTAAGGTCTTGGTTGAGATAAAAAAGTCAGTGTCACGAGCGGGATTCGAACCCACGACCTTCGGCTAAATACGCCGCTACTCTACCACATGAGCTATCGTGACCGACCTCTCGGACACCAACTCTCCATCTCAACCTACAACCGTTCGAATTTTCCCCCTTTTTTGCCATTTTCCAATGTAGTGTAATCGGATTGGATTCTCAGCGGCTTATGAAGTGGCCACGGAGAGCAGTTTCGTGAAGTGATACTTCTTTTCCTTTTTTTTAAAAATCCATTTACGTTTCCCTCTTCAATTGACCAAGTTAATTCTTTCAATCGATTAATTATTCTTTCTATGCAAGGTCTTGGTTGAGATAAAAAAGTCAGTATCTCGAGGGGGACTCGTGACACTGACTTTTGTCACTTCTCGAAGTCACGATAGCTCAAGTGGTACAGTAGCGGCGTATTTAGCCGAAGGTCGTGGGTTCGAATCCCGCTCGTGTCACTGACTTTTTTATTTTTAATGTTTCCAATTTTTATAAAGCACCTCCCATTTATTGCAATATTGTATAATCCTCTTTTAATATAATTCCCTTTTATATTGTAATATTGTGTACGTACAAATTTGTTAAATATCCAGTGTCTATTGCTAAATAATTGAGAAAAACAGAAGTCTTGTTAATTAGATCCTGAAAACATGTGAACTTTTGGACACAAAAACATAATTTCCACACCGCATGAAAAACCTAAAAAAAAACCTTTTGAGCTTATAATCGATATCTAGCTGGTGAATCTAGTCCTTATGTGCATATTAGATCAGATGTCGTAATATGTTGTTATTAAACAGTAATATTGCATATCCCGGCAAAGTCTGCAAACAATATAATATGTATATATTATGTTTTATAACAACAAATTATGTCCAGGCTCTCCCCTCCATGCTAGAGGCAGGAAAGCGAGAACAGATAGTTCAGTCTAGCCTAGGCATTGGAAGAAAAACAATAAGAAAAAAATCCAGCTGAAAGCCAGTCAAATCAGATTTGTATCCACTTTGATTTTTATTAATATAAATTATTTCTGTTGTGTGGCCCATTTTCATTTATGGTTTTTGTTTGGTATTTTCCATTTTGGTTATCAAGGTTGATTATTTCAATTTTGCCCCTGAGGCCCATATTATTCCCATAGTATCTAATTATTCTTATATTGTTAGTTTGTAAGCAAAGGTTCATGTTTTCTTGTTTTATATTTTTTATATAACGTATCTTGATTCATAAGGAAATACATTTTTTGTTTTAAAAGAAACAAAATAGAGGTGTCCCTCTGCAGTTGTGTTCATTATTTATTTCAAATCAAAATTCTTTTGATTTTGAGGCAGATCACCACCTCAAGAACGGTTAATCAAACCTTAAAAGACGGAATATACTCATTCCTTAAAGGACCCGCAATAGTTTTAAACATATTTCGGTTTTATTTTTACTAAGAGTTTTATTATTTATTATCATGTTGCGAACAAAAAAAAAGGTATTTCAAGACTCTAAATGATGAAAATACGATAATTTATTGTTATTTATTACTTAAAAATTAAATAATAATTTTCATTTTTATAGTTTCCATTGAATATACATTCAATATTTTAATTATATATATAATTATTTAATAATGATGGTTTGAAGGAAAATTCACCAAAACACCGTAAAATCATTTAGTGATAGAATAAATTTAGATAATGATTTATTACCTGGTTTTGCTCTTAATAACGCATAAGTTAAAAAAATTGGTACCTAAATTTTAATCTGTCGGTAATTGATTTTTCATTTTCTTTCAAATCCTCATAATTAGATATTTTGTATTAAAACTCTTGAATTTCTAATTTCGTTTAATTTTTTTTTTACATTAAATTAAGTATTAATTTCATCTTTCCCTGCTTCGACTACATTTGTGTGCTTCTCTGGGCTTTTGTGGGAGCAAAACAAGCGCCTAAAAAGACTAATGAACTGTTGTGTCAGGTTTATATCGGCATCCCCCGTGGGTCCAGGATATCACAGCTGTTTTCGGACTTGTCATCGCTCTATCCCCCTTCCAGAAGTCTATATTTTCTTGGTTCCTTCCTTTACCAGGCTAGTAACACCCGTCGTTCCCATTACATTATCCAGTCCTTCCGATTCAAATCCTCTTTCCACTCTTGCAATACCCGCTCATCTCCCTGTGACCTAATCCTTCCCCGGCATAAAACATGCACTTTAAAACGGTCTTTTCTTGTCCGAGCAGCAGAATTCTGGAACTCCTTCCTTCCAACAATCCGTAAAGCCGCCTTACCTCTTTTAAAAATCTCCTGTACATACACCTCATCTCCATCCAAATAGAGTCTATTTAACTACAGTTTAAATTTACTCAGTAATTATTCTTTTCTACGATAATTCCAAACAGAGTCTATTTAACTACAGTTTAAATTTACTCAGTAATTATTATTTTTTATGTGTGGTGATTAGTGACCGTTAATCGATAATTATTCAGAAATCGTGAGATGCGGTCTGGTGTGGCAAACGACACGCAAGAATGGCACAATTACACAGACAAACACTTTGAGCCCTGAAGATGATCTCAATAAAGATCGAAACGTTGGCACGATAAAGAAAATGTTTTTCTGAAACGTACATCACACCAGAACGCATCTCACGATTTCTGAATAATTATTTTTTATGTTAATTTTCAATTGAACACAATTTAGTTTTAACCCCTTTTGGGTTTTGGCTTTTATAATTCCATTGTTATTTCGTTGCACCCCGGCAAGGTTTATTTGTATGTCAAAATGTTATTAACTTTTAACTTATTCTATGAACTATTCTAAGGGGACTCTGCTGTTCCAGAATAAATTATTTCTTGTTCTTATTATCATTATTTCTACTTTGTAATTTATATATCGTTAAAAATAGATACAGTTTGAAATAAATAACGAAATACGTCCGGTGTCTGTTTCATTGTCTTTGAGTAGAAATATTTACACTCTCACATTTCTAACATTTATTTAAGATCATGTAGTGATAGGATATTTATTTTGTTTGTATACAAATATTTTTCAAGTTTTATTTAGTATTTATTTATTTCCGAATAGGCCAGAATGAACAAGATCCGAAAAAAAGTAGTTTGATAATCTTTGTGTTAAACAGCAATATTAAAGGAGTATTAAATGTAGTTTACTTTCTTTATTAGGGGTATTCGCGATCTTTGTGTTAACCCTGTTAATTCTGTACGTCCTATTATTATTAGATAGAAAAAAATGATAACGTAGACTTGTAAGAATTAGCTATTTAACATTGCTCGATCTAACAGCCCAAGGCCAATGTTAGATGTTAGGTCGAAAATATAGTCACATTGCTATCCGTTAGGGCGTATGTGACAAACATGGCGGCCATGAATTTAACAGATATTTCTTGTTTACACGTATTTCTATTCTTAAATAAGCATCAATTAAATCAGACCAATACATTTCTTTTGTTAATTTCTGACCTGTCCTTATACTCTCATTCGTAATAGATACTTCCCCTATTCTATAAAGTTGTAGGCTGTTAGACGTTAGGACGTCATTTGTTAGTACTTTTCGAGTGCTAGATAGCATTTTGAATGAAAGAGTTGATTAATTTTCCTTTTTTAGTAACTTTTGGCATCTTACAATTTAACATAAAACAAGACCAGAACGAACAACAGCAAGCCTTCAAGGACTGTTATAGCTTTATTTTTGGTTCTACCAATCGCCACGCGCAGCATTGCGGAAAAATTAACGTTTTACATGCTGAGAAAAGAAGGGGGCGATCACGATCTTACTGGACATTTCTCTATTCGAGTAAACACGAGTTAACATCTTACAAAAATCGTGAAAACCCCTGTTGTCTTATTTCTTGTAAAGCCGGTGGTGTTCGCTTTTATCTCTAATCTCCACCGTCCATTCACCAATTTAGGGCGAAATATTTTCCTCAGGACCTTCCTTTACCATACACGTATGCTTCTTTCATGATTTTTCGACATAACCTATGCTTCAGAAGCATCTTTGCACCTGGCCTTTTTGTAGTTTTGTAAATAGTGACCTTGGCGTCACTTGACAGTTACTGAAACGAACAGTCTTCACTAAAGCAAAAAGGCATCTGTTACCTGCTGCTATTATCGCTTTAATCTGTGCTTCTATTTTGTTTTTACTCGTCACTATCACTCCAGATATTTCAAACCATCCGTAGTACGAAATTCGTGCTTGTTTAACCGCTAGACCTCAGCGTTTGTTGGGTGTTTTCTTGGATATTTAGATTATTTTATATAGACGTATTTATCCTCGCCGTCTTTTAGGCCTATGAGCTTTGCTTACGTTTGCAATTCTTTCATGATTATTTGTCAAACATTACAATTACCACTTTTATTTACTAGTTAACTCTTTTTATTTGGTTATGTATTTTATATTTAACTCGTGGAAGAAAGCATTTATCAAGTAATCAATTATTTGTCAGAATTTTTTAAATTATTTACTTCTTTAATGTCAAATATATAATAAATAAACAAAGTATATATAAGTAAAATAAGTGTTACTACACCTCTTACAAATGGTAGAGCAGCGGCGTATCAAGCCGAAGATCGTGGGTTCGAATCCCGCTCGTGCATTGACTTTTTTATCTCAACTGAAAACCTTAATTAATTTAAGATATTAATTGGTCAAGCGGACCACGAAACTAGCGAATTTAATATTATTTATTTTAACTTCTCGAGAGTTTTGAACATTGTTGATTGTTAAGAAAAATAGACTTATAAAGCCTGAATCCTGATGAGAATTGTTTATTCGTAAACGTTCCCGCGACTTTCATTGTCTCAATACTAATAATACTTGTTGATTGTGAGATTATAATCTACTGTCTGTTTATTAATATTTTACTATCGGTTTGTTTAGAATTATGAACTTAATGTCAAATCAAAGTGACTTTATATTTAAATATGCAATTTTGGTTAAAACATCAATTTTCTAGCTGCATGTGCACAAACGTTTCTAATTAACGCAAAGAAAAACGTAAACACCTTGGAATAAGCTTCAGACGTTCTTCTTACCGTTAGTTGCTACGTACGTCTAATTTTGTAATAACTAGGAGACACGGAACAGCATAGATGTTGGTCGTTCCGAGCTAAGATCTTAGGGTTGAGCTTTTCGTAATTAAGTCAAATGAATTCTGCGGGATAAGCTGGGATTTGACTTGCAACTCTGCACTTTGCTGATATACAGGTTATATATATTTAAGCCGACGGACATTTCTCTAGTCGAGGTAACACGAGTTAACATCTTACAAACATCGTAAATACGTACGTGTAAGTAAATGTACGCGTAAAACATCTGTGTTTCAAATCCCTTATAATGTAGTCATTACAAGACAACAGCTTTGTGGTGTGCGAATAGATCAATTGATGACAAACTGTCTGGTTATCAGACTGCTATTTAAGGCGATGAGTATACTAAAGCGAGTACAGACGAACAGGATATGATCACGTTTGATTTTACTTCAGAAACATAAATTTATTCGTTTCATGCCGTCTAACATAATTAATGCCTTGTGAATTTTACTGATGTTAAACAACCGGTGTTGCGTTGCTAGTTAGTATGTTGTTAGAGATATTTTATAGTGCAATTATAAACATTTTTTTTTGGGGGGGGGTTTCGTTCGTCGCAGCTAAAGTTTTAAAATTTGGTTCGGCTTACGTGTCGGATACGATTATACCATTCTAGGTGAAAATATAGTTCTTTGCGCAAATGATAGAATGAAAAAGACATCGATAAGCCGACTATTCCCCAATGGCGTGGGCCGCAAATAAAAACGAAGGCTTTATTGAATTTCCTCAAGAGATCCGTGTTTTCCCACTTTCTCCCGGCGGAGGCGAGGAAAAACGAAAACGTGTTACCCTATCAAGGGTAACGCAGAGAAGGGGCCGACAAATAATTGTATCGATGTCAGTTTGAATACCGTGAGCCAGTAAAGAAGTGGAGGTTAGAAAGGTTTTGTAATCTGTTGTTCGTTTTCCTTCGGGGAGCCGAGCTCAACACTTTCTAACACATCACAGGTCCATTTCCAAGCCTACCGTTAAACCAGGTTTTATTATCCTGACATCACCGCTCTGACGCCCTTCTTCCATGTCCCACATCCACTCACCGTTGTTATGATACTCTATTACCCAACATGTTCTCATCCCTGTAGAAACTCGGGTTATTAATTTTTCTCGCAACTCCCCCTGAGGTTGTTTTAAAACAAAAGCGTCTTGAGTTGAAACTTGAGGAATCGTGACACGGTTCAAAATGGTTGTCATTAGAACTTTTAAAACTGTGATATTTTTGTAAAAAATAAAATATAGTTGTACAGTGCAATAAAAAAAATAATACATCTGTTATGTAAATTCTATTAAGCCACGATAAGTGTTAGAAAGGTCTACAAGAACTAAGTTTGCGTAGTAAAAAATAAACTATAATATCATAGTACCTTCTATGCGATCGACCAGCATTTACTATGTAACAGAGACTCGTGGATTAGGGTTGTGGTCTTAAACAATGCTTTTGCATCAACGCCGAACTTTCGACAAAATAATTCGTCTTCTTCAGGGACAACAGAGAACAAAATTAATTTTACGTTAATATATCACGGATTCTATAACAGCTTACAAATACGTAGTCACAATTTAATAAAATTTACACTTTTGATAACTATCTATATACATATGTAACATACATAAATAAATAATAAAAATAAATTTAACAGGTACATATATATCAACAGGTTGCACATTTAACACTTCTACGCAATATTGATTGTCATTTGGAATGAATGAATTGATGAATAAAATACCCTGTCAGAACTGGTTGGTTTAATATACCAATTGGTCAATAATTTATTTTCTTCTATAATCACAACTAAATCGGGAAAAGGACGCTTCCCATCCACTTCTATAGCCTTAGTAAATTGCAATAATGGATGATATGAAATGAAAGCTAATAGAATCACCAACTTACACTTTTTTACAATTAAGAACAGGTCATCAATATATTTTTGATTAATTTTATACAAAATTTATAGTTAAGTCCAAACCAGTAACTCTTTCATTATTATATATGCAAGAATTGGTGAAAAAATTAACTAACTATCTGTGTGTTTTCAAAGGCTCCGTGATATATTAATGCAAAATTAAGATAGTTCTCTCTAGACTGAAGAAGACGAAATATATCAGTGAAAGCTTGCCATTGATACAAAAGTATTGTTTGTTTTATGACCACAACCCTAATTCACTAGGCTCTATTGTATAGTATCATAAGTAATGAAACGTCTAATTACAAACTAAAAAGTGGAAAACTTTTAAGAATACATGAAAAAGAAAAAAGAAAAAAGGAAATAAAACTACTGATATTTCCGCATAAAGGAATGAAGTAATTTGAAAAAGTGATGTTTTAGAACAAAAAACATATTGATCACAATTGAATTTTTTATCTGATTAGTCCAAAACGATAAGACTAAGCTTGCATATTTCATGAGTTGTAAGGAGTTCTTTCACTAGAGGATTGCAATTAGCTTGGTTCTGCTGAGCTTCTAATCTTCTTGTGTCCCATACTGAATATCTAAATTCACAGAGGACATACAGGGAAGAAATTTGCATCTTCCCTCTCCCTGAGATAATAAAGACCGCAGGTGGAAACCTCTCTAGCGTCAAGAATTGTGGTTAAGGTACTGCTACCTGCACCTTAACTTTAAAAACCAACTTAACCCAATGGCCGTTCCGTATGGGAATTAAAGTTTAATAACTTAGAGGAGTATTGAAATATTTGTTAAGTAAAAACACGGGTAGACTGTCGACTTCATAGCACACACTCTTTCCGATATCATTCCTCTAGTACAGGGGGGTGTCGGTGATCGCAAAGCTTTAAGCCAGGAACACACCCGATGCAACACTATGCGACGCAACCCGTTACTACCCAATCCAAAGTCCAATTTTCCATAATATTGTATTATCCCCGTGCACATCTGCCCGATGCTATGCAACACTACCCTACTCGAGGTAGTGCGATCCCCACAGTCCAAATTTTCGCTAGGTATCGATTACAGTCGTAGACAAAAGAAACGGACACTCATATTTTTATTCAAACAATATGTATTATTGTCGTTATACTAACTTACCGGTTACCAAATTAACGGAGATCAAAAATTCATTAGTTATTATTTAAAAAAAAAAATATTTTAATGGTTTGGTAGAAAATTGATCAACAACCGGAATACCATTTTTTGATATAATGAATTTAACTAACAATATTTATTACATGATTTGATTCATAAAATTTAACTAACAATTTATTACACGGTTTTGCTCATAAAATTAATCCATTTTCGTCGAGTAGGACACTCATATTTTTATAGTTTATTCGAACTATGTATATGTAATTTTGTCGTTACATTAATTACAACATGCTTTATTTAATGTAAACCAAATTAAACGAGATCAAAAATTCATGATTTTTTATAAGAATTATTTATAATTAAGGCAGATGAGCGCCGTGTCAACCCCTAAACCGTTGCGGCCACCGACGCCCCTTAAATTGTTATTCAAACTACATGTATTATTGTCGTTATATTAATTACAACAAACTTATTTTAATATAAACCAAATTAACCGAGATCAAAAATTCATTAGTTTTTATTTTAAAAAAAATTCCAATGATTTGGTAGAAAATTGATCAAAACACCAGAATACCATTTTTTGATATAATGAATTTAACAAACAATTTATTACACGGTTTTGCTCATAAAATTTAACTAACAATTTATTTCATTGTTTTGCTCATACAATTATACCATTTTCGTCGAATAGCGTCAGAACAGGACACTCATATTTTTTGTAGTTTATATCAAACTAAGTATATGTAATTTTGTCCTTATATTAATTACAACATTACAACAGGCGTGGCGATTGCGATACTGATTTGTGATACACGGTGTGTGACTGAACGTGCGCTTGACGTCGCATAGATGTGCACATCCTACCAAAACATGACAATGCGTCGGGTAGCGTCCCACAGCGTTGCATCGGGTATGTGTGTTCGCTTTAGTTGTTGACACAGCGCTCATCACTATAAGGTAAAGCAGGGCCGCTGAATTCGAACCCGACATACCATTGGGCTTTTTTCAAAACCACCGATACCCCAAGGGTTGATATGACCTCTGCTGTTGCGAACCCTCTCAGCGGAGGAAAAAACATTCGTCTATCCTCAGACGGATCAATATTAACTGAGCACTCCACTTGTCACGATTTTCTATGTTGGAATGGAAACAGAGCGGGTATATCTCTGCCAAATCAATCTCTCTCTCTAAGATGCTGTTGCACTCGGAATTCTTTATCTTCTTCAGTAAGTTCGTGTATAATAATTATAATTTAACAAATATAGATTATTCTCTCTAAAATGTATTTAATTCTATTTTTGGGCTTCAAATAATTTTATTTGACTATTTTAGATTTCAAGTTACATATTTCTATTTCTATTAGTATTATTGTGAATGTTTCGTTATTTTAATGACATGTAATGTTTTGTGAAGCATGCAACGAATAAACATAAAAAAATAAAGAAGTTACTTGGTCAATCGGATTACGAAATATAATAGAATAAAACGAAGTATATCTTCACTAAAGCTCTCCGTGGCCATTTCATTTGTCGCCGAGAATCGAATCCTGATTACAGGACATTTGAAAAATGACAAAAAAGAGGAAAGATTGGAAAGGTAGGTTTGTATGGAGAGTTGGGGTCCGAGTGAATTGAAGTCACTATATCTCACGTGGTCAGAGCAGTGGCTTATTTAGCCGAAGGTCGTGGGTTCGAATCCCGCTCGTGACGCTACCTTTTTCTTTTCAACCAATATCTTGCATAAAGATTAATTAACTGAAAGAAGTTATTTGGTCAATCGGGTCACGAAATATAATAGGTAAAAAAAAGACTTGCCATATTTCACATCTACCGCATCATAATGTACATACTATACATGTAATAAATCTCATATGCTAACAGAATAGGTGTAACATAACTTCCTTTTTATTCGAAAGCCACATAACCCACAATTAACGCTACTTTATTCCAGCACATTTTGTTTACGCGCTGCGTTTTTTCTCTAAGGACTTCTCATTTAATTATCACTAGAGTTAGGTCGAAATACGGTACCCAGACCGAGAGAATGACGTCTCTAAAAACACTAAGAACATCGAAAGCTGTGCGACTATGTGTAAATCCAAATTCCCCATTTTTTTCAGAAGAGATTTATGAGAATATAAGCTCGTATTACTAGAAAAACTTCAAAGGTTAATGTCTATTTTTAATGCCTATAGAAGTATTCAAAACTTATACGTTGATGTCATTTAAGAGCGTGCAAATAAGTATCCTACGATCAGGATCGATAATAATTACATTCATCATACCCTTTTACATAAATGCTTGAAACACGCTTGTTGCCAATAATGTATTTATTTCTATTAAAGAATTTAAGACGACAGGTCATTCCTATCGGTGAAAACCTCCTTGCTGAAAATTAGCAGTATCTCATTGAAGTGTAAACGCTTTGTATTCCCTTGACACCCCAATTTCCTGCTTTAATTGAAAACGAAAACTCTAATTTACCTTTGTGAAAAAAAAGGTGGAAAGCGCGTTAATTATACAGATTTCTTCTTCCTACTCGGTGAAAATGAAAAGAATGGTCCTTTCTAAAAATTGTGAATAAAAGTGCGTTCATTCCAGTGCGTTTATTAAGACTGGCAAGGAAAATCATAATATAATTTTAAAAATCATTACATCTCGGAATCAGTTAAGTCATTAAGCGTGACTTATTCTTCTAATTCGCCCTGGGTCATATTTCACTGGGAACTCCTTTTCTTCTTGTCCGTCCATTTCGTAATTAGGTGGCGAGAAGGGGGAGAAGATTGGTGAGAAGAGGAAGGACTGGATAAAAAAATTCTGACGCTTTAGAAACAAATGGGTTTTTAATGTACCTTCTAGCCTCGGTATATTTGTGTATGCCAGGGCAACACAGCTGCACTACTCTGCGACTCTTGTCTGTTAATATTTTAATTCGTTTCCACTCCTCATTTCAGTCAATTTTCTCTTAATTTCACCTTACATTCGCTTGCTACTGTT
Source organism: Cimex lectularius (assembly GCF_000648675.2). NCBI lineage: Eukaryota > Metazoa > Arthropoda > Insecta > Hemiptera > Cimicidae > Cimex > Cimex lectularius. The sequence goes on along the minus strand of NW_019392873.1, from coordinate 367,193 downwards.
ACCAGATTTACACACAATTTCGAAATAAATAATTACTTAACATTTTGTACACTGACTTTTTTATCTCGACCAATGCCTTTCATAAACAAACATTAATTAATTGAAAAATGCTAATTGGTCAATCAGACCACGAACTGTAATGGATTTAATAAATAATTACGTTTAAGAATGCTGAAGTTGAAAATGAGTTAGAAAGAGAATAATGCGCTATTTATCCTTTTTAAAATCATTTTTATAGTTCCCGGTTGTAGAGGGTCTCGTTTCTTCACTCAACCAAGTTAGATACTCCTTTTAACGCTCCAGGAATTGACTGCGTGGGCTACGAATTTTTAAATTCTCTCCCGATATTTTTCGCTCAAAACTGCTCAATTTATCGGGTTGTCCGGAAAATAATGCAGGATTTTAAGTTTTCATTAAAAAAAATCTATATAAAATATTCTGTTTACGTTTACAGGATTACTCATTTGTATGANATTAATAAGTTACCAACACGTTGGGAGAAATGTATTGAGAGTATGGGAAATTATTTTGATTAAAGAACATTGCTTTAAAGTAACTAGTTTCTTTTTTTTTTGTTTAATACCAAAATCCTGCATTATTTTCCGGACAACCCAATATTTAACATAATTTATGATTGAGAAATATTTCTCTGATTTCTCGTGCGGACTATCCTGATACTTAACTTATTTAAGAGGGGCAACTTCCCAAAAAGACATCTTCTTTCTGACATATTTATGGCAATATTGAGAAATACACATTTTCCCATAAAATGGGAAATTTCTTACAATAAAATGATCCCAAATCGTCATAAAATTTTAACCTCACCATCATATTATTGTCCTGTAAATTTGATACCGTTCCTTCCAAGTTATTCGAAAAATTAATTTTTCTATAAATTATCTATATTGCTATTGTACTTCCAACACCATATTGCAAGGCCCCCCCCCCTACTAGATAATTTGGCTTTCGAACCCACCATTCCACTACTCATCAAGTTGACGGAGTTATAGATTACATTACTTCATGACTCGAGCAGAATCGGTATGCGACTGGAGTGTTTTTTTAATGCTTCTCAGGCCTTCGACATAATGTGGGAAGAGAGACTATTATACAATTTTTTTTTTTTTTACGAGGGTTCACAACAGCAGAGGGTATATCAACCCTCGAGGTGCCGGTGTTTTGAAAAAAGCCCATTTGTCAGTATGTCGGGTTCGAATGCAGGGCCGCTGGATTCGAACGCGGGACCTTTACGTTACAGTGATGAGCGCCGTGTCAACGCCTAAACCGTTGCGTCCACCGACGCTCCTTATTATACAAATTACAACTATTTTTACCCCAGTTATACGATCATATCTTAAGGAGAGATTTTTCGCTTTAAAACAGGAATTGGAGAGTTTTTTTACTTCTGTCATGCCCACAAATGAGAATGCACTTACCGCCACATACGCAGATGACACCGCCGTATTAGCAAGTCATCTCTTTCTACTCAACTTTCACTTGTGTTACAAAACCTCATTTCAATAATTCAAAAATGGAATAACCTTTGGAAAATAAAGTTTAACCCTTCTAAGTCAACATATCAACTTTATACTCCACCGTGAGACTTGTCCTAGCATATACTTCTCACCTTTCTGTAGTAAATTAAGTGTACCTATTCGTGCTGTGACTCTACAAGTAAAATATACTTGCGCCAGAGGTTTTAAAGGAATAGTTCTATACTTACTCGTATAGATTTTTATTGGATTTTATTGGAGGTCGTCGTGAATTATCGAAATCGTCGTACGTCTGTAATGAACATGTCTATTATATTGTTTATAGTTAGTGTTTCGACGAATAACGCCTTTTTGATCATCGGAATTAGAGTTATATTCTAGCATTGAGAAAGTTTTATTAAGTCGGTTTTCTCTGTTTGTGAAAACTATTCAGTTTTAGATATTTCGTTGTACAATTGTTCCATGGCATACATTTTAATTTTAGTACCGATAAGACTCAAAAATTAGGATCAACGCGTTTCAGGTTAATATTGGGTTGTCCGGAAAATAATGCAGGATTTTAAGTTTTCATTAAAAAAAATCTATATAAAATATTCTGTTTACGTTTACAGGATTANGAAATTATTTTGATTAAAGAACATTGCTTTAAAGTAACTAGTTTCTTTTTTTTTGTTTAATACCAAAATCCTGCATTATTTTCCGGACAACCCAATACTTATTGTTTCTTTTTCCGATGTATTTTTAAATTTTTTGGCATAATTAATTTGGCAATCTACATATGTTCGTAGTGATACTTTGTGTGATTGCAGTCTTAGCAAATATTTTGTTTTTAGTTCTAAAATTTGTTGAGGAGGTACATGATATTTAAAAATAGAATCGCGTAAAGTTTTAAATTTCTTATTCTTACCTAAAGCTGCATGAAGGATTGCAACGTGAGATCCTTGTAAACTTTCGGGGAGGATAAATAAGATTTCGGAGCATTATATTCTATAATGAATTAGAAATGAATAGAGAGACACCAAAAATTTTAAAATTGTATGGGGATCGTTTAAGGTTAGATTTGGTAATTTTATGAAGAAGCGATTTATGTAATTTACCAGCTCTTATTTATTAATCCTCAGCTATTTTAAATTTTACGTACTGGTTATCGCCCATTTCAAGGTCAGAGTCTGTGACAAATTTGGGAATGAAGTGAATCCCCTTTCTGTAGTCTTCAGACCAATCTTCATAGTTCGTTTTTTCTAATTTGAAAATTTTGTTTATCATGGAACTCTTTTGGGTAGGGGGTAAAATTTTCAACACCCGATTTTCGATCTTAATCTCAACCTAAGGGTTCTGTGCTTTGAGTTTTTCTACGGCGTTTTGGGAGATTACGTTATTTGGTATTGTTTTTCTTGTTGTAATTCTTCGGCGGCTTTGTCCATTAATTGTATAAAAGTCTTTTTTGTTTTAATTTGGGCCTTTGTTGAATGTTGAGAAAGGAGAATTGGTCTTTGAGTTAAAAGGTTCCACTTTTTTTGTTTAAGTTTGTCAGTACATTGTAAAAACTCGTCTGATTGTAATCCAGCATTTATTGCTTTTTGTACCATGACAGTATTGTGGTTCAGGTAGTTTCTCTACTACTTGATCTTGGGCTGTCGACATAATGATTCAAATTTAATTAGTTGTATTATTATTATTCTAACCACGCTTTGCTCTACCAATTTTGTCACCTCTCTGTGGAAAAATAAGAGTTCCTATTCGTTCTGTAGCCCTACAATAAAATATTACGGGCCCCAGAGGTTTTAAAGAAACTATTTTATACTTACACGTACAGTATTTTTTTAAAATGAAAATATTAATTGGTATAATTAATGCCCCCAACAATTATCTATGATATAAATAAAAACTAATAGTATTTTTAATTATTAATTTAATTTAATCTTTTATGGAAAAGAAATCTAAATAATACTTTTTATAATTTTTTTATTTAAATGTTTTTACTTTACAACGCTCTTTTGAAACTTAAAATAAATTTTACTTATGTTTATAAAAATAAAAATATAATTCACAAGAAAATAAAATAATTTAATAATAACCAACCATAAATTGAAAATGGAAAATAAAAGGAAAACGGATCTAAATACCTTTTGAAATAACAACCTCTGGCGTAGGAGAGAGAGTGAAATAGCTTTATGAATCTCTTTCCCATCATGCTCCATCCAGATTGTTTTTGTTTTAATGTTTGATTAAATTTTCCTATTTGTTACTTAAACGTTTTCTACTTTTACATTTTTAATTACGTTTTCTAATTTTATTTTTACACTTTTGTGTTTATTGATTTATCATTTTCTTAATCAATATTATATTATTACTAATTTATTACTATTTTTAATGTTTTCTATGTTTTTTAGAGCAATTCTTTTCTTCTTCTTCTTTTTCTATTTCTATTCTTCGATCTTTTTCTAAGGGATGTTACATTCTTATACAACGAACGTACGCAATCCGACGAAATTAACAATTTAGGTGTCAACGCTAACTTGTAATCCACACACGGTTAAAAAAAACTTACAAAAAGCAGATACTTAATAAAGAATATAAAAAGTTTTATTACCTACCAAACCGACAATTAAAATTATTATTAAAATCAAAACTTTCGACATACATATACCTACTCAAACCTATCTGGATGTATGGGTGCCAAGTTTATGGATCGGCCAAATTTTCTAATATTCAAAGATTAGTTTTCAATCAAAGATTTTACGACTAATTGTTTCCACCCCTTAAAACAAAAACACACTTTGCAGAGATCTTCACATGGCAATATTTTTCATCCATCAAAACATATTATAGACGTTTTTATCGTAAATTACAAGATCATTTATTTATTGCTTTATTTATCGTTTACTTAAGCAATATTATATTATTACTAATTTATTACTATTTTTAATTTTTTCTATGTTTTTGGAGCATCACTTTCTCTAAGGGATGTTACATTCTTATGCAGTGAACGTCCTCAACCCGACGAAGTTAACAATAAAAAAAACAACTTATAAACGATATAAAATGTTTTATTACCTACTAAACCGACAATCAAAATTATCATTAAAATAAAAACTTTTGACATAAACATACCTACTCAAACCTATATGGGTACGAGTCTACCCAGGCATTTAACCCCTCGGGTCTTGGTCGCCCGCCCTGCGTAATACATATACTCAAACCTATTTGGATGTATGAGTTCCAAGTTTATGGATCGGCCAAATATTCCAATATTCAAAGATTAGTTTTCAATCAAAGATTTTACGACTAATTGTTTCTACCCCTTAAAACAATAACACACTTATCAGAGATCTTCACATGGTAAATTTTTTTTTCAACCATCAAAACATATTAAGACGTTTTTACAGTAATTTACAAGATCACACTAACACACAAATACAGAATATGAATAAGAGACCTCTTGGATGATGAATTAATCCAGAGCGGCTAATTAGTTTCTTTCTCTAAACCGCCCTTAATGACACAATCACAAATGGAAATCCACTGTATATAAAATATACAGTTATAGATAAAAATAAATAAAGCACAAAAAAATGTTTGATTTCCTCTGATTAAGTTTATAGTGTGATAATTCAAGGGAGGTAACTCTCCCTAAATATTCCAGGTTATCTGTGTGAGTTAGGGACCAATTTTGGTATTCTTTCCTTTTCTTGCGTTATAGACCACCGGAAGAAGATAGCGGTAGAAAGGTGGAGATATTGAAATGGCAAAGGGGTCGCCTTCAAAAGGAAAAGAAAAACGCTGATTCAAGCCGAGACCTACTGTTAGTAGAATTACTAACATTTTTCCGGTTACAGTTATTTTAATATTTTATCAACAAGTGTTTTCGTTTACCCCGCTAATAAAAAACAACTGGCGGCCACCTTCTTATTTATCGTTTCTTTATTGATCCTTAATTATAAACTAATTTTCTTTTCCTTTCGTTCTGTTTTTTACATACCTTCTTCAAAGAATGGCTAGAAAAAGTTTTATTTTTTGGCTTTACAGTAAAATAGAAGATAAAGCATACTATATACCTAAAAGAGGTAAAATGAGTGTTATCACCGTAATACATAAATCAGTAGCATACAAAGAATTTATTGACTATAATCAAGACAATAGATATCACTAAAGGTATTTAAAATAGTCTATTTTAAATATAATAACTTTTCTTACTATAATCTATTGATACTTAATTAGGTTATACAATGCTTTTTGTTTAATTAAAAACTATCATTCCTTGGTTCCATATAAGAGAGAGAAGCCCATCAATCTGAGAATTGGGTTTGACCAATGCAGTGAAATTTTAGGTTCTACCAAATTTTGGATGAAAAAGGATTGTTCTTTTGTATTCAGTTGTTATGTTTGATGTATGATATTTGTGCTGTACTTTGTTATTTTACGCATTCTTCATAATAGCATTTGATTGGCGGTCTGTCTCACAGTCTAAAGTACTGTAGGTTTCCGTCCCATTTGACAACCGAATTTTCGATAAATTGAGTTATTATGGCTATAACAATTTAAAAATTAAGATTAAAAAAAATTAATTAAGGATTTTAGTTGAGATAAAACAAGTCAGTGCCACGAGCGGGATTCGAACCCATGATCTTCTGCTAAATACGCCGCTACTTTACCACTTGAGCTGTGGTGACCTCTATCCACTCGAACATTAACTTCCTATCTCAACCCCACCTTTTTTGAATTTTGGGGTTGAGATAGATAGTGTCCGAGTGGATCGAGGTCACGTTAGCTGAAGAAGTAGAGCAGCGGCATATCTAGCCGAAGATCGTGGATTCGAATCCAGCTCGTGACACTTACTTTTTTTATCTCAACTAAAAACCTTAATTAATTGAAATATATTAATTGGTCAAGCGGACCACTAATACTAATGAATTTCTTTTTATATTAATTATGTTAATTAATTGCTCGTTTCTTTAATTTTACAGATTGTATGTTGAAAATTACTTTATTTCGATTGCTATTAATGACAGCATTTGCTCTACTACTTAAAAATAATGTTGGTTTTTACTCAATAAATGACTAGAATTTGACTTCATCAACACGGCTCGAAGAGATGTAACGCTTTTACAGGAATTTCCACGTTTTCCACTAAGTCTTTAAGGCGAGAGAAAATCGGTTCTGAATACCTCACGGTCGTAATTAAAGGAATCTCACGGGTTCGGAACCCGATCGGTCCAGGAATTTCCTTCTCCTTCCTCTCCTCGATTCCTTTCAGGGCCGCTAATTAAAACGCCTCACCTCATCCCTTTAACCGGTGACGTCTCAAGGACCGAAGGAGTCTAACCATATCAAATATCAATATTTACTGTTTAATCCCCAAGAGACAAGATTGGCCCGCAGCCTCTGCGATAAAACTGGGTTTAACGCCGTTATTGGTTAGAATTATCAATAAACAATCGCCTCCTTCGTAACAAGCCATGAGAACAGAGTGGAATTAATATGAAAATCAGTTGCTTCTTCATCAATAATTCCTTGTCTATTTTTTTGGCTAGAAGGAAAATTAAAATGTTTAAATAAGAGAAATTATCAAGGCACCATGTTTGTTTCAATTTTCAATTCTTCTACAGTCTACTCACAATTACTTTGATATATGCGTCATACTTCAATTTTGTTTTATGGTGACAATTTTGTGATTTACGGTTTTTGATTACTGCAGTGCCTGATTAATGACATCCCTAGTATTAGGATATAGGTGACATTTTTCCCACTCTTGCATAGGACAGCAGACGTGTTGGATCCTAAAAATCGTCCTGGACGAAAGTCGTATTGTCAGTTCACGTGGAATTGCCTTAAAGCTGTAATGATTACCTATCCCCCTTGGTTCTTATATAGCCTGGCTAATAGTTTATGCATAGGTTTTGATAGTTTAAATTTCAGTTGTTTAAACAGAAAAGATTGTTTGTTTTGAAATGTAGAAAGAAAAACAGAGAAAGTAATTACTATTTTCTTGTTGAGTTAATAAATTGGTTTTAAAATTTTGACTGTTTGTGTTATAAAACCGCATCTCCGATCAAAAATTCTGGGGCTCTCTTTTCTAATAATTAGAATTTAGGGATGCGCCCGTCTTGCTTGAATCAAAAATATGCATAACAACATTGGTAACAGAGCGTAGTTAATTAAATTTAAAAAAATATGTTCGCCAATATGAAAGAATGAGGAGAATATAGTGGACAGAAAATTACAAAACATGTTTAGTCTTGTTTTTACCCCATGACTCCTGGATTGTGAGGTGTTCTTGAAGGTTTGAAAGGACTGGATCAGAGTTACTTGAAAGAATCGCTGTATCCTCTGCTAAGTATTCGAAAATACGTAAAAATAAATAATGAATAGTTTAATTATATATCAATCATGTCATCAAAATCATCATGTTATTCTACTTTATAACATAACTTATGTTTTACTGTTCAACATGTTTTTAGAAGACAGTTTTGGCTAACTTGACTCGTTAGCCAATTGACGAAAATTTTATATTCTTATTAGTTTCTTGCCATTTATGGTGATAACACTTCTAAAATAGTGAATGCGAGAACTTACGTTCTTTCTGGGGAAAAGGTAAGATGATTTTTCTCAAACAGCTCAAAAATGACCAAGGAAAAATTATAAACGAATTGTGAAGTTATTTGTTTGGGAATGATTTTACAGATGAATAGCAAATGTTTTTGTGAGGAATAGACCTGGACAGCAAACTGGCTTCAGGGTTCGGAGGAAACTGCCGCTTATCAAAGCCTGTTATTTTGCACAATAACTTGCAGAATTACACAAACATACAAGTAGAATCATTCTACGCTTCACAATTACCCTCTCAGACGATTGAAAATAAATGGACCAGAGATCTCTAAAGTGATTGTCCAGAGAGACTGTCAATGGTGACGTACACTGTAACGCAACAAAAATGCCGAACAATGAAGATCTAATATGCTAGTTGTGTGTAATAATTATAAAGTTATATTGTGATATAAATTAACAAATATATATAAAGGTTTTTACTACTACTAGATAACTTTACTTACATAGGACCTTTAGTTGTATTTCTTTTGTTGTCGGGTGGCCGACGTTGTTACTCGCTGTACATTGATAGATTCCTGAAAAAAAAAAGTTCTAGTATAAAACCACAACATAAATCGATACAGTATGAAGTTCTGTCCGTTCCAGTTACAACAAGTTTCAACAAGTGTGCGCTAAATTTGTTGAAGCATATTTGGCTTTCTTTTTATCACTGAATGTATACAAAGGCTTGATTCAGCTCAGCAAACCATTCAGAATCTAGAATTGGTGTGGAAATATTCGAGATGGGTGCCACATGAGTTAAGTTAGAAGAATTTGAATGATCGTGAATTTGCATATCTCTACTCGCATAGTACAAAATGGAAACCTTCTTAGGCCGGATGATAACTGGGGATGAAATGTGGATTACCTATGAAAACCTCCCCCCCTTCACCTCTAAAGCGAAGTTTAGCCTGGATAAGAGAATGTTGTGTATATGGTGGGATATTCGAGGATCAATACATTTTGAACTGTTGAAACCGAACGAAAAGCTAAATTTGGAGAGGTAATTTCAGCAAGTTGATAATGTAAAAGCAACACTCCAAGAAAAGAGGTCGGCGATGTTCTATAGGAAGTATTTCATGTATACTGCTACATGATAATGCCAGGGACTTGTCAGAAACTCGCGGACCTAGGCTGGGAAATTCTGTCGCATCCACCATACTCCTCGGATCTAGTACCCTTCGATTAACACTTGTTTCTGTTCTTACAAAATCGAAGTAGATATCGGACAAGTACTGGTTCAATTTTTTGCCTCTAGGGATAAGGCATGTTTTAAAAATGGGATATACAGATTGCAATCACGCTGGCAATAAGTCCTTAATAATAATGGAAATTATATTATTCAATAATGTTTATACAGGGTATGCAAAATTTATTGTATTTATTTTATGCTAAAAACGGACAGAACTTTCTGGTAGACCTTCTATTTGAACTTTTCGGCCATTTCAAAATGTTGTATTAATGTTAAAATAAATCGGCCAAGTAAAACATTGGTTTCGATTTCAACTGTCTACATATTACAGTTTGGATTTATTCGATATATAAAAAAGTAACAATAATAAAATATATATTAAATTTTCTAATAATATCACTTGACACTGTCACGAGGCGCTAGGGGTCGCCTATGGACACGTTTAGGTGGGACAAATGCCCCCTTAAATCACAGAAGGTAGGCGAGTCAAATTTCGGGCTAAAAAAGGACTCGGATCCTGATCTCTGCAGCGGACTGATCCTAGCTTCTCTAACTGATTAAACCGTAAGTGCTTTTTATCTCCACCGATTAAGCTCCTCCGTTCGCTCAATTATCAGTTATTAATTATTAATTGACACAAGAAAGTTTGAGGTAATGGCTCGCAGTTTCCAAAGCCCACATACAGCGAAAGCCATTTCCCGGACTTAAGGTAAGTTTAGGTAACCGAATTCCGTCGCAGGACAGAGCAAAGCTGACACCTGGTAGCTTGGACGTGTAAAGATCCCCTGCCACAGAAAAGAGAAAAGCAAAAATTTCGAGTCCCCAGTAGAGTTTTCTTGTAACCTGCAGGTTTTTGCAGGACAGAAACGTGCACAGACGCAATATTAATTGGGTTTACTAAAAAAAAAAAAATCAGGAGTTAAAAGTAAATTTCTATAAAATTTTAAATGTATAAATATATTTTGCGCCTAAATACCCCTTATACTACCACAGGTGTCAGCTTTGCTCTATCCTGCGACGGACTTCGGTTACCTAAACTTGCCTTAAGTCCGGGAAATGGCTCGCAGTTTCCAAAGCCCACGTACAGCGAAATGAGCAGAGTGTGCTGTGTTGAAAGCGTGGGGGAATTAAAATAAAGAAAAGTAAATTGAAAAGCAAAAGTAAAACAAAACCTTCTTGACCAAAAATAAATTTATTACTTCAAAGGTAAAATTTATACAAACTAAAAATAAATAGGCCTCAAACTTTCTTGTGTCAATTAATAATTAATAATTGATAATTGAGCGAACGGAGGAGCTTAATCGGTGGAGACAAAAAGCACTTACGGTTTAACCAGTTAGAGAAGCTAGGATCAGTCCGCTGCAGAGATCAGGAGCCGAGTCCTTTTTTTAGCCCGAAATTTGATTCACCTACCTTCTGTGATGGAAGGGGGCATTTGTCCCACCTAAACGTGTCCATAGGCTATCCCTAGGCAACACGAAAACAAATGGCGGTGCTAACAAGTTTTAAACAAATTCTGGTAACCGATATATTAGTGTAGTAATATAATTGATAAAAAAGCTCATTAATAAAGTTTTAGATAAACTGAAGAAAAATAATTAAGTTGGCTAGCTTAAAATGTAAATATTTGCTTTAAAATATCAAAAAGTATCTGCTCGTAAAAAAGGCTTTTTTTGTATTAAAAGCATGTAAAAAGTTAACAAAGATAAAGCCGATTTAAAAAAAATATGTCTGAGAAAATGAAAATACCTGCATCGTGGCGATTTACACGGTCAATCGTGAAAGATGATCCTTCGTACGTCTTTTCTCCAGATGGAAGGACATTGTTCTGAAACAGGGTAATGCACAATTATATGTTTTACAATAAAAAAGATTCATACATAATTGTTTAGGAAAATATCATAATTCGCAAAAAACCGTACTGCAAGTTGTATTGGTAAAGATCCCGGGTTCGAATCCAGCGGCCCTGCATTCGAACCCGACATACCTACAAATGGGCTTTTTTCAAAAACACCGGCACCCTGAGGGTTTATATGACCTCTGCTATTGCGGTTCTGGTTAATTTAGAAAATATTTATTTTATATTTTGTTATATTATTAGTTATTTTATTATAAGAAATCAAATATATTTATAATATTGGGTAGTGTCATATTCAAATAACAAAATTAAAATTGTAAAAAGAAAGTTCTTTTACCTGACATAGAAGTTTTAGTGTAAGTATTTTTAAAAAAATGTGTTTAATTTTATTTCAAAACTTTAATTTTTTAAAATTAAATTTGTATTCTTTTCTTCTTAAATATTGGCCATTTTTTTCATTCTCACAAGGATTAGGGGGTGGGAGAATTGCACCCATTTTTGTCTTCCGTGGTGCAATCTGATGAATGTCGTTTTGTCTAGATTAACGATTTAAATAATAGACGTCATCAAATGTTGTTCGGTTTTTGTCTATTTGTATTATGTAGTAGGGTACACGGCCGATCAAATGAAATCGCGATGATCTGTACGCGAAGGCGAAAAGTATGTAGTTGACCTCCGTTGAGGGAATGGGATTGTAAAAGGGCAAACTCGAATTAAATACAGCTTCCGTTCCCCGGGGGTAGTCTGCGTGAGTCGGGAAGGGGGTTGGGAAATTTGTCTTGAATAATTTATCAGAGTTTGCGGACGGTATTTGCCTTGATATCAAATTGGAAGTTTGCTCAGGTTTAGTCCCTCCGATATGCTTTAATTTTATTTTAATGCCGCCTGACGGGAGGCAATTTTTGTGTCGTCCTCCTATTTTTCCCCCGGACCACGGTGCCACTAAACAATATTAAATTTTGAATAGTTAATGAGAATGGTTAATGACGGGGTCTGTAGCCATTTTTGTTACAGTGTCTCATTGAAATTAATATGCCAATATTTTTTAATTTCTAAAGTCACCTCGTAAAACAAAAGGAGAACATAAATATTGCAATTGACAAGTGCAAATGTCCACATTTCTTCGATAACATTGCATAACATAACAATCACATAAAAGTTTTTTTTTCTTGATTAAAATTCTGAAGAAAATTAGAAGAATATCAGAAGAACCTGTACTCCGCCAGGGAAAAGTATTAAATCCTTATTAAACTTATTCCAGTGATTATCCTGAAAATAACACAAATAAATCTGCGCACTTAGCCAATGATGTAGCACAAATCTCCGACACGTCATAACAACAATTTAGGACTTCAAGAATTACATGAAGACTGATACAAAACTGAAGATTCCAAAAATTAATCCAAACCAGTATCTTGCGCTTTATGCTTTACTACCTGTCGCAAAATCATTAACACGACCATACTTCAATCGGTTGCCAAATCAACACTATGTATAAACTAAAAAATAACGTAACACAGCCACATTAAAAGTCTGCAACGTATACAATATATGCTAACTTTAAACTAATGTAACAAGCATATCAAAAATGCTGATCTTACGTATTAACTTGTTCCAACCCATCTAGAATAGGTTATGTAATATAGTTCCCGTATTCCAAATTTAAAGTAAAATTGTAGAAAATGAAATATTCAGGCTAAATTTTGAACCACTATGGCATATTACTAATTAAAGTTTAAAAGGGGTTCGAGACATCAACATACGAAAATAAGCTACTTTTGTAACGCATTAAATTTTAAATCTCCTTTTCCATGAAAATTCACTCCTCCAAGATTTAATGAGCATCTCAACAAATAAAGGAAGAAGTGTACGCGTATAAAAATTAATATGTTTATTTACATTCATTCAAAATGTTAAACCTGTCAATTACTTATTCGTTGTTGAAATAAAAATGTAAATTTGCAATTCAAAATAGACCTAAAATTGAGGTTCATAAAGTAACAACAAAGGAAATCAAATATCACCTTTAAGATGTTATGTACGACCTCAATGGGCGGTAGCATACATTTTTGATCGTATATGAATCAAATCAAGCAAAGTAGTCAATTCATCCACGTAATGTTTTATAATTAATGTAAAAATAAAAATTATTGAATAATTTTTTTGATATATTTTTCAACTAAAAAAGTAAGAGCAAGAGGGAATATAGATTTCAAGCATGTAAAAAGTAAGAAAAACTCCTGCTGAATTTTTTCACTTTTGTGAATTCTAAGATCAGGTAGACGTACTATATGTTAAGAATCTTTAGAATCTTTATTGATTACATCAAGGCATTCGATATAATAAATAATTCACTAATTTCGTGGTCCGCTTTACCAATAATTAATATATCACAATTAATTAAGGTTTTTAGTTGAGATTCAAAAGTCAATGGCACGAGCGGGATTCGAACCCACGATCTTCGGCTTGATACGCCGCTGCTCTACCACTTGAGCTATCGTGAGCTCGATCCACTCGGACACTAACTATCTATCTCAACCCCAAAATTAAAAAAAGGTGGGGTTGAGATAAGAAAAATATATAAATAAATTCACTAATTTCGTGGTCCGCTTGACCAATTAAATCATTAGGTGGGGTTGAGATGGGGAGTTGGTGTCCGAGTGGATCGAGGTCACGATAGCTCAAGTGGTAGAGCAGCGGCATATCAAGCCGAAGATCGTGGGTTCGAATCCCGCTCGTGCCATTGACATTTTATCTCAACTAAAAACCTTAATTATTGGGTTGTCCGGAAAATAATGCAGGATTTTGGTATTAAACAAAAAAAAAGAAGCTAGTTACTTTAAAGCAATGTTCTTTAATNACAGAATATTTTATATAGATTTTTTTTAATGAAAACTTAAAATCCTGCATTATTTTCCGGACAACCCAATAATTGTGATAATAAATAATAAAAAATTATTAGAGAGCTTAAAAGCCATTGGATGGTCTGCGGTTACCAGAAATATCTTTTAGTGAAGTTTTTTTTAAATAACTTTATTTCTTCCTGCTCCCTTTAACAGACAACACACAGACAGATATATATAAGCATATACTGTGTACTGATAAGCAATAGTTTATATATATATATATATATATTAACTATTGCTTATCAGTTTAATATAAATAACAATCAGTTTATCCAAAAATACCGAATTATTTATTTCTTTATAGTTTTTCAACAGTTATTGAGTTCACAAATTTCAAGAATTGCTTCTGGTATACCGAAATCAGTTTTTCTTCCTCTATCGACCAATATTGACAAAATAAGTTTCACTATTTTGAACCAAATATCTATCAAAATACCTTTCTATGTCGAATGTGAAAAAACCGGGGAAGGCCAAAACAATTTTTATATTTACCAAATTAATTAATAAGGTGTGGGTATTTATATTCTACACAACGTAAAGGCTATTACTGTAAAAATTCAAAATAAAAAGCCGATAGATTTATAAATATAGCAGGATAAGCTTCACAAATATATAACGTATTGTTGATTAATAAATAAGAGAGAGAAAGAGCAATGAAACGAGAGTTAAATGTTGGAAAACATTGGTTTCCCGCATTATGACTAGTTTTGGGGGGAAGTTTTGTTTATTTATTTTTTGTTTTACATCGAAAACTAAGAAGGGAGGTTGTGGATCAAGAGATAGGTAATTAGAAGAGGAGTGGCAGAGCAGTCAGTGTTAACTCCTTTTAAGTCCCCTACCCTTTCCTAATGAAGACCCTCGGGTTGCAGATGTCTCCTAGGCTGTGTTTTCCCACGGGTATTCTCTTAGTTCCTAAAGCGCCCCCGCCCTTGCAGACAGTCGACAAAGTCTAGGACCGAGGATCAGCCGGGGGTGACGAGCTTTAATTTTATCTTTATTAATCCTCTGCATCACGTGATAAATTTCAACCCACCTGGCGCGTCTTAGTCTAAAGTATGTATATGCTAAGCGGAAGGGAAACTTAGCCGCCCCGACTTGCTCCTACACTCAATCGGTCCCGAAACTTCTTCCCTCGAAATGTCTGCTCATAAAATTTGTTCCCCCTTTTAACCGCTAAGAAGGCCCAATAATTTTCCTTTCAACAGTACTAATACCACAAACGGCATAACACTTGTTTAAAGATATAGCAGACTCGACTGGACAAACAACACATATTGAATTTTATTACGTACAAAAGCTTAAGACGTACTATTACACGGTGTTCTTATAGTTATGAAATTATGATGAACTTAGAGCGAGATATATATAAGATATTCGACGCAATGTATATGATGATACACTTTAATATCTCGTGGGATGCGAAGTACTAACAGTAATAGTAATCTAAATAAAGAATTATAATTTTTTGAATGTGTTACATCATGTTAACAAAAAACTAATATTTGACGAGAATGCGGAGTACGTCAAATAAATCCATCAAATAAAGTATTTCGATTCATTATCATGTTTCTTGTTGTTAATTTATATTTCATTTTGTATAATATGTAGTGACCGTAAAGTAATGATTACTTAGAGATCGTGAGATGAGGTCTGGAGTGATGTTATGTAGAAAAACAATTCCTTTATCGTATCATCTTCAGGAATGATCTCAATAAAGATCGACACGTTGGCACTTTAAAAAAAAAAAATGTTTTTCTACATCACACCAGACCGCATCTCAAGATCTCTAAGTAAATATATTTAATCATTTATTATTTACCTATGTGGTATGTTGGTCTAAATGTGATGTACGAATAAGAAAGATATTGAATAAAAGTTAATAATGTGGTGGGAAAACAAATTATGGAGGTTTTGTATTTTATGATTTTTCTATGTGCATTCAAAAGCTTAATTCTGTTACTTAATTCTTTAATTATCTCCAAAATAATTTTGAAATTTATTTTTTTTTTACCAGCGAATGAATGGATTGTTTTATTGTTTACAAATTTTTATTGTTTACACTAATAACAACGCGATGGCGGCGTTGGCACGCGCAACGACATCATCATCACGGCACTGAATTCGTACCCGACATACCTACAAAAGGGCTTTTTTCTCAAAAAACACAGGCACCCTAGGGGCTGAAACGATCTCTGAGGTTGCGAAGAACCCCGTGACAAAATAATACAAAAAATAATAAGTAATTAAATAATAATAAATTCATGGGGGCGTCAGTGGCCGCAACGGTACGGCGCTCATCACTGTAAGGTAAAGGTCCCGTGTTCGAATCCAGCGGCTCTGCATTTTTTATATTTACAAATGGCACCGACACCCCGAGGTTTGATAAGACATCTGCTGTTGCGAACCCTCGTAAAAAATAAATAAATAAATAAATTTAAGAAAAAAAAAAAAGATTATTTGGAGGTCGTGAGATGCGGTCTGGTGTGACGTAGGTTTAAGAAAAACATTTTCTTTATCATGCCAACGTTTCGATCTTTATTGAGATCATCTTCAGGGCTGGGATTTATAAACATTGTTTAAATTTTTCAAATACATGTAGGATGTTAAAAAAATACTAGCATTGCATAAATTTATTTTATTTGAGTGGTGAGTAGTGACCGTTAATCGATATTTATTTAGAAATCGTGAGATGCGGTCTGGTGTGATGTAGGTTTCAGAAAAATATTTTCTTTATTTTGCAAACGTTTCGATCTTTATTGAAATCATCTTCAGGGCCTGGGATTTACAAACATTGTTTACATATAACAATTACATTTTCGATGTGGAAAAGTGAATTTATACATTGCAAAATATATTTTTATATATTCAATCAAAGTATTTCTACTCACTCAAAGTGTTTGTCTTCTGTGTAATTGTGCCATGGCACATCCAAAATGTAATTGTTATATGTAAACAATGTTTGTAAATCCCAGGCCCTGAAGATGATCTCAATAAAAATCGAAACGTTGGCACGATAAAGAAAATGTTTTTCTGAAACCTACATCACACCAGACCGCATCTCACGATTTCTAAATAAATATTTATTTTATTTTTTTCCACATCCTACATATATTTGTAAAGTTGAAACAATGTTTATAATTCCCAGGCCTTGAAAATGATCTCAATTAAGATCGAAACGTTGGCACGATAAAGAAAATGTTTTTCTAAAACCTACGACACACCAAACTGCATCTCACGACCTCCAAATAATCATTAAGTAACGGTCACTGAATACCACACAAAATAAATAAATTCGTAATATAACAAATGAACGTTCCATTAGATTGGGATTTAGTAAATGTTTAGTTGTTCCATTCTTTCTTTACACTGCTCTAACAATGTTTTTCTATGTTTTAATTTGTGAATATTTAATAGTTTTATAAGCACCAGTCCTGTCAACCAGAGCTTTCTCATTATGTGACTGGCAAACGTGCCCATTGATGAGAATAACAAAAATTGTCGTTGTGAAACGTCTACGAAACTGTAAGTAAATCAGGAAATACATAAAACCACAGCTAAACAATCATTTTAATGTTTTATTTATAACGATATTAAAGTTGACCGATGATGACTATTCTAATTTGTAAGTTTTTTTGGTTAAACTAAGGAAGGACTAATGATAGATCGAAATCTTCATTTGCAGATTTAAGCAATAATAGTCACTAGGGAAGGGGCGACTTCCGGGTAGGCCTTGGGGGTCACAGGTCGAGCGGCTACAGGGATTATCAGGTGTAAACTTGTTATTTACGGTGTTCATAATTAGGGTGCCGTACTCGAGGGTCTACCTACCAACTAATAAGAGAGTCCCATTAGGCGGTAAACCAGCAATTGCCGCCTCTCGGCCCCTTCGCCCCGACGCTCCGCGTCGTCATAAATTATTATTTATGGCAGAATACCGAGTGGTACGGATAAAACGGCGCATAATGGAAGCTGCCTGGGGGTTTACTGCAGATGGTGCTTCGATGTAGTCGCCCGGCGATGCATCAAATATACTACGCTAACTCCTGGCTACTGCCACATATCTCAAAATTAAAGTCGTGATTATGAAACTTGCCTCTAAACCGTTCTGCCGAGTGGTAGGCTGTTCGTTTCCTCTTCCATTATACGAACGAACATTTATTTTCTTTATGGAACCTCGTTCACAAATTTATCACTTGAACGGATACACAGATACATCTCTCTTAGGAAAACCTTTCAGACGTGTACAAAACCGCCCAAGTGGATATCCTCTGCGCCAAAACTCAGAGAAAACAAAACGTGTACGAACTTCTACTATTATTAATGTTTTAGGGAAATAATATTAAACATTCAGCTAATTATAGGAATCGAACAATGAGAATTTGTATTTATCTAATTACGTAGTAATAGTGACACTATTAAAAAGTTTTAAATAATAATAATGAAAATATCTTGATTTTATTGTATTTGTATTGATATTTACAAATGTAAAGAAGTAGTACAGTGGGGGATTATTGCGATATCTAAACGAAGACAATATTACAATCAAACTTTTATTTTGACTTTGCACGGATGTAAGAAATTTCTATTCTTTAAATAAGTAGCTGTGGCCGAATCTAGACTTCACAACATTAAGATGGGTTTTAAGAAACAGTTGGTTAATTTTGAAAGTTTATTTAAAAAAAATTGGGTAGTAGTATGTAAATTGATTTCAGTTTGTCGATAGTTTGTTATAAAGGTTCTTATTTAATAAAGTGCATTTTAATCCAATTGGATCAAAATATGTCTTTGAACGAGTAAGGAGCTATCACGATTAATATAGTTCAACTTCGTTAAAATGTCATAGTCAACAAATTCTCATTTTGGTGTTTCTGTTTCACTTTATCATGAACTGAATGTTATTTTTCTAATATACGGATCACTAGTTGGACGAATATTGGAACCATACGAGAAAAAGCAATGTATCATTCGACTTTAAAATATTGTTTTCGCCTATTCGTACTGTATTGATCCATGGTAAAAACACGAGGACATATTGTTTCTTTTCCTGGAAAATCAATTCTTCCTTCTTTCAGCGTGAATGATTTATAACTCGGCTATGACGCATTTTATTGACATGGACGAACTAGACATATTATTGATTTTCAAAAATCGTTTATCGTTCTAATTCAGTCTAAAAGATTTATTTTTAACCTAAAAACATCGTAGTGAGGGAAACGATTAAACACGTTTGTTCAAATCGGCGTGTGGTTGGTCTTAAAAACTTCTTTCTTTACTTTTCAAGTTTCAAGTTTAAATGTGTGGTGGTTAGTGACCGTTAGCCAATGATTATTCGGTGATCGTGAGATGCGGTCTGATGTGACGTAGGTTTCGGAAAAACATTTTCTTTATCGTGCCAACGTTTCGATCTTTGATTATTCAGAAATAGTGAGATGCGGTCTGGGGTGATGTAGGTTTCAGAAAAACATTTTCTTTATCGTGTCAACGTTTCGATCTTTATTGAGACCATCTTCAGGGCTACGCAGAAAACATACACTTTGGGCCCTGAAGATGATGTCAATAAAGATCGAAACATTGGCACGGTAAAGAAAATGTTTTTCTGAAACCTACATCACACCAGACCGCATCTCACGATTTCTGCATAATCATCGACTAACGGTCACTAATCACTACACGTTTCGATCTTTGTTGAGATCACCTTCAGGGCCTAGGATTTATAAACATTGTCTAAATTTTACAAATGCATGTAGGATGTGGAAAAAAAAATGAATTTATACAATGCTGGAAAATTTTAGATAAAAAAAAAGAATTAATACTATTTTAGCTTAAAATAAATGAATTTATACAACGCTAGAAATTTTTTTAATCAAAACAATTTTATTGCATTGTATAAATTCATTTTTTTAATCTAAAATTTTCTAACATTCTATAAATTCTTTTTTTTTAATCTAAAATTTTCTAGCATTGTATAAATTCATTTTTTTCGACATCCTACATGTATTTGTAAAATTTAAACAATGTTTATAAATCCCAGGCTCTGAAGAAGATCTCAAAAATCGAAACATTGGCACGATAAAAAAAATATTTTCTAAAACCTACGTCACACCAGACTGCATCTCACGATCTCCAAATAATCATTTCAAGTTTAAATTTTAATGTTATTAAGCATTGCTGTTGGTTTCAATATATCACACTTGAATTTATTGTTGATAAATTTTATCTTGTTTTCCTGTAGTTTGTCAATGAATGTTTTATGGAAGGTATGCGCGTTGGACGGTCGCACTCCATTAATTATTAATAATTAAAATCAAAAATAAAATAAAGTGCTAACTGGTCAACGGTTTTCCTGATTTTCTCAACAGGTGGAGAGCAGTTTAATAGCTAAAACTGATTTGATTTTTGGGAGCACGTTGAGGTTGGGCAATGCCTGTATTTAATTTTGTATATTTTGTAGAGTTTATTATAAGAAAAAGTTATTAATATGCTTGTAAAAACTTTGTTGGATTTTTTGTAGTCGATCTATTGTAAAAAGTAATTAGACTGACAAATAATGTCGACGTAGTCAGATTTGTATATTATTGTAGTGATGTTACTTTTATTGGCTCTTGCGATGGGCGGGTACTTTTCCTTTATAACTTTTTGATCTGTTTTCACTTATTGCTAGCGACGTTTTTTTTATATGAATAAGTATGGTTTTTCCTGTAATAATGGAACCACCGTTTAAACATTATTACGAATTACAAAGGAAAAGGACAGACGATCACAATGACCGATTGGAACCTAACCATTATACTTAGATCAAGTCTTTTATAGACGCCGACAAATAAAGATCATACCAACCCACGTCTTTCTCGATGAATAAAAGGGACTCGACTAAACAGAAAATCACGCCAACCCACCACTGACAATGGCGTCAGACTGACGAAAATAGCGAGGGTAATCAGGCCAAAAACGACCAAGCTACAAAGTAAATATATGGACTTTTTCAACCTCGCAATTGACATCAACATTCATTAATTGGCTGTAGCTCCACCGATAGAAAATAATGTTTAACCAATTGTCGTTTTTAAAACGATGAGCTTATATGCTGATTCTAAAAATTTGTAAACGACTAATAGAAACTCAAAAAAATAAAAATAAAGGTACTCCACACAACAATAGATTTTCTTTTACAAGTAAGACAAATCCAGTTGCTAAACAATCGGACTGTAGTAATATTGTGAAGACAATGAATTGGTGAAGGGATTTGGGGTACGGTACAATGGAAAGGTGTAAACGCGGCCCCGTTCATTATTGATATGGGAACAATGGTGGCCGATCACCTTGTTCTATCCAACCCCTTCTACTGGCAATGTAATGAACCTAATGGAAACTAATAGTGGCCTCTGCCAAAAACCCGTCTCGACCTCGAGCCTCCTTTATTAGTACGGCTATTGTATTCGATTCAAAGAGGAAAACAACTTATATTCAATACGGAGCCAGGCGGTAATTTATCGCCGTACGACCCTCGTCCCTTTTACCTCTATGCACTCAATAAAATCCATGAATGAATCTGAATTCCGCCGAAATGGTAACCTTTGTATGTCAGGTACATTCTTAGGCTCGTAGCCAAATGTTAAGAAATATCAGATTACGTTGTCCCGACTTGCAACTATGTATTAATCTTAAAATAATATTCAATTGTGTTTTTTTTAAATATAGACTGAACTTAATTTGACAAGACGCATTATTTTCGTGTGTAGTATTTAGTACTCAACTGACTCAAACAATATCTAATCGACAACAGAAATTCATTGGGTTAATTGCTCGGAAGGTTTGGGCGGAACAGGATGGTACTACATGTATTGTTGATTGTATTACTAATTGTATATGGTTGTTACGTGTGATCCATGTTTTTTGTTAAATTGATTGTAAAGCTGAAATACGGGTACTCACTCGTCCTACTATCAAATGAACGGTATGTACACATAAGAATTAGGGAAACCATATATATTATACTGTATATAATGTATATATATATATATATATATATATAATCAGNTATATATATATAATGTCCTCGTAGAACGTTGGCGATCCGTAGCCTGTACTGATTTCGATCTAAAGCTATTCTCAATAGATCAGCTGTGTTCGCTGCGGACCATTGGCGTATGTTAAGCCAGAATTTTTTCTACGCCCTGGGCCACGCTTTCCATCTATTTTTCCTTGAAGGATAACCTGCAGCAGATGATATTTCGTATTGCGCATTATGTGTTCAAAATATTTTAATTTTCTTCCCTTTATGGTATTGAGGATTTCTTTTTATTCATGCGCTGTAATACAGCCACATTATTGACTCTGGCTGCCCAAGGTATCTTCAGAATTCGTCTGTACGCCCACATTTCGAATGCTTCCAGCTTCCGGCATAATGTGTCTGTAAGGGCCCAAGTTTCAACTCCACATAGAAGTACACTGAAAACATAGGGTCGAAGTATTCGAGTACGAAGCCTGATAGATAAGTCCCGGTTTGTCAAGACTTTCCTCATTTTCTGGAAGGAATTTTTAGCTTGTTCAATTCCACAACCGATTTCGCATGCAGGGTCCCAGTTACACTTGACATAGCACCCCAAGTATTTATAAGATGTTACTCTCTCAATTATCTCAGTATCTCACTGTCAATCTTGAGAAGGTTCTGTGAACCATTTTGTTTTTTTTACTGATAACCATCCATTTTGTCTTCTTCACGTTAAGTCGTCATCCCATGTAACTGATTTCTGTAGCAACAGAATCCAACAATCCTTGTAAATCTGTATCTCTCTCTCATATATATATATATATTGGAGTCCTGTTTCTGTAAGCTAGCTGGACAAGACCGAGGTCCACAACAGAGAAGTAGGTGATTTTCATGAATGTATTCAAACGAGTTCATTTTTGAAACAATAATTTATTGTTTTACTTATCCAATGCCATATCGACCAAATAAGTAGCTTTTAAAAGTTTTTAATATTGCCGATCTTGTGTTTGATGTTTGATAAAATTAAAGTTGTTAAGAAAAATCGAGATAGTACTAATAATTAAACGAAATTTAATGTTTAAGTGGAGGAAATGCTGTCTGACAGATTTTCCTTCCAGGGATAACCAGTTCTATATTTATGAAAAAATCACAAACGCAAAGAAGAAAGGTGAAATCATTTTCGAGATCAATATATCCAAAAGGATGCAATATATTAAGTTGTGTATTCCGGCATTATAAAACTACGCTATAAGCCTTTGCTGTAAAGGTACAGATAGAGAAGCGGTGTATAGTATGTGGTGCCATGAATCAAGGGCAATGAATGGGGGAGGTCGGGCGCCCTTGTAAGAGGGCATTAAGTCAAATCTATGTACGGACAACGCACTGATTTATCCACAAGTCACCACAAACCCGCCTTTGGGGGAGGATTTAATTATGTCCGGCTGCCGTCTACCTAGATTTGTGGTTTTGTCAGGAACGGGGATGCCGTTTATCTAATTTAAACTTATTCCGATACACGGTGGCGACTCCTGGGTGATTTACGCGGCTAGGCAGCCGTTTAACTTTCCACCACTGTTCTAGACACAGCAATAAATCGGCAAATCGATGTGCTCTTCTATCTGTACGACTTAATTACATTGCTTTGTTCACTTTATTATTTATTAGGTAAACTATTTCGATTTGAAAGCCGTTAGAAAGATATATGTCTACCCAAACAACCTGACAAATATTTTGTAGGAGAGACTCACAGTTAAATTCTAATTTTATAAAACCCGGAACAGCATACTTAGATAAAAAATACTTTAGTAAAAAATCAATTTAGAAAAGTTTAATTAAAGCCTTGAATATTTTACAGTCATCTCAAGCGTAAGTAAAATACAAACAAATCACATTTCTAGATTTGAAAATATGATGTGCGGCCCAAATCTCGTGTAATATCAATACAGTTTGGGGGGAGGGAAGCATTATCGAATGCGCGATGCAGCGATGGTTTCAAAGATTTCGATCTAGGAGGCAGGGAATGTCGCGGTAAGCTTGTGTTGTTGACGACGACCATCTGAAAACGTTGATTGACGAAAATTCACGTGACACAAAGAGGGAAATCGCGGAAGAGCTTAGTGATGACTCGACCGCTGTTCGTCATTTGAAGCAAATTGGTAAAGTAAATAAGTTCGACAAGTGAGTACGGCACGAACTAACTAAAGCCCAAATAAATCGACACTTTGAAATTTGCACTTCTCTTCTGTCCCCTCCCCCGAGGGTTTGCAACAGCAGAGGTTATATCAAACCTCGGGGTGCCGGTGCTTTTGAAAAAAAGCCCATTTGTAAGTATGTCGTGTTCGAATGCAGGGCCGCTGGATTGGAACTGCATTCGAACCCGGGACCTTTACCTTACAGTGATGAGCGCCCTGTCAACGCCTGAACCGTTGCGGCCACCGACGCCCCCTACTTCTCTTCTGTTGCACCACGAAAAAGATCCATTTCTCGATTGAATCATCACGTGCGAAGAGAAATGGATTCTGTACGATAACAGGAAAGTGCATGTCAGGGTTGGACAAGGATGAAGCGCCAAAACACTTCCCGAAACCAAATATGCACCCAAAAAAGGTTATGGCGACTGACTCTTTTGTGATGTACTGCAGGGTTTGTTCACTATTATTTCCTGAATTACGGTGAAACTACTACAGCAGAGAAATGTTGCTAAGAAATTGACAAAATGTTCGGAAATCTGGGAATTTTTGCCATCGTAAGGGGCCGATTTTTCTTCACGATAACGCCAGACCACATGTTGCAAAGCCAAACGTGCGAAAACTTAAGGACTTAGGATATGAAACCTTACTGCACCCGATCTCCCGCTAAAGACGTCCAATTTTTTAGGAACTTGATAATTTCTTGATGGATAAAATTTTTAGAGATCGCGTTGAAGCCGAAAACGCCTTGCAAGACTTTATTGTGAATAAAAGCTCATTACACGGTGGCAAAGATGGATAGATTGTGATGAAAAATATTTCGCATAAAATTTCCTTATTTTATAAACACTAAAAACAGTTTTGACGGCCGTTTCCAATCCTGCATTTTTTTTCACCAGCCCAACTAATAATTGTTTAAAATGACCGATATATCTTATTATTTTACATTTTATTTTTCCGTCCTACATTTTCTAATTTTAAATATTGTTATGGACATTTGGCTTTAAATAAACAACCAAATTGATTTTTACGGTCTAAAGAATAGAAGTTTTAAGCTATGTTCTGGCAATAATTTTGTAAAATTAAAGTTTAGATATGTCAAACTTGAAATACATCAATAGTAATCATTATTGCAAAAAGGTGAAAGCTCAATGAATGCAGACATGATTATAATTTTTTCACGGTTTTCTAAGTTGGAAAAAACTACGCAACAACATCTTATTTCTAATTATTATTTAATGTTTGTTTTTTAAAACCACTATTGTATCATCAGGATAACACCCGTTTTGTACAACTTGATGAATTAATTGTGTATGATTTTTTCCGCTTTGCCTGCTGTGAAGCCTTGCTGTTTTCCTTGTCTTCTCCTTCCGAATTGTTACAAAATTCCTTTTCTTGACGGGTCTTAAGGACCATTATAAGGGTGATGGTGAGCTCTTGGCTAGCCCAAACAACGTGCTCATTTGCGCCTTGTAGAAGTGTCCCCGCCTCATTAGTATTCTAGTAACTGGGAGGAATAAAAACATCTACTGTAAACATACCGAAATAATAATAAAAGAGGGCAAGCACTAAGAGCCTGCAACAACAAGGACAATATATTTCTAAGTGAAAGGTCGGGAGAGAGAAAAAAAAATGCGAGACTTCATTTGTTTTAAAACCGGGAACCTAAAACGAGGCAAACGGAGCAGACCCTACCCGCAACACAGGTCTGTCGTACGTTCTGAAATTTACGGCGCGTTCTCTATCTGCATTCTGCTGAGTACCCAGTGTACAATCATTTATAAATAACATTGGACTCAATTGTCCGAGTATTATAAATGTTAAACGATGTCATTAATAGCATTTACAGAAAGGATCGATGGAGGAGAGGCTAATTTCCAAAATAATTTCTACCTTGATAAATAATATATTATTTAAATATATATCACTTATCAAGTTTTAATTGATTCCCTTAAACCAAAAACATTATGCATTCATGTTACCTTTCTCGTCCACGTGATTTTCGGCACAGGGTTACCGGATGCTCTGCACTCTAGAGTAATTGGTCCACCCTTTTTAACTTCGACTGGCTCCATCGATGTCAACTGGTGAATTCTGGGCGGAACTGAAAAAAAAATAACAAAAATAAAATAAAAATATAAATAAAATAGGTGTATATATATACAGCTATTTAATTTTTTATATAATATGTTGATCAAATTTTGCAAAAACATGAGTTTGATTGTTTGATTAACTGTATTTTCTACAATTTCAAAAAAGGTAACATCACATAAATATAACACATATAAAACACAACCAAATATAATAAGCAAAACAGTATACTAACACACAAAAATGTCAAACCACAAAATTGACCATAAATATGGAAATTATCGCGGGCTACATTTTTCTATCCGGCTCAACTATTGGGGTTTTTCTTTGAAATGACTGCATTTATGCAAACAACAACAATGCATTAGGGGCGTCGGTGGCCGCAACGGTTTAGGCGTTGACCCGGCGCTCATCACTGTAAGGTAAAAGTTCCGGGTTCGAATCCAGCGGCCCTGCAATCGAACCCGACATACTTACAAATGGTTTTTTTCAAAAACACCGCCACCCTGAGGGTTCATATGACCTCTACTGTTGCGAACCCTCGTTAAAAAAAAAAAATGCACTCATAACGAGTTGATTATTCCGTGATTATCCCCTGCTATCATTATATTCAATAATATTTATAAACAATTTATCTTTTCGGTGTATATATTCTTCATCTTTTATGGTTCAAACGAGGAGTGCAATGTTAAATCGTTTTATATATGCTATATGTCAAATAGCAACACTTGAGCGCAGCATAAATAGCCGTGAGCATGAAGAACAATTAATGTACAAGTAGTTTTAATTCATGGAATAATTGAATAAACTTAGTACTCAGCCGATACATTACTGTAATTATGATTTCAGACAATGTGTTCAATTTGCAACTCTTTAAAAGTACATTTTACTTAGTAATTAATTACTTTAATCAACCACAGTAGATTACCGTCTTTACATTTTTCTTTAACATCATTAGATTAAGTAAAGTTAAAATTTTATCCATCAAGTTCTAAAAAAGTTGATTGATAAAATCACTACACTATCACGCCAATTAAAATTACTAATGTATATAAGCTTAGCTCTGCTGCCATATATGTACAGCCACCTAGGTCTTATCCGTCCAGCCGATTAAGATTTAAATTTAGATGTAAATATGTAAATGTAAATACATTCTCATTCACTTACAAATGGATTCTTTTCTATTTACCATTCACTCAGTTAGGGTGGTGGATTACTTGGTATTCTTCCATCACCCTCCACACATATTGCATAACTAATGTACTGGAGGGACGAGTAAAATTAAACCGTGAAAAACGTAAAATTTGACGTGTTCGAAAATTGGATTGAAGCTAAAATGTAATAGGGAATATTTCTTAAAGAAGAGCTAAAATATTTTAGATAGATATTTTGTTTATGAATTAGGTTTGGCAGGATCTATATTCTCTTACTTTGCTTCAGTTTGACGAGTTTTGACAATACGCCAATATCAATGATGGAGACGAGCGAGAATACATGGACATTTACGATGAGGTCAAGCTAAGGTCAAATGTTCATTGGCGACCAATCGGCTATGCTCACTTACACAAACAATACTAGCAGCCAAAAGGATGAAGGTAATAGTGTTAGAAAACAATATTCTTACCTCAGTAGTAATATTAAATATGATTATTAAAATCTTGTACATTTACAAGGATAAATATTACCATTAAAATATATACCACTTTAGACTTTAAGTAAACAATTTATATACAGCTTTTATAAATTTTACATTCCAACTGAATAAAATTCAGACGATTTTGTTAAAACTTTAAAAATTCATACTTTTAATTGGCTGTTAGAAATAGAATTTTTTGTCAAACGTCAAATATAAACAATTTTTTAGATAATTTAAATATCTAAATCTTTATAAGAAACATACTTTTCAACATTATTTTACAATGATATTTTTATGTTTTAATTAAAAACATAATTACATGTGTACGAATAAAATTTGTAGTTGACATAAGAAGAAAGTTTTAAAAATAAGCACATCCTGAAAAAACATTGCGCGAATTTGATCAGCTGACCGATTGGATAGGAACAACCTCACACGTTATTAACTGATTTCTCTCCGACCAAACACCATCATATGTTAAGGAATATATTTGGAACACTTTTTCAGCTAGTACTAGCTTGTGTATTATATACGATATACACATATATGACATATTTATAATTTTACATATAAATATAATAAATGATTCAAACATACCTAATATATTTATGATGTAATAATATATATTAAATTACACATACAGTGTTGTCTACACGGCTTATATACGGTACTCGAAAATAATAAAAAAGACCATATTATATTTTCTTAAACTTTTTATTGAGATTTCGAATTTGACGTCCAGTTACCTCTGTTTTTTGCTTTGCGACGTGTTATCAACCCGGAAACCTTTGGAGGCAGGTTCACAAATTACTATTTGGGGTATTTCCTGGTTCCCCGTTTTACAAACGATAACTTTCGGTAGGTCGGCTTCGTTGATCCTTCTGAACTTGACTTGCCCTGGCGGTCCCAATTGTCTGCTGCTCACGGCTTTAAGGCCCATCATATTTTCCATATCTTTTGTAATTTGTACGAACTCGTCCATTTTCTGCATGAGCAGGGCCTGCTTGGCCTTGATGAGATTGATATCTTCTTTGGATGCATATGGTTTTTTTGCAAAAATGGCAATTTCTCTACGGAGTTGATCAACTTCGACGCCTGCAGCCCTCGCTCTGTCGCCAGTTTCCCGTAATCTTTTCAGAACAGACAACTGCGATTCGGTTGCCATTAGCGGTTCTCCCTCTCCTACCGGTTCGGTTTCAGATTTTTCTGCCTGTATTTCTACAGACTTTTCTACCCGTTTGTCTGGTAACCTTTCTACTGATTTATCTGCTCGTTTTTCTGATTGCCTTTCTGCAGATTTATCTGCTCGTTTTTCTAATTGCCTTTCTACAGATTTATCCGCCTGTTTTTCTGATTGCCTGTCTACAGATTTTTCCGAACGTTTGTCCACTTGTCTTTCTGCAGATTTATCAGCACGTTTTTCAACCTGTTTTTCAACAGATTTTTCTGACTGTTTGTCTGCTACTTTTTCTACAGATTTTTCCGACCGTTTGTCTCCTACTTTTTCAACAGATTTTTCTGTAGATTTTTCTACTGATTTTTCTACAGATTTAGTTGCTGCTTTATCTTCAGGTTTTTTACTATCTGCTTTAAGCGATTTGGGGGTTTTGCTCCCTTCTTTGCTTCGGGACTGCTCTTTTTTTATAGAAAGAGCATCTTGGGCGGTCTCGCCAGTTTTTGTATCTTTTGACTTTTCCCGCTCTAATTCTGGTTTGAACTCTTCTGTGGTGGCCGGCTGCGACGCTTCTGAAACTGCACTCGATGTTATCACCAATTGTTCGTCTGATTCTGCACGTTGTTCTGCCTTCCCCTTTCCACCTCTTTTTGGTTTCCTAGATTGTTTTCCGTCTTCCTCGGGTTGTTCTTTTACCCCTTTTTTAGATTTTTCAGCTGGCTCTTTAGGTGCTTCTTCTTTTATCTTGCCTCTTTTACCTTTAGCGGTGGGGGCCGGTTCTTCTTTAACTTCTTCTTTTTCTTCGACGGGCGGATCAGTTTTAGGAGACGCTATTTCTTTTTTACCTTTTTTTCCTTTGTCTTTCTTTTTATCTTTTGAGTCGTCTGGGGTAGTAAGGGCTGTTTTCGAAGACGTCTCCGGGATTTCTAGCTTTAAGTCTGTCGCCAAACCGTCCTGGTTTGGAGCAGAAGCCTTTTTGTCCGAACGTTTGTTCGATACAGCCGGTCCAGCGGGATCCGTGTCTGCCATTGCTCAGGATTTAATCAAGAACTTCATACCTAAGCGGGATGACACCCGACAGAAGTAAGGACTATTATCGAATCTCACATTACACGCAGCCTGAAAAATCTAACTCATGATTTTTTTTAATAATATTTATCATGTGTCGTTTTATAGATCACGTGGTCATGCTTAAAAACGTGTTGATTTTTTAAATGTTTAGGAACAGTACATATATTAATCTAAAGCGATTATTAACAGTCGCTTGTAAAATTATTATTAAAATATTTCCAGTAAATAAATTGAACAATATGGATCCACAAGACAAGCAAAATAATGTTTTGATTATTTCAGAAATAATGGACACCTCTGCAATAAAATGCGAAACTATTTTTTTACAGGCATTGCCCCATTACTAGAAAGAAAATGATATGGGAGAAGTTGGAATAAAAGCCAAATTGTGTTTTTGGCAATAAAATCTTCTCCGTTGGTATAGTGAAAGTATATGTATTGAAAAAGTTTTCGAAAGCTCGCTTGTTTCCTAACCTATATACGGTGGATAAGTAAAGTAAGAGCGAGGGGGTGCCGCTTGCAGGCTGAGTGGAGGAGACGATTTGCCGAGAAATGGGGTGGTTTCGCCCTGAATCTTTGTGTACGCCAGTAAATAGCCGAACCGCCATCCGGCCACTTTCCCGGACCCGGTGGTAACCGGCGAAGGACATTTTAATATTTCACGCCATGGCACTTTTCGAATCGTTCCTTACATCCGAGATCCTGGTATAAGGACATAAAAACACTCTTTGGGCCTGCTGTGACGACTTTAAAAACACCGCCATAGCTGCAGCCATTTTTACTTTATTGCCTGTGATGTGGAAGAAACGAATTGTCATCGCTGAACGATACAGTCAACGATTATAAAATATTCCGTTAGTATTGATACAAAGCAAACTGTATTTACAATAAAACCAGTATCAAACACTGCAGTGACATAATTTCAGGGCTGTTGACCATACCTAGTTTTAGGTATTGTTAAATAAGTTTTTTTGACAAAATTTACTTTATGTATATATATNAAATAATAAGTATATGTATAACTTTATGTATATTTAATTACAAAATTTTCTAAATATCTAAATCTAATATCTATCTAAATTCTATCATAATAGTTTATTAGCATCTTATTTATTATAAAATACACTACTAGTTTCGAAGCTCGATTGGTGGCTTCCTTTTCAAGTGTTTCGTTGAAGATTAAATGTTTCTGTTAATTTGTATTTGTCTTATTTTTGGTTTACATTTCCACCAATTCGTTCCCAATATCTCAATCCGAAGCGTGCTCGATCCTTTTTCGCGTCCCTGAAGTCCTACCTCCGCATTTCCTTTTTCTTTTTTTTGGGGGGGGCATTTGAAAAGGCGTCGAAACTAATAGTGCATTTTATAATAAATAAGGTGCTAATAAACCATTATTCAAAACCAGTATTGAATTTAATGATATTTTTACTATAGAATTATTACAATATTAACTTCACTGCCTCACTGAATCTTAGAAAAACGTTCTATTAATATGTTAAAACAACACAGTATAAGATATTTGAATTCGGTCGTTACCGAACATTGGAATATGTCTCTCTCTATTCCTTTCGTCATTTTCAATATTCAATGATGTCTGAGAGATTTCTGTCAAGTCTCCTTCTATCTATTATAGGTAGAGACAGGTGAGGTGCCAATGTTAGTTGAAATCCGGGTTTTTTATCGTCCCGCGCAATGGTTCTGTCTGCAGGTTCAAGCGTTAATTGCTTGTATATTTTTTCCAAATTTTCTAATATGTCTGTTCATTTTGTTGTACTTTTTGTACATCGTGTTTCCTGCTTATTTGAATGGTTGAGGGCACTGAAACAAGTGCTTGCCAGAAACGTAGTTTCATATTTGAAAATGAGTGGAGAATTAATCCTCAATTTAATGCGATCTTATCCCATGACAGAGGCGTGGAAAAAGTTCATCAATACAGTTCACACACCGAAACGAACGGCTGCTACACCCAGGATGTGTTAGAACTAGATTTGTAGTTGGACGGCTGATAGAACAATGCAGACTTTTGATGCATATGTACAGACGCGGAGGAGAAGAATGAATTCTGTGTAGATATTTGCCAAGAAGAAGAAGCAACAGCGGAACCGGTTCTCTGTTGGAGCGAAGGCCAGATTCGTATTACTCCGGAAGAGAAAAGCATTAAGCTTTGGTATCTGATAAAAAACTTTATGGGCAACGAGAGCAAACCAGTGCGTAAAGCCGGGAACACATCCGATGCCACACTTTCCTGATTTTCGTCGGGTCGCATCGAGTACAGACGAAGACAAAAGAACCGGACACTTATATTTTTATTAAAACTACATGTATTATTGTCGTTGTATTAATTACAACACACTTATTTTTATATAAACCACATTAACCGAGATTAAAAATTCATAAGTTTTTATAAAAATTATTTAATTATGATGGTTAGGAAAAAAATTATCAAAACACGGGAATAACTTCATTTAAAACAATTAAATTTAACTAACAATTTATTACATGGTTCTACTCACAAAATTTAACTAACAATTTATTGCATGGTTTTGCTCAAAATAATGCAATAAGAACAAAAGAAGCACGTTGGGTGGCTGTGGCGTGCGCTTGACGCATAGATGTGCACACCCTACCAAAACGTTGCACGGCGTCCGGTAGCATCGGGTAGCGTCGCATAGCGCTGCATCAGGTAACTGTGTTCCCGGTTTAAGGTTGTAAAGACGCCAGCTTCAAAGAAAAGAAAAATAAGTCGAGGAATGGTATCACCTCGCTGGCCTTTCACCGAGACATGTTAACAAGGAACAAGGAAAGAGAGGGGATTTTAAATCCATGTGCTTCTTTCTTCTTCACAATAGTATCAATGAAAGCATTGGAAACACAAGCACTGTCACCAAGACCAGAGAGGGCAAGATACATATGGTATGTCGGGGCGAGAGAAAGAGAACAACTGATATCATTAAAAACACTTGCAGGATATGGCAGCGTCAATGACATCAAAGAAGGCCTTGGGTGCGTTGAAATTAGGAGGATGAATATCGGTTGGAAAAATTGTCTCCTTGGCTAGACTAAACCTTTGACACACCAAGGTGCCCAGAGAAATAAGACCGGTCTTCTAAAGGTAAAGGTTCGACCCTACATCCCTAGTCGCCAGAGATGCTATAGGTACAAAGATTCGGACACATATCCCTGCGTTGCAAGTCGCCGCATGAAGTGTGATACTGCAATACACCTGAACAAATCTGAATGGCCGACCCGACCAGAATTGAGAATTACGGCAGCAGTTTTTGGGTAAGAAAACAGTTTACATAATTTTTCCTTAAAACCATCTATACCCGTATTCTGAGGCTACGCAAGTTGTGGGCAGATCGAACAAGCACCCGAATGGGCCGGGTGATCACCTCCAAAAGTTGAGGATTGCACTCACTTGGTACATACAGGTTTGTTTTTCAATAGGATACATGATTTATGATACAAGATAATTTTGAATTCACCTTTCATCACCGGTGAGAAACTTGTTAACAATGTGTATAAAAAATTAAATGGTGAACCTATGTAAGTAATAACGAGAAAATTTAATAGAGGATTGATTGTTTTTCCCGGTAATTTGAAATCTGGCAGTTTTAATAGTTTTATTATTTTACAAAAGTTTTAAACAACCAAACAAAATACAAAAGTTTAAGTTTGTGTTCTTTAACAGATTGGAGTTGTACTTTCTGAATTTTAAAGAATTGCTAATGAGAATGAATAACCCCTGGTACGCGCGGATGAAAATGAACGATGGACTTTGAATTGTTATTTAATACAGTAACATTAAGCAAAAATATTGAAACTGGTATCCAGTACATAGAAAAGTAATCCTTTCAATGAATAAATAATTCAAGCAGAAGAAGTGCTTAAATGAAACTTCGGGCTCAACCGTGAAGCCAAATATAATAGATAGGGTGATGAGTAAGGAAACGAATATTTATCGTGAACAACCCAACCACAGGCCGACGTAGCCTGTATTCAATGCCTATCCTCTCGTGGTTTGAAACTGAATAAAACATCCCCTAAGGATCCTGCAGTATTGATTGTATAGGTTCATTAGTTTGACCTCCTTAGGGTTTAAGCTTCTAAAGCTCCCTTTTAAGATTTTGTCGCTGAGTTTGAAAGAAACTTCTTTGACCGAACGGGGGACTATCTTAACGCAAGGACCTGCCTGTCAAATGAACAAAATGTTTTTACTCTTAAATGAATGAAAATTAGTAAGGCTACCCTGGTTTAGTCAGCTCTTTTCATTGTAGTCAGCATATTTTTGTTAGCTTCTGTTTTAGTCGTTGGTGTTTCGGCTTCTCGCTCTATTCAGTAGTGGGTCCGTGTGATTTCTCTTTAGTCACGTCCCTTTTATAAGTTCGTTAAAGGTGAAAGGCCTGTGTCAGTATTATCTTTGTTTGGACGGATTAATTACGTGTTTTGTTATTGTTACGGTCTGTCCTTATGAGAGTTGGTCCTTTTCTCCTTAAATTTAATTTATTTTCTTAACCGGTATAAATGATGGGTATCAATTGTACAGTAAATCTCACAATTTATCTAGCAGGCCTTAACAACAGTTGTTTGGAATATTGCTCTTTAGTTTAGCCACATTTCTACAATTTTTCCATTTTAAATAACGAAAATGTACAAAAGAAATCGATAAATATTATAAGCTTCAGACTTTTTACTATTTAAACAAACCTCATAGCTTTTTTAACTTGCTATTTTTTATCTCAACCAAGACCTTAGAAAAATAATTAATTGATTGAAAGAAATAACTTGATAAATTGACTACGAAAACGTAAATGGATTGATTTTAATGTACCTCTTCCTTCCCTAAAACGTAACACCATTTTTCATATACCTTACGCCACACAAAACTATCAATTCAATAGCCCTTCCTTACGACTTATGGGGTCAGGAAACGCCTCTTTCTCTCGATTTTCATAACCCCTTATTATTATTTTTACCTTACAAACCACGGATCAGACAATATTTTTTTATCCAAACATCCATTTGTATACATTTTTCTACTAATTTTATTTTTGTACTATTTTATAATATTACTATTATATTTTGAATGCCGTATTTTTAAGGATTTTTCGTATTATGTTATTTGGTTTATATACAATATGTTGTAACTATTATATTTTGAATGCTGTATTTTTAAGGATTTTTCGTATTATGTTATTTGGTTTATATACAATATATTGTACTTATATACCGTTACTCAAGAAATTGATCAAAAATTCGTTACAATCCGATATGTTTTTTTGTCAATACGTATTTATTGCTTGTCAGAAAACTTGGTTTACTCTTTTCTTGTAATGCTCAAACTCTTTCCTACCTGCATTGGAAACATAATACAAAAACCACTTGATCAATTCTGCGAGCTTCAATCCAACAGTTAACAATTACCGATTAAAATCAATTCAACATTGGTAACAATTAATTAAGGTTTTTAATTGAGATAAATTAATTGGACAAGTGGACCACGAAAAATGCTGAATTGGTAACAATTAAAAATTCCTGCAGCTTCTAAATTAGTAAGTAAGAAGCAATTTTAATTTTTGGTGACAGTTTTAAAATTTGAATGTAATACAATATTTGAATTTTAACGATTTTTACAATGAAAGCGATATCGGAAAATATTTGGTAAACAATTCTGGATGAGCTTCAACAAGGATCATCCCACCATTCTTTGAGTGACAAATACGGATGCGCAGTAGGGACTATTAGTAACATTCGAAAAATGAATTCAACCCATGTGGGACGACTGAAAAGAATAAAGCAGGTCGTAAGCCAGAACTCTCAGATGCTTTCAAGCGCGGTATTATTCGTTCAGATCGTTCAGGAGAAGTTGATAATGCCGTTCAAATCCAGCGGAAGCGTAGGATAGGATAGAGCATAGATGAAATCTAAATCAGTGCTGAAATTCGCCGTATCTTCTAGGGAAGCTGGAGCTTGCGAGGAAGGAAAATATTTTTAAAAAAACACTGTTAGCAGGTAGGCATAAAAAAAACTAAGATTAGCTTTCGCCAAAAAATATGCCCACTATACAGAAAATGATTGGTCCAATGCTTTATGGTCTGACGAAACCAAAATGAGTAGTTTTGGGTCTGATCGCAGAGAGTGGATGTGTAAATGAAAAATAAAGGGCAAGAGATGTTAAACTAATAATTAAATTTGGGGTGGAAGTATAATGGTATGGACGGAGATTTATGACAAAAGGGGTTGATTTCATTGAGAAAATAGAAGGTAGAATGTCTGTAGTGGACTATGTTGAGATTTTAAAGGGTAGCTTGATAGGAAGCCTTAGAAAGCTCAATACCAACAGCAGTACAATCATCCTAAACATACCGCTCGTGTGACAAAAATAGAAAAAATAGAGCTTGACGAAAATAGGTTTAATATCTGCATGGGCAATCTTGGATTGTTCCAATTTTCTTTAAGTGTCCATTTAACTTGCAGTCCATTAGGATTCGCAGTTTGTTCCTGCTTTCCTTGACACATTCTGTATGTAATTTCTTCCCTTCCAAAATTGGTTAGAAGATTCTTGGATTGTCTGTGTCCAATGAGTGAATTAGTTCCCTCATTTTCTTTTTGTCCTTCTGTCTGAAATACTCGTTAATAGTGTGGGTTCCTATGCCACAGAAGGGTTCGGGTCCTATCAGCGGTGTAGCAGCCCCTTTCCTTGCAAGGGTGTCCGCTTTCTCGTTGCCTTCTACTCCCATGTGTCCTGGGACCCAGCAGAGGCTTACTTTGTTCTGCGTACCTAATATGTTTAGTTTGATTTTGCAGTTCAGCACCATCCTTGAACTAATGATATTTGAGCTTAGTGCTTTGATGGCTGCTTGGCTATCTGATATGATAGCCATATTCTTGTTTTTGTACCCCTTATTTAGGTTGAGTTGGGTACATCTTTCGATTGCATGAATCTCAGCTTGGAAGACACTGGTGTATTTTCCCATTGGTTCTGAGTATTTGGTTCCAAGTCCAAATACTCCTGCCCCTGTACCTTCTTCTATCTGAAAATTGTGGAAACCGGGCATATTAATCAAGTTTCTTCAATAGAACTCACCGATGTGCTTTAGGCAGAGCACGCCCCCGTACGGGATACAATAGCTCTTAAAGGGCGCTGTATGAACCTATATCTACATCTACATCTACAATCTTCAGATAGATACCTATAGGGGATCTCTTGGCCCAGGAGAAGAGATCTGTCACTGAGGTTAATGCTTCTGCATGCAACATGCAGCAATTGGGGGAAAATGTGACCAAATGGAATCAAATCACACCACAACAATGTGAGAAGTTGGTACAAAAAATGCCAAGACAGATCTGCGCCGAAATCAGAGCAAGAGGGTAACTTTAATACTAAATATTAAAAGTTGACAACGAGTAAACTCATAGTATTGATCAATTGCTTAAAAAGGTACATTTTTGTTCTTCTTTAAAAAAAATTGTTTTGTAAATCACAAAAAATATCCTATGTAATATCTTAGTAACAATAGATCAAATCGCCGATGCTGATGCACGATAGACCAATGTTAAAAAAAAGTAAATTTTTGATTTTGTTTGATAAAAAAAATGTTGTTGGAAGAGAAGGGGGATGGGAGCCTCGAACCCCAGAACTCGACAAAGCGGGCATTCTTGTTTTATACGGCTTGAAGTAAGGGAACACTTTTGAAATAAAACATTTTCATCTGCTTCATCAGAAGTGGGATCCGATGGTGTGGAGAATGTGCAAAATGTGAATGGAATTTATCGACAGCAAGTGAGGGCTGATATACGGAGTCATCCAGAAAACGTAGCCAACGCTAGTCCGTCCCGTGGGAGATTTGCATAGCAAAATGAACAATTTTGATACCAATATAGGATCAAATGATCGGAAATGACCAACATACTGATTCTTCACGGCGCGAACCTGCTACAGTGATGCGAGTTCTGGGTCAGATCTCTTCCGAACAAAATCGTCAGTTTAGTTTTCGTTAAGTAGTTACGGTTAAACTTTCGATTTTTATAAAAATTTGGTCCATTTGACATAGGCTACTAGGTAGACTTTTGTTTAGTTTTGTTAATATATATCGATTTAAAAGATAAATATTAGCCTAGAAAAATATTGTTGTGAAAACACATAAATTAGGGCCACACACATAAGAAAATACATATATTAAAATAAATATAAAGAAAGAAGAAAGAATAAATTTACCTTACATGTAGGACAAGCCCATCAAATAATCACTACAGCTTGGTAGTGACTGAGAACCATCTCGATTATCAGATGGGCAATAATATCTTAATTCTGAGATAACAGATGCTTGATGGGCTGCTTCTTGCTGAATAGGATTGTGTAAACAATACAACTTGCAAGATTGATTTTCCCTCTGATTTGTGAATTCCGTTACTACTGTAAAATTGATCAACTATTCAGAGACGGTAAAGTTTCATCAGATTGTTTCCAATTCATTAGTTTACGTAAAAATAAAAAATATATGAATTTATAAAATCACGTTGAAAAATAGTCGCTCGTGATTGGAAGTGATATAGTGGGAAAGGTGGTAAAAACAACTGTTTTGAGTGAATGATTGTTTATCGGGAAGGGTTGGGCAGAAGCAAATGCGAGTTTGTTTACACTCAGAAATCGAGAAAAATCGTCCATGTAGGGCGGAACAACTTCTTTATACATTTTTCTGTTACATATATCAAAGGCGGCCTTAGATCAATCCTGGAATACTGCCATATTATAATGCCGCTCTCCCCAAAGCCCCTTTTCAACCTTATTCGATATCTACCTACACCGTCAACAAGCCATGTCCCCTTTCCGACATTTTTTAGTTGGATTTATACACCAATTTATGACCAGACCGAATAGTATTAAATTTTTTATGGGTCCAATACGTGTTTTTTTTCACAATCACAATTTTCTTAATTCTTAAATGTTCACTTCTTATAAAAGATGGCTCTATTCACAAACTGTTTTAAGCAGCAGTTATATTAAGCCAAGAAGTTCCTTGAAACAGTTTCTGAGTAGAACCATCCTATTCAAAAAGTATTTATCTCTTTTTAAACTGCCAACAAGAGCGGGTTTGATAGAATGTGAACTATTCTGAAAAAATCACAGATTAAAAGATTTTATTTCAGTAACACTTGTTTTGTTTCTTAATAATCAAATAAACTTATTATTTTGAACACATTTTAAGAGTCTTTTCTGAATTACAAGTTGCTGATATCTTAGTCTTGTTCTTTGGCCTTCTAGGTACAAGTGGTACTGTGATTTAAAAAAAAATTTCAACGAACAACAGAGATATTATCAGCCCTCGGGATGTGATCGGTGTTTTTGTAAAAAAAAAGAAGAAAAACTTATAGTGATGATTGCCGTGTCAATGCCTTAACCGTTGCGGCCATCGAAGCCATCCTCTTCTTATCCAGTCACTCCCGATAATCTAAATTCCCATTTTGTATCTGATACCTATAGCTCTTTCTCTTCCAATTCTACAAATGTAAACTTGCCAATAGGGCCACCCTATAATTCATCGAATTTCTTCTTTTCTTATCTAACCCCAGCTGATGTTGTCAACGCAATATCAAAATCTTATACTAAGGCTTATAGGACCTGACGGTATCCTGAACAAATTTTTATTTGTGACCTTATGGTTATTCTTAGGGGACTCTAGTCCCAGTGTACAGTATTCTCTCTCTCTCTCGCTCTCTCTCTCTCTCTCTCTCTCTCTCTCTCTCTCTCCCCCACTCTCTCAAAATTGTACGTGATAAATAAAATCCATAATACATTAAACGAAGCAGTTCCTTGAAACAGTTTGTGAGTAGAACCATCCTTTTCAAAAAGTATTTATCTCTTTGTAAACTGCCAAACAAAAATAGATTTGATAGAATTGAAATTTCTTTAAAACGAATTATCAACCATAAAAATCGGTCCTTTAGGTTTTGAGATATTAGAGGTTGCAATGGGAATGACCAATCGTCGAAATTTTCTGTCAAAAAATTAATTTACACCGATTTTCCGTGAACGTCGGTATCTAAGGGGTTTTGGTACACAACTAAAGTTGGCAATCTACATAAATAATTGCTGTAAAATGATATAATAACATAGTTGATTTGAGAAATGAAAATATTAAAGAACTGAAAATTTCAAAGTTAAATTTTTTTAGCGAAACCAGGGCCTATTCACGAGAATTGGCGAATACGTATCGAATATTTTTGATGTAAAATCACGAAAACAAGTTTGGCCCAAATCCGTGATCCATCAACCAGTTCGTTCCCTTGTTAGTATCACTAGAAATTATATTTTTGTTTTGTTTGACGGCTGAAGGAGCAATGACAATTGAGAAGGACTGTAAAAGCAGAATCTGCAAATGTATTCGTAGATAAATTATGACAAAGTTTACAATTAATCATTTGATATTTAACGTATTAAACCATATTGAGCTAGTTATGGATGATATATGAAGTTGTATGCTACCTATAATTAATATTTACATTATATAAAAGTTTATTCTAGTTTTTAGACTACTTTATTTCTTCTTTTCTCTATTCTCCCGTAAAATTTCAATTCATCATTGTGTTGCTGCTTTAGATTATGCTGTTTCTCAAAAACAACCCAAATGCTTGTATTGAAAATTATTTTCTTCAGGTTTGTATTATTTCTCGAACATCATTTGATTAGAATAATTGTAGGTGGGTATTAAAAGTATGGGAGCTTGGCGAATTCAGCTCAATTTGCAGGAAGGCGAAGTTACTGGTGCAAATTGTTTTCATTTCGAATCCCGATTTTCCAAGTGCAAACTGGTTATTAGATTTGCTCCGAGTTGATGAAAAAAGATCGGATCTTTGTTCCGGCACAAATGACAGCATTAGTAAATCAATAAAGCCCGCCGGGGCAAAACGAGCCTGCGGGAACTAGAAGCTGATGAGTCTAATTAAAACGAAGAGGAGAAAAGTGTAGCAGGTGGACAGGAAGCAATGAGCTAGAACCATCGGATCCTTTTAACCGGGAAGAATTAACTTGGATGGAGTTAGAAAAGAGCTTCCTATCACAAAACAAAATTCTAACTATCTTTTTTAACATTTACATTTATACTTATCTATAATTATATTTATATCATTTTTATAAATATTAGTAGGCCCCTACTAATACATTGCATTACCTAATGTTAGAATATAGAACGTAATTTTTGCTTCGTTAAAATTGTCTATTGTTTTGAAAATAAGAACATTTTCAGAATTCTTATTTTTACAATTTATTTTTATTTTCTTAAATTTTATTATTTATCTTTATTTTTCTTTTATTTTGGTACGGCCATTTGGGAAATTCATTAGAGTTCGTTGTCCGATTGACCGAATAACGTTTTTCAGTTAATTAATCTAAGGTATTGGTTGAAATAAAAAAATGAAAAATGGCAAAAAGGAAAGAAAATTAAAAAAAGGTGGGGTTGAGATGGGAAGTTAGTGTCCGAATGGATCGAAGTCACGATAGCTCAAGTGGGAGAGCAGTGGCGTATTTAGTCGAGTGTCGTGGGTTCGAATCCCGCTCGTGACACTGACTTTTTATCTCAACCAATACCTTACGCTTACACAATGCATAAATTAAGTTAGCACTTCAGTATGGTCTTTTAACAATATCTACTGTTATTGAAATGACGAAGACTGTTGAACGGACTTAAAATCAAATCAATAAATATTTTTTGATAATACTTCGTGGTGTAAAATTTTTGTTACGTCACTGTGATAAGTAAATAGACCACTCTTAATTTTAGAACAAAAAATTATTTGAAAATCTTCAGTTGATATTCACTTTTAACACTTAAAATAGATTATATTTTAGTATAGCTAAAATAGTTTATATTTAAGTATAGCTAAAATAGTATATATTTAAGTAAAGCTCTCGTCAAGTGAATTGAATTTACGATGCAGTTACTATAAGGTAATGAAGATAAACATCTGTGCCAGAACATCAAAATTGGTGTAATTCATTAAATACGAAATTTTAATAACAGCGTCGCCCAGATTTGATGACATGTCATGTCGATAAGAAATTGATGTGGAGATTTACATTAGTAATTAATAGCTGGAGTAATTTGTTGCACTGAATTTAATATTTACATCTTTCAATTAATTAAACTTTTTATGTGAATGAAAAAGTCAGTGCCACGAGCGGGATTCGAACCCGCGACCTTCGGCTAAATACACCGCTGCTCTACCACTGGTGCTATTGTGACTTCGATCTGCTCGGACACCAACTCCCCATCTCAACCTACAACCTTTCGAATTTTCCCTCCTTTTTGCCATTTTTCAAATGTTGTGTAATCAGGATTCGATTCTCGGCGACATATGAAAGGGCCGAAAAGTTTAAAAGTTGTACATGTTTACGCCATTGAGTATTTGGGCGAGGGGCGTCTCGGATAAATCAGTATTTGTTACTCTCAAGACCTGAGTGTCCTCTTTCGTTCCCCTCAGATCTTACGCTTTCTTCAAGACCTAATATTTTTTTTGAAACTGTTTAGTTTACTTATTTCTGAAAGTTTCGTTGTTCATGTTCTTTCACTTAAAAATTACAATAGAGTTGTCACTAGCCCGTATCCTCAGCTCGCTGGAGCACGTCGAACCGCATGGGATTTCGTACTGTCTGTAAGTCTGCGTCTACTAAGCTCTTCTGTGTTGAACAAGCTGAGTGTCTTTCGTACTTCTGTCAATTCAACAATATAAAGCGTAATTTTTGCTTAGTTAAAAAAGTCTATTGTTTTGGAATAAGAACGCTTTCAGAATTCTTATTTTTACAGTTTATTATTATTTTCTTATATTTTATTATTTATAATTTTTTTCCCTTTATTTAAATTTTATTTTATGACGGCCATTTGTGAAAATAAATGCCGCTTCAATGTATATTAAGTAACCCCTTCAGTATGAATTTATAACAATATCTATTGTTATTAAAAAAAGCTTATTTTCAACTGGGGAGGATATAATGTGTAGGTTAGTCAGAACTTTGGAAGGCTTTTAAATCTTTAAGGTACTGGAAGAATAACTACTTCCTGATATACCCTCTGTTTAACAGAAGCTTCCTTATCTTTAAGGCCTATTATCTTCCCCTGTGTTTATAGGCGTTTTCGGAACTGTTATTTCCTCCATTCAATGCCCGGAATATTTTATTTAAACGTTGATTACACCGCGCACAACGTTTGAACATCTTTAGTTAATTTTGGAATAAAACTGTTACAGAAATACGATTCAAATGTGACTGTACCTTTAATGCAACTCCGAAATTATTCTCCTTAATAACACAAAAACTTAAAATCTATTAGATCCTTGGTTTTATTTCAAAAACTGATACTGAAATCAATGCCTTACCAAATGGACGTTTGAATATTATTGCCGGCCCTAGACTTTTCTAGTTATCATTTAAATTTCATTAATAAATGCCTTTACAAAATTCGTAACAAGTTTTAAACGAAAAAATATTTTACAATTTAACTTCAATCCGTTTGTGATCGGCAAAAGCGATTCTTATAATTTTTTAATTTTTTGTATAATTTTTATACCGAGTAATTTATATGTTTTTTGAATAAAG
Source organism: Cimex lectularius (assembly GCF_000648675.2). NCBI lineage: Eukaryota > Metazoa > Arthropoda > Insecta > Hemiptera > Cimicidae > Cimex > Cimex lectularius. Next base: position 323,414 of record NW_019392873.1, on the reverse strand, counting down.
ACATACGTTATAAGAAATGTATAGTCATCATATTGGTGAAAGAAATATTATTCAGCATTAAATTCACTAATTTCGTGGTCCGATTGACCAATTAATACTTTACAATTAATTAAGGTATTTTGTTGATGAAAAAAAATTATTGGCACGAGAGGGATTCGAACCCACGACCTTCGGCTAGATACGCCGCTGCTCTACAATCTCAACAAAAAAACTTAATTAATTGTAAAGTATTAATTGGTCAATCGGACTACGAAATTAGTGAATTTAATGAATGAAAATGAAGTACACTTCACTAAAGCTCTCCGTCGCCATTTCAATTGTAGTCGAGAATCCAAACCGATTACACGACATTTGAAAAAAAACTCATAAGGTGGGGTTGAGATGGGGAGTTGATGTCCGAGTGGATCGAGGTCACGATAGCTCAGGTGGTAGAGCAGCGGCGTATCTAGCCGAAGGTCGTGGGTTCGAATCCCTCTCGTGCCATTAACTTTTTTTCATCTCAACAAAAAGCCTTAATTAATTGTAAATTATTCAGCATATTCTCGTTTATAATTTATAGGGCGACATGACTTCTTTGTGTACTTAGATACAAGATAAAACGTTTTGTTAAAAACAATAATTTATTTTTGGAAATAATCAAATCATAATATCCAAAAATCAGTAAAATAAAATCATAAAAAAAATTTAAGGTTACCAAATTCAAAGTGTTTTTACTATTTGGGTTATTTTTAATAATAATATGAGTATATTCCATCCACAAGCCGAAGGTCGTGGGTTCGAATCCGGCTCGTGACACTGACTTTTTTAGCTCAACCAAGATAAAGATTAATTAATTGAAATATGATTAGAGTTGAAATTGTACATTGAATGAGATTAATGGAATGTTTTTTTTACTCTAACACCTAGCCCTTTTACGCTTGTTCAGACAGTGTAGTGTAATGATTTTTATCAATAAAAATAAATACATTGTGTACAAAACAGCTAGTTGTGCATATAAATGAGAAAAAAAAATTCTTTCCATAATTGTAAAAGTATATATTTGAAACATCATAGTACCGAAAATGTAATCGAATAGTTGTTTTCCAAATAATGAAAGAGAATTTATATAATATAAAATAATCATTATTTTTTCAAGTGTCAAGTTCCTCTAAGCTGTGTCAACTGTTATTTTAAAATTTTCGCTCGTAAAGATATATTAATGTTGTAGTAGTCTGTGAGAGGAGAATAGAAAGGGACACGTGTTTGCGGAGAAGTGTGGGAAATGTGTCAAGTGTGTGTCTCACTCTTCCTGACCACTTTACCTCTCCTCTCTTCTGCCATGCTGTCGTCCCTTACCTTACTTTAAACTATCCTATCATAAAGTAGTGTTTGAAATATTTGTTTGTACTTTCGTAGGATAATTTGAAGTTACTATTGATTAGACAATAATTTTAATTAACAAACCCGGATTGGATAAGTCGATAAGTTTGTGTTTCATATTGGCCTGCCATAATTCAGGACGGAAAGGATAAATGTTTTTAAAATACTATATAAATAATTTAAATTTTTATGGGATTATTGTTGTGTATTCTTTGCTTGACTTTCTGCTAACTTTTATTTATCATAGAAACGATTTAATTATTTTATTACGTTTATTCATTTAGTGAAATATTTATTGTGTAGAGCTGATAGTAATATAAGTTTGCTACTTTTTTTTACGCTTCAGTGCACTTCGTCAACTTTATTTATACATTTTTTGTATTTTAGCTAGTTTTTATTTTGTTTTTATTTGATTACCTTTACACACTGGTATGATCGAACGCTTCGAATCTTAAAAGAACTAACTTATTAGAGAGAGGCGTGAGGAGGAAGGTATTATTATTTCTACCGTTTAGGAACAATCCAAAAACAGAACAGGAAATTAGAATGTTAGAATGGAAGTTAAGAATGTAATTTTTCTCTGTAGGTTTGTAAATTTATATAAATTCAACTCTGCATGTATTTTATATGTGCATCCATATACATATGTACAGAATTAAGCGTATACTTCATCCAATTTAGCGGTTTGACACTACTCGGTCAGACTTTGGTATTATTCTCCTAGCTGCCGAAGTCCAGGAGCTGTCAAACCAATAGATATGGGTTTCTCACACTTAACGGCCTTTCAAAGCACAAAATCCAGGGCGGACTCCTCTCAATGTATTTAAAATTAGATTCTTATTGTGTGTATGAAATTAAAGTTTTAAGTTTTTTTTAAAAGTTGAATCAACAATCAATTTGGCTTTCGAACCAATTGGCTTCCACCACTCATCAACTTCACAGAGTGACTGATTTCATTACTTCGTGTCTCGATCAGAAACTGTACGCGACTGGAGTGTTTCTAGATGTTTCTCAGGCCTTCGACAAAGTATGGCATGAGGGATTATTATGTAAATTAAAATTATTTTTACCCCAGGCCTATTATCTGATTATACAATCGTATCTTAAAGAGAGATTTTTCGCAGTAAACCAGGATACGGAGACTTCTGGGATGGAAGAAATGCTTGCAGGTGTGCCACAAGGGTCAATACTCGCTCCGCTGTTGTACACAATTTACTTCTGATATGCCCACAAATGAGAATACACTCATCGCCATATTGACTAGCCATCTCTAAATAACATAACACAACAACAATTGAAAAATGGAGCAATCTTTGGAAAATAAAGTTTAATCCCTCAAAGTCAGAACATATCACCTTTACACTCCGTCGTGAGACTTGTATATACTTATACAATGAACCTGTTCCTCAATCCGACAAAGTTAACTATTTAGGACTTACATTTGATAGAAGACTAACTTGGAATCCACACACACGATTAAAAAAACAGACACTGAACAAACGATTTAAAATTCTTTATTACCTACTCAACCGACAATCAAAATTACCATTAAAATCAAAACTTTCGACATACACATACCTACTCAAACCTATTTGGATGTACGGGTGCCAAGTATATGGATCGGCGAAGTATTCCAATATTCAAAGATTACAAAGTTTTCACTCCAAAATTTTAAGACTAATTGTTTCTGCCCCTTTTTATGTAAACAATAATACACTTCACAGAGATCTTAAAATCCCAACAGTTTTTTCATCCATCAAAACATATACAGACGTTTTCTTAGTAAATTAAAAAATCACACAAATACGATTCCCCACAATTACCATGTAAACGTCTGTATAAGAATATGGATAAGAGACCTCTTAAACGATTAATATCATTTTATTAATCCAGAGCGGCTGCCAATGGGTAGCTTTCTCTATAACGCCCATAATACCAAACACATAATCTGAAATCCCATCTGCTAGTTGTATATAATACATGTACAGTTGTAGATACAAATAAATGAAGTAAAAAAAAAGTAAAAAAAAATTAATAGTTTTAATGATTTGGTAGAAAATTGATCAAAACACCGGAATATCATCTTTTGATATAATGAACTTAACTAACAATTTATTACATGGTTTTGGTCATAAAATTTAACTAAGAATTTATTTCATGATTTTGCTCATAACACCATTTTCGTCGAGTAGCTTCAAAACAGGACCCTTATATTCTTTTATTTCAAACTATGTATATGTAATTTTGTAGTTTTATTAATTACAACATTCCTATTTTAATGTAACCAAATTAAACGAGATCAAAAATCCATAAGTTTTTTATAAAAATTATTTAATTAAGATGGTTAGGCATAAAATTTACCAAAACCCCGGAATAACTTTATTTAAAACAATTACGTTTAACAAACAATCTATACATGGTTGTGCTCATAAAATTTAACCAACAATTCATTACAAGGTTTTGCTCAAAATAGTGCATTAAGAACAAAACGTGGCAAGGCGTCGGGTAGCATCTGGTAGCGACGCGTCTTTGCATTGGATAAGTGTGTTCCCGGCTTTAGCCATTACTTTACTGTATATACTATGTACAGCCAGTACTGCCCATCGGGGAGGTGGTATGTTCTACAGACAGATAGCTGAAGAACACGGAACACAAGTAATGCGTTAACTCACCTGAGGAAGGATTAAAATAAATCCGAACGTTGTGGATAAAAACTGGTTGTGGTTTTTTGAGATGACCTATTATCCCACCTTCAAGAAGGAAGAATCATAAGATAAAGAAAATGTTTTTCTGAAACCTACATCA